>NC_057885.1:19968756-20305756 GCF_019740435.1 Gambusia affinis
ATAGTGCATAGATAATTTAAACAATTCTGAATCTGAGAAAAAATGTCTAATCTATGAGATTAAATTCAGAATTGTGAGATTAATGTCAAAATTGTGAGAAAAAAATGAATTATGCAAATGAATTCAGAAAGTTGAGATTAAACTGAAAATTGTGAGAAAAAAGTTAAAATAATGACAATAAAGTCTGAACTTTGAGATAAAAGTCAGAATTTTGAGTTTGAAGTTTATTTTGAGAAAAATCAGAATTTGAGACTAAAATCAAAATTGTCAGAAAAAAATCTGAATGACGAATATTGAGAATAAAGTAAGTTTTGAGAAAAAATTTTAATTTTGAGATTAAAGTTTAAATTGTCTACAAACAGTCAGAATTTTCAAATTTAATTCAAAATTGTGAGAAAACAAGTTAAAATTTTGAGATTGAAGTCAGAATTCTGAGTTTAAAGTCAGGATTTCTAATTTAAAGTGAGAATACTTCTGGTCCTAATCCTCTTCCGTACTAATGTGATACTTCATAATATTGATTTAAAAAAACATTGATCTAAACATGAAAGCTTTTTTTTTCTTTTGTTTTTTGCAAAACAGTATAAAAATATGATTCATGATTTTTTTATAAACTCAAATCCTGCGCTGCTCTGTGATGGAGTATCAGAATAAAACAAAACAGACTCCAGGCTGAAACACATCAGCATTTGTAATAACTGGAGAAATTAAAATACTCTGCAGCCTCAAAAGGAAAACCAACTCCTACAGATGTCAAAAAACAAGTTGGACCTCTCAAGACTTTGTTTACTTCCTGTTGCCCGTTGCTAGTTGGACCCAAACTCTCTCCCAGCGCTAACAAAAGATTAGCCGTGTTTTTCCCCTTTGCATTCATACTAAGAGACCCGCAGTTGCTCTGCGATGCTTCACCTTCCAGAGGGTTTTATGCAAATAGCTCTCAGTGATGTAGCGCGGCGCTGAAAGAGGTGTTGGCCTACAAGTGAAAGCATTTTTCTGCAGAGTGTTTACTTTAATACAAGTGCACTCACTCTGAATTATTCTGAAATAACTCGTTCTACATGAATTGGCGAACAATCTTTTTTTTCACTTCGCAGAAAAATACATTTCCATTTGCTGCGCAGTTCGTGGAAATCACAGATTTTTCAATCAGCCACAATTACTCAGTATTCAAGAGAACATCTTAGGAGGAAATCCAACATTTAGTGCAATTAATTGCATGAAACAGGGAAAAATATAGATTTGGCAAAACCACTGACTGATGGGACGATTAATCCAGAACAAACACAACTGAAGCATTTTTATTCATTATTTACTTTTCTAAACACTTAGGAGTTTGCATGAATTTTTAATTAGTAATTCATGACTTCCTGTTTCCCATGGGGGTAAAATTATGACATCATACTCTTCAAAATAGGAAAAACAAGAGAGCAAGCTGCATGTTAATCTTCATAAGAAGTCAGAAAATGGTCCATTTTTACTTATCAAAGCTTGCTTAATTGTGACTATTTTTGTGAGCATGCTCAGTGAGCTGGATGGTAAAAAATAAAAATCTTTTCTTTTTAAACTTTGTACCGGGGATTTTTGCTTCTACTTTTTGTCTGTTTGGCTTTCGGACATCTGTTACGATCTGCTACAATGCGTAACCACGGAAACAATGTGATTGTTTTAACAACTGGGAGCAGCAGACTAAATAATCCCTAAACTACAACTCCAAACCTCAGAGGAGATCTCCTCAGTCGATTATAATGGGAGAGAACCATATTCCCTACTCCAACATCTCTCTGCCAGAGTTTCTAAACAAACGTAGAGATTTACAAAAGCAAAAGCAAATGAGGTGGATTAGCAGTGCTTTCCTACAACTGACCGTGCCATTCATTTACTGGGGAACATCGTTTCTGCTGTTGTCACAAGCTGGAAGTCTTCAGTCAGAGGCCTCTTGGGAACCGTTTGCAGACTGACTGCTACTGCGAATCACGAGTCTGAGAATACTTAAAAAATAAGACTTATGACAGCATTTCATTTCCCTTAGGGAATTTAATTGAATTGAAACGATGCCCTTAAATAAAATTCACTGTCTCAATGGGTTTTAGAAGTCACCCATTTAGTAAATGGAGTGTTATTGAATTGGACTGAACTGATTTAGACAGCATTTGCCAACCACTTGTTCGGGAGGCAGTTAGTTTAATACAATGTGAGATTTTAACTGGAACCATTTCCTATTGTCAGATCTAACATGGGTGAAAAAGCAGCTTATCAGAACAGCTAAGTACGGTGGAGGATCTGTGGTGCTGTGGGCCCATTTAAAGTTGGACGTAACTTAATTTTTTAGTGTGAAATTAAACAACATAACCATTTTACATTGTTTCCAGGGATGCCAGCAAACATTTCCCGGTTAGTTTCTCCTGCCAGGTGGAAGAAATGAACAGCCGCCCCTCCCTGAGGATCCGCTCTCGGCCTCGCTAATTGATCCAAACAAGAATTAAATTTCTCCAACACTCATCCGTCACAATCCTCCAGATCTCCGCTTCTCTTCCAGACCAACCAGCTGTCACCTGCAAGTCTGCAGCAAACAAACGGGGCGGAGGAGCTGAGAGCAGCAGCAGAGACGTGACGTTGACGCCGTTTACGGCGTTTTGGGTCGGTGGTTTCACGACGCATCTGTTAGCTGCTTAGCGAACCGCCTGCAGGGCAGCAAACTCCTCAGACTCCCCTCCATCAATATCCGCTTCCAGACCTGCAGGGACGGACGGCTCTGTGACTCCAAACCCCTAAAGTTCAAAACTACGACCGACAATCAGGGCCATTTTAGATAGAACAGAAGGACATTTCTGCCAAAACGCTCAAAAAGGAAAAGAAATTTCTTAGCTTAAAAACTCAAAAATTGGCTAGAAAAAAAATTAAGATTAAGCTCAGAAATTTTCTAAAAGACATAAAAATGTCTAAGATTCAAAAATTGAACATTCGCTAGAAAAGAGAGAAACTTAAAGAATAACCTCAGAAATGGTCTAGGGAAAAATACAATTTGGAGCTTGAAAAGTCCAAAATTTCCTTAAAACGTTTCTTTAGACTTTGAGATTAATCCCAGAAATTTTCCATGAAAAAATAAACAAGGAGCTTGAAAATTACAGAATTTGCTACTAAAATCTGAGAATTTTTCAGAAATTTTCCAGAAAAAATTTGGAAATTTCTGATTTGAAAAGTCAAACGTTTGCAAGAAAAAAAAACGAATCTCATAAGTTTCTCTTTTCAAACTGAGATATTTCCATGTTTGTTCTGAAATTTTTTTTATTTTTTCAAGCGAATTTTCAAAAGAAATTTTAGTTTTTCTAGAAAATTTCTGTAATTAATCTAAAAAAATTTCTACCAAATTTCTAGCTCAGAAATCTTTGACTTATTTCTGGAAATTTCTCAGACTGATACAAAAATTTCGGAATATTTACAATTAAATTTTTGACTTTTCAAGCTCACGTTTTCCACATTTTTTTCTAGAAAATTTCTGAGATGAATTAAAAAATTTCTGGTTTTTCTACCAAATTTTTTGACATTTCAGACTCATAAATTTATTAATTTTTCTAGAAAATTTCTAAAAATTTGACATTTTCTTCTCGTAGATTTCTGACTTTTCAATCTCACAAATTTCCCCTTTTCTCCCATTTTTTTATATTAACCTCAAAATTTCAGTTGTTTTTTTTTTTTTTTAACAAATTCTTAATTTTGCAAGCTCAAAAATGTACAATTTTAATATCAAAATTTCTTGGATTTTCTAGTAAATGTTTGGCTTTTCAAGCTCACAAATTTCCCACTTTTTTTCAGAATATTTGTGAGATTAATCTTAAAATCCCAGAGTTTTTTGGCAGAAATGTACTCCTCCTTTTTTCCGTCTATCTACGTTGACCCTAATGACATCTGCTTTGAAAATTTTCAGTCTCTCTCCATTAAAGCCAGAGGAGCTGCTGCTCTCCGCTGGCTGCCAAAGCGCCGCTCCAGAGCCGGGAACAGAGCTCTTCTTGTTCCGGCTCCGTTCCTCCATCCAGCAGGGCCCTGCAGATCCAAACGCAGCTCCCCCCTCGTCCCCCACCTTCCTCCCTACAACAGCAGCCGCAGCATATAAATGCGCCCCATTCTTCTTGCAGTGTGTGCATTTATTTGTGTGTCATGTTCTCATGACCGTGGCGTTTCCTGCAGGGTTCCACTGAGTGAAAAACAGCAAATGAAGGCTTCGCTCATATGAAGTTGAGGAATGATTCAGCTGTTGAATGGAGGCTTTTGTGCATCCGTTCACTTGTAAATGTTCCTCTGTTTACTCTGGATAGTTTTTTGCTTCTTTTTGCAAACAATTACAGCAGACCACCATGATTTCTGCAAAGAATGAGCGATGCAGGAAGGCACACAGATGAGCTCAGCCTAATTAAAGGTACAGCAGATGCATTTTTTTCCCTCTAATTTATGGGGAAATGCTCACCTGCATGCTGCTTCCAATTCCCAAACCTCTAAGCGACTAGTTTCAGTCCAAAACTTGATTTTTTTTTTTTTTTTGCGAAAATATGTAGAAATTCAGGTGTCAGTGTAAGCCTACCTGTTAATCTGTGAGCCACTGCTGCAGGTCTTCCTTTTCCGCCCAGAAAAAAGTCAAACAGCCAAAAAAGTGCCTCATCCAAGATTTAAAAAAAAAAAAAAAAAAAGAAAAAGCTGGAGGTAAACTAAAAATGCAACATAGGCTGCTCTTCCTTTCTCAATCGAGCTGCAGGTGGGACCCCATGGTAAAAACAGAAATTAAAGGGTCTCTACAGATCGACTCGCTCCTCAGTGGATCCGCGTTTGAATTTATCTTTAAACTAATCAGGAAGCATATTTAGCAGCTAAACTCCTGATTAGTAATAGTAAAATGTATAATTCCTGCCTCTGGGAAGTATCACCTGGGCTGAGCGGCGGTCTCAGCTGCCTGTCTGCGGCTGTAACTCCCTGTTTTCAGTCACGGGCGGTAAATCCACGGTAGTTTCCCTTCAGAGCGGAGCTCCGGCGGAAGGCGTCGGCTTGTCGGAGCTCATCCCGGCGGACAATCAGTTTCCCGGCGCTCCGGTTGCTGTAGGATGCTGCTGCTGCTTCTTCTTCTCCTGCTGCTGCTGCTGCTGTCGCTGAGGATGCCGCGACCGCTCCGGCTCCCGCGAACGAGCGGCGCGCTCCCGCCGCCGCGGTGTCACCCTGGCAACGCTTTCCTCTGACCTCAATACGGCCGCGTTTCCCGTCCGGCGCGGTGTGTTTTTAACGGCGAGCACCGCAAACCGGCCGCCTCGGTTTTTCTGTGAGGGCTGGGAGGGGAAAAAAATTTACAGCCGGCAGGGTTTTAGTTTTATTATTTTGTCTCTTTCCGCCATACCTCCCTTCCTCTCCTCCACGCGCATCCATCTGCATCAGCGTGACGTCAGCGGACGTTTTAAAACACGCACATTCTTTTTTTTTTTTTACTTTCTTTCTATTTTTTTAGATATTCCTAAGCTAGTTGTCATTTAGCTACTTATGGGCTCATTGAACAGCATTAAATAAATAACAAATATTTTTATGGACAGCTATTTAATTTTAAAAAATAAATAAATGGTGTTATTAAAAATTAATTAATAAGAATTTCATAAAATAAATGTTCCCATGTAATAAAACATTTAAATATGAATGTTTATTTCCCTCCCTCAATATTTTTTTAAATTAAAAATGTATTAATAAACATACCATTGAATAAATAAATGTTCCCATGAAATAAAACATTTAAATATTAATGTTTTTCCACAATATTTATTTATTTATTTCAGGATTTCTTTTTTATTTAATTCAAAATTTATATTACAGAAAATGTCAATTTAAATGTTTTGTTTCTTGGGAACATTATTTATTTATTGGAGTTATGCCCATGCAGTTTAACAAGTTTTTTCTTTCTTCTTGTTTGTTTGTTGTTGTTGTTTTCATTGGGATTACCACTACACTGTAAAACACTGTAAGTGGAGTTTAAATATTTATGCAAGCTCATTGCCTTAAAAAATGAAATTCTCAAAACTTAAAATGTTAGTATGTGTAATCTGTACATCGTAAATTCACACAACTTTACTAAGTTGATCATTTTGAGTAAGTTGCAATAAAAACAGTAATTTACTTCTGCTGTAAAATCCTAATTAGTTCAGCTTACAGTTTTTTAGGCAAACTCAAACTTATTTAGTTTTCATCGAATTACCTGATTGAGTAACATCAACTTGTGCAATTTCTATTGAGCATAACTTAAGCTAAATTAATAAATCTGAGTAACTACTTATACATTTTGTTTGCTTGAATAAAATCGTGACTTTCTTATTTACAATTTGAGCAAGTAAAATTATAAACGTCCCATAAATATTGGGATTTAATTAAAAAAAGAAAATAGAAAAAATGTGTTTTCAAATTGATGATTTTGGCCCTCAGGACAAAAGGTTTGGACTGAGAATAGATAAATATTTTCTACATTAGACCTACATTATTAATGTCCTCAAATGGCTGACTGCAGCAGAACTCGTTGATAAAACTACATGCTAACCATTCAAAATATAAAGGTTTTACAGCACTTGTTAAACTTAAATATTCAACATTTTTCACAGTGATTTAGTTTGGCATTGAGGAGATTTTTTTTTGAGTGCATAAAATATTAGAAGGTCTTATTGATATAAAGGATGTTGGCAGCGGCCCAGGGTGGCAAAAGACAAGAGGGTGAATATGCACTAGATAAAAAAATAAATAACTTTTCTGTCAGTTTCAGTTTAAATGTCTAAATATTCTGTGTCTGTGTTTTGCACCGACTCCCGTCCAACCCAAGGATTTAGAAAATTTCCAGCATTTTAATTGAATCGTATCAATGCATGAAAGTGAAGAAAAGAAGACATAAAGGCCTCCCATAACCGTATCTCTTTAACTTATCCAGATTTTTATAGTGGGCCTCAGACTTCAGCAGCTTGCACAATTATTAGTGTGATGTTTTTCCCCCCTTTAAGGGATAATAACGCTGTAACATCTATCATACCCGAGTCCCAGATCTCATCAGCACAGATGGTAATGGCAGCGTGGTGGTAACACCTGCTCCTCTGGATCCAGCACAGCCACATGTCTGTCTTATTACTGAGGCCGTAACACAGCCTAACATCTGCCTCAGCCACTATCCCACCGCAGAGTCATGCATCCACGGTCAGTGGGCTCAGGCCTGCCAGGAAAACCCGTCTCTCACGACAAAATGAGCCAAATCTGCAGTCAGTTTAGCCAAACGGAGGCTAATTTGACTTGTTACTTTTCCCAAATCTGGGGAACAAGTTGCTCCTTCCTTCAATCATCTGAGGAAGGAAGAAAAGAGAGGAGGGAATCTTCGACAAGGTGGTAACAAATCATCCATCCCATCTAGCCAAGGTTAGCAGATATGAGGCCTGTGTGTGTGTCAACATGTGCAGGAGGTGATGAAGTCCCGCTCTTCATAGTCCCTGTCCAGGTACCAGAGGTAATGGGCCCGACAGCTGAGCCCACATCAAGATATACTCATTTACCAGCACACCTCAGCTGCCTGTCCCTGATGGACAACACTGATAAAATCTGGGCAAAAACACACACACACACGCACAAGACCACGCCCGCACGCTCACACACACGCAAACACACAAGTGACCACGCACGCATGCTCACACACACACACACACACGGCCCATTTGGTGACAGGAACATGCAGCTTCACAGAGAACATGTGTTGCAATGTTTAGAGACGTTTTGCTTGTTTATATGGAGGACTGAGAGTGACTAAATTATAATAAAAGACTTAAAAATGTAGGAAGTGATATAATGTGTCCTTAATTTATGAATATTCTTCACTATCTAGCATTCATGTTTGCTTATAACACAAAATTGACACAATATTTAGAATTAAAACACTAAAGAAAAATGTTAAATTACACAAATTAATAGGTCTAAAACTACTAAGTGCTTTACCATAAAAACAAAAATAAAGAACATAGAAGATCAGAATAACAGGATATGTAACTTTATGCAGCATAGAAACATTTCTGCTGAATAAATAAGTATTTAGAGAATCAACACCTTCCACAATCTGGAAGCCACCATTTTAAAACATTTAAAATTGTGAATTAAATGATTAAATGTAGCAGAAGCGAAAGGAAAGAAATTAAATTTGAAGTAATGTGCTGTCTCTTTTGTGTTTTGGCTGAAAGCCTTTCAGCTCATTCTGATCTGAATGGAGAAGGTCAAGATCCTTCTTATTCACGCACACAAAAAATGCTTTTACAATAATCAAGACATGAAGATTAATTAAATGCATGATTAATCATCTCTAGTTCTGCTTTTGACACCAAAGTTCAACACTCAGAAATATTTCTTAGCTGATTAATTCACAAGAATGGCCCTCAAGAACAGCAAAATTTCAAAAGTTTGATCTGCTATTCAGTTCTCTGAGGTAATAAGAGTTTCACTCTTAGCCACTTTTTGCAGCAGTTTATGGAGATGGAAGACTTTAAAGTGTCACTAACACAACAAAAACAAAACCATTAAAAAGATCAACTACTCTGATTTAAGTCTGTGTACACAAACGCTTTTAATAATAAACATTATTATTCACAGATTACTATAAATGCAGGGTCGCTGTTTGTAGTGACTGAGTCAAAAGCAGACGCCATCTTGTGATGCAATGAGGGTAAGTCAAAACGTAAACAACTAAGGCTGAATACAATATAAGATTGCTTTCTTTCTGCAGGCAACATGTCACATCAACTGATAATTCCTCCAGTTTGTACAACAGAAACACTGTTTTTGTACACTGAAAAAAGAAACTAGTTGAACCAAGTTACTTGAATCCCTTCATTTGGTAACAAGTAATTAAATTCAGTTTATCCAACTAAATTTACTAAGTTTATCCAACTCAGTTCATCTTTTGAAATCATGTAATTGATCAGTGACACTTTAAAAATGTAATTAGAAGAGTAGATCTGAAAATCATCAACATAGAAATTATAATACATATAAAAAAAACTGCTAAAAGGGGAAAAGATACAAAAAATAGAGGATAGGTCCCAAGGCTGAGCCCTGTGGCACCCCACTGAGAGGTTAAACCATTCAAGAGCTACACCTGACTACAGATCAAAAATACTGATAGAATAATAATCTAAAATGTCAAAAGCAGATGTAAAATGAATAAACGAGATGTAAAATATTTTCATCTTTTTTCAACTTTTCACATTTCTATGTTCCTCTTTGTGTCGATTCAAACAAACATGCCTCTTAAAAACGGCCGTCACTCATAAATGCACCTGGGCATTTAATGTTTCATAAAATAACAGCTAAATTCAGCGTTACAACAGTCAAATGATTTGTTTGCTTGGAGGTGCTTGCAATAATAAGCCATTGCATTCTCATAAAGCCATTAACCTTTCTGTCTGAGGGACACAGAGAACCCATAAAGCCCATTTTCTCTCTGCCTAATTTACTTCCCTGCAATCCAATTCAGGGCTGAACAACAGAGTGTCGTGGTGATGAAAACACACCACTGCAGATAAATAAGCACATATTCCCTCTGTGAGAAAATGACAGAGCCGCACGATGTCTTTAACTAGAGTTAAGGTCAACAATGAAGTGCCCTGTAGAAGTATTTAACTCCTCTTGAACCTTTTTCACATTTCATATCAACAAAGCAAAAATTTACATGTGTTTTTCTTGGGTATTTAATGATTCAGACCAACACAAAGTGGTGCTTCATTTTGAAGTGGAAGGAAATTGATGCTTGGTTTTCAAATTGTTTCACAAAGATCTGAAGATTGATGTGGATTTCTCACTTTGAAATATTGTTAGCATATCATGCTGGTCAACCAGAGCTACAGAGAATCCCCTGGTTTAGATCAGGGGTCTCAAACTCCAGGCCTCGAGGGTCACTGTCCTGCAGTTTTTAGATGTGCCACAGGTACAAAACACTGGAATGAAACGACTTAATTACCTCCTCCTTGTGTAGATCCATTCTCCAGAGCCTTACTAATGGCCTAATTATTCAATTCAGGTGTGGTGCAGCAGAAACAAATCTACAAATTCCAGGACAGCGGCCATTGAGGACTGGAGATTGAGACTGCTGATTTAGATCAAAGCATAATTATATTAAAATGGCCTATTCAAAGTCCAGATTGGAATGAAATGGCGCAAATGGCTGTTCTAGATTCCAAGTTTGAACACAGCCACTTTTAAACCAATCAAAACTTCCACAAAAACATGGCAGATTCTTATGAAAGTAATGATTTTCTGAAGAGTTTAAATTATAATTGGGTAGTGTGGGGATTGAACCCATGACCTTGGAGATATAAGCACCGCTCTCTAACCAGCGATATATAATGCTGAGTTTTCATCGATATAAGAAACACTTACATGATCTTACCACAATGAAGATTTGAGTAAAGAGCTCATATTCTAATGTTTAAAATCAATGTGCATAATGGTTAAATATACAGCCTCCTGCTATTTTGAAGAGCTGATTTTATTAAGACTTCAAATTTTAGTTGGTTTGTGGGGGGATTTGAACCCATGATCTTGGCTTTATGAGTACCACACTCCAACCAGCTGAGCTAACCAGCCATGCATAAATTTGCATTTTCGTCAATATAAGAAAATCTTACATGATCTTAAAACAAAGATTTGAGAAAATGCTTTTATGTTTTTCAAAATCAACATACTTAAAGTTGTATTTCCCAACAATCAACATGAGTAACAGTTTAATGTTTTTCAAAATCAGTGTGCATAATGGTTAAATATACAGCCTCCAGCTATTAAGAAGAGTTGATTTCCTGAAGACCATATATTTCAGTTCTCCAGTGAGGGGATTGAAGGCATGACCTTGGCACTATAAGCAACACACTCTGACCAGCTGAGCTAACCATCCACACAGAATGTTGAGTTTTCATCAATTTAAGAAAAACTTACATGATCTTGACAAAAACAGTGAAATTCTAAAGTTTTTCAAAATCATCATGAATAATGGTTTAATTTAAAGCCTCGTGCTTTTTCAAGAGTTGATTTTCCAATTTATGTTTCAATTGGCCAGTGTGGGATTTGAACCCATGACTTTGGCTTTACAAGTACCACACTCCGACACGCTGAGCTAACCAGCCATACATAATTTTGAGTCTTCGTCAAAATTAGAAAAATGTACATGATCTTACTACAATGAAGATTTGAGGAATGCTGTTATGTTTTTCAAAATCAACATGCTTAAAGGTGTATTTTCCAGCAATATTTTATTTTGAAGTTTTGATTTTATTTTCCACCCTTTTTTATTTTTGAAGAGTTGATTTTATTTTCCAACCTTTTTTTGTTTTGAAGAGTTGATTTTATTTTCCACCCTTTTTTATTTTTGAAGAGTTGATTTTATTTTCCAACCTTTTTTGTTTTGAAGTATTGTTTGTCTGAAAGACTTTAGATTTCCATTGACCAGTATGGGGATTGAACCACCTACCTTAGCGTTATTAGCACCACACCTTGTCCAGCTGAGCTAACCCCAACTGGACAGGGTTTTCTTAAATACATGGTAACTCATAGTGTCAAGTTTCCATGGATTTAAGAAAACTTGCATGATCTTACCACAATGGAGATTTGAGTAAAGATCTCATATTCTATTGTTTTTCAAAATCAATGTGCATAATGGTTTAATGTACAGCCTCCTGCTATTATAGAGAATTGATTTTCTGAGCTAACCAGGAAGACATAATGTTGAGTTTTCATCAATGTAAGAAAAACGTACATGATCTTGACAAAAGCAGTGGAATTCTAAAGTTTTTCAAAATGAAAATGTAATAATTTAAAGCCTCCTGCTATTTTGAAGAGCTGGCTTTATGAAAGGCTTTATGTTTTCATTGGCCAATGTGGGGATTGAACCCCTGACCTTGACATTCTTATCAAGGGGCTCTGACCAGTTGAGCTAACCATCCACACAGAATGTTGAGTTTTCATCAATTTAAGAAAAACTTACCTGATCTTGACAAAAACAGTGAAATTCTAAAGTTTTTCAAAATCATCATGAATAATGGTTTAATTTAAAGCCTCATGCTTTTTCAAGAGTTGATGTTCCGTTTGGCCAGTGTGGGATTTGAACCCATGACCTTGGCTTTACAAGTACCACACTCCGACCAGCTGAGCTAACCAGCCATGCATAATGCTGCGTCTTCGTCAATTTAATAAAAACTGACATGATCTTACTACAAAGAAGTTTCTAGTTTCCAAAGAAAATACTTTAATTACTACGGTACCAACGCATCTAATCAGCAGCAGCCACTGCTGTACCCTGAAAGATCACTTGGTGCAAATGTTCAAAGCATTATGGGTTACAAGATATTTCAAAATTCTAGTTATGCCATTGACCAACCTCCTGAAAAGTTTTAATACCCACCTAATTTTGTTATACTTTTCTAATAACTCAAACTGTAGAAAATCCTTTGCAATATTTCTACTGGTTTCTGTAACCACAGCACGTTTAGAGTAATATTCACCGGGCTAATTGCATAA
Source organism: Gambusia affinis (assembly GCF_019740435.1). Classification (NCBI taxonomy): domain Eukaryota; kingdom Metazoa; phylum Chordata; class Actinopteri; order Cyprinodontiformes; family Poeciliidae; genus Gambusia; species Gambusia affinis. The sequence continues at coordinate 19,981,300 of NC_057885.1, forward strand.
ATTACATGAGAGCTGTTTTTTTATTCATATCTGCAGTATGAAGGAAATTATTGTTTTTTTGTGTCCAGGCTTTTTTCAGTGGACATAAAAAAATGTAAACTCCCTTTTTTATGTCCAAATGAGTAAATGAGGAAGTTGTTGTCATTGATCCTTAATTTCTGAGAAATAAAAAAACATCATTGCACAAATATTGATTGAAATGGATAGTATTGGAGTTAATAATCAGATAAAAAATGTTTTGGAGGACTTCTTTAGTTTCTGACACTATTGCATGATTAAACACTTCCTGGGTCAAACTGACCCACGAACATTATTACTGTACCTCAGAAATGAACATAACAGGAGGATTAATCTTGTTTCTTTGTTATTACTCATAAATTTAGCTGTCGACGTAAATAGATTCACCTTCCATAGATGACGGCGTTTAAAAAAGGCAGGAGAGACAACCGTTTAATCTCTCATTTTCATTGAAGTGCTAAGAAAAGAAATATCAGAATATGACGACGATATTGCTCCTTTTAGATAAAATAATTCCCCTTTCATGCTTTGAAGTTTAAGACTCCTCCTCGGTCTGAGTAAATAATCCCACTCCTTTACCTGCAGGAGATAATCTGGGATGCAAGAGGCAGACCTTGATGCCAGGAGGTAAAGAGCGCAACAGGAGACCAGCTACTGATCTGACTGACAGCTGGAAACAGAAAAAGGAAAAAATGTGAAGCTGAAAGTAATTTGGGAAATATTACAGAGGAAGGAGGTGAAAATTCAGAGGTTTAATGGTGTGAACGCAGATTCAGAGTTGAACGAGGGACGGATAATCGCTGCTGCAGGAACATGGAGCTGCAGCTGCACTCTACCTGAATCTATTTTATAGCGGTAATTTAAGCAGAATGTGCTTGTAACTTCATATTTTAAAACATTATTTTAAAAATATTATGTGATCAGTTACTGTTTTTACTCTCACTTGAGTAATTTTTTGCAAAGCTACTGTTTTCTCTTATGTAAGTTGAAATCGTAGAGGAACATTTTTAGAGTTCATTGATTACTTTCCTCACATAATCAATGAGGATTATATTGATTATATACCAAGTATCAGCCTGAAACCACCGTCCACCCTGCAGCCGCTCTTCAGCCACTTGCCGCCAGATTGTTGGTTCAGCCAAAGTGTTGGATCACGATCTTTGGTGGCTTCTAATTGTTCGCTCTTAGCTTTTGACACTCGTGTTGTTTTTGTTAATTGGACTCATCCGGGCCTCCCTGCGCTGCCGGGTGATTACATGCCCACCTGCCTCTCTGCGTGCCGGGCTAATCAGTCTTCCAGTAGCTGTACCCCCTCTCTCTTCTTCTCCAGCTTCATGGAGGAGCTTTCTGGCTTTCATTCCCGCAGAGCAAACCGTCTGATTCACGACGAGTCTTCTTGCTCTTCGTTAGTTGACTGAGCGGTACGAGTCGTTCTCATGACGTCACAATTATTGAGACTCGTTTTTTTATGACACAGCTGCACTTTTCTCCACCAGCCTTTATTAGTTATTGTTTTATTTCTAGCCACATACATTTGTAATGTCTGAGCTTTAAACAATTAAAATGTTTTATTTGTCCTGATATTAATCTCAAAGTAATTTTTTTTTAGCAATTTTTTTATTTTCAAATTTTGAAATGTCCACATTTTTCAAGCAAATGTCTAAAATCGATCTGAAAATTTCAGGGTTTTTTGTTTTTCCCAGAAAATTTTTTATGCACTTCCGAGTTTTTTCAAGCAGATTTCTGAAAGTAGTAAAACAAAATTCTTGCTAGGTTTTTCCAGCAAATTTATAACTTTTCAACCTTTTTAAAGAAAATGTCTAAGAACAATCTCAAAATGTTTGAGTTACTTTTGGCAAACTTCAGATTTTTTTGAGTGCAGAAATTTCAAAGGTTTTTCAAGCAAATTTCTAAGATTAATCTTAAAATTTAGAATAGAATAGAATAGAAGTACTTTATTCCTCCCAGCAGGGAAATTATCTATATTTTACAGCACTTTACAATTTTACAATTTGTAGCATTTTATATTTTTGATTTATTTTATCTACAACTAGCTGTTACTGTGTCTCTTTATGCTGCAACTCCAAAGTAATGTATTTCAAATGTTTTTACCTTTCAAACTCTGAAATTGTCTTGTTTATTCTAGAAAATGTTTTAGATTTAACTCAAAGTTGTACTTTTTTCTAGAAAAATTTAGTTTTCAAACTTATAAATTTCCATGTTTTTTCAAGCTAATTTTTAAAATTTATCTCAAAGTTTCTGAATTCTTTCTAGCAAGTTTTAATTTTTGATACTCAGCGATTTCCTTTTTTTTTTCAAATTTCTGACATCTCAAAGTGTTGGATGCTGGAGTTTTTTGCACTCGTAGGGAGCTGTTTTTTCCACCAGGGGGAGCCACGAGACGGCATCTACAGGAGGGCGTTTCCACGCACCTGTGCGTTATCAGCCCCATCTGCAACAGCTTAAGAGGAGCGGCTGACCGTTTCTCCGCGCCGGAGTGTTTTACCTGTTTGGTACCCTGAGCCCCTCTGAGTTTTTTGATCTCTGAGAGTTTATCCAAAATATCTCCTAACTTGATTCGTTTTTCTCCTCTGATCATCCCATAGAAATCCCCTCGTGGAGCTTGATCGACGACGGCCCGACTGTCTGCCCGCCCTCCGACGCGCCTCCCTTGGCACCGGCCGAGGCTTTTAGCCATCAGGACCCAGACTCCAGCGTCCAACCTTTTCCCTCCCTGTCTGGCTGACCTCATCTCATTCAGTAAGCCCGTTCCGTTACTCCTCCTCCAATAATCAGATAACCCGCTTACCTGTCATCTCCCCAGTCCTCAGATCGCTGGCGTTCCGGATCCAGTAGGATAAGAGACAACTCATTTTCGATCTGTTCAACAATAAAACTTATTAATCTGATTCCTCACCTCCTGTTTGTGTTCTGCATGTGGGTTAGACGATTAACGTCCAACATGACAGAACACTCCGGCCAGAATACTGACCCAGCAGAAGCACTCAGGAGAACATTAGTGGAACAAAATTCACTCATTCAATCACATGATGCAGCTTTAAGGGTTCTTGGCAGCCAGCAGAATGAAACCAACCAGCGTTTGGACCACCTGGCTAGCCTTTTACAAAGGGCTCTTCAGCAGGGCGCTGCTGCAGATTCCGCCCAGCTCCAGATCCAGTTCCTGCTCCTAACCCGGCTCCAGATCCAGCACCTCATGTCCATCCCGGGTTTTCTGAGTTTCACCGAACCCAGAGAAATACTCAGGTGAGATCAATCGTTGTGGGGATTCCTTCTACAGTGCTCCCTAACTTTTAATAACTCTCACGGAGTTTTGCACATGATGGAGTAAAATTTCACATCATATCTCATCTGTCAGGGAGAGCACTGGATTGGGCAGAGGCTAGATTTAAGGATCCAACCAACTTTGGCTGCTCGTTTGACGAGTTCCTGGTGGAGTTTAAACAGACTTTTTGTCAGGAACCTGATAACACATCCAGTTCTAGAAATCTATGGTCTGTTAAACAAGGGCCAAGATCTGTGGCAGACTTTGCTGTAGATTTCAGGATCAGGGCAGCCGCATCTGGATGGAATGAACCGGCTTTGAAAAGCATGTTTTTTCATGCCCTTAATGAACCACTAAAAGACGAGCTAGCAACCACAGATGAACCTAAGACTCTGAATGATTTAATTTCCCTCGCTATCCGTTTAGACAACCGCATGAGGGATCGTAATAAGGAAAGGACCAGGAAGAATCCACCTGTAAGGGTTGCTCTCTCCCCAGTGTCACAATTATCTCAACCTCCGTTTCCCTCACAGACTCAGTCTGAGCCTGAACCCATGCAGCTTGGGCGAGCTAGACTAACTCCTGAGGAACGGCAGAAGAGGATAAGTTCCCATCTGTGTCTGTACTGTGGGTCGCCAGGCCATTACATTGCTGCCTGTCCTAGTCGGGCAAAAGCCCAGGCCCGCCAGTAGATGAGAGGAGGCTGGCGGGCCAGTTAAAACAAGAAAAGAAAATTTCTCCTCGACTACTTCTCCCTGCCACTCTGTTTGTGGAAAATGATTCTCTGAGTTTTTCCGTACTCATAGATTCTGGGTGCGAACAAAACCTCATAGATTCCACCTTAGTTAAACAGATGGCAATCGAAACCACCCCGCTTCCGGTTCCTCTCCGCGTCACCGCCCTGGATGGTAAGGCTCTGCCCCAGATAACCCACAAAACTAAGCCTCTGCAATTGGTCATTTCGGGTAACCACAGTGAACTAATTTCCTTCTTCGTCTTCCCGTCAGCAACCGCTACTATTGTCCTGGGGTTCGAGTGGCTTCAGAAACATAACCCTTATATAAACTGGGCAGATTCGCATATCGAATCCTGGTCTCTCCGTTGTCACTCGGATTGTCTCCGCTCTGCAGTGCCTCCAAGTTCACCACCGGCAGTTACACAGGAGGTTGACCCTCCCGATTTGTCCCTAATCCCTGCGGAATATCAAGATTTAGCACCCGTTTTCAGTAAGGCTAAAGCGCTTTCACTTCCCCCCCATCGACCATACGACTGCGCTATAGAGCTCCTCCCCGGAGCTCCATTACCCTCCAGCCGCCTCTATAATATCTCCCGTCTCGAACGAGAAGCCATGGAGACTTACATTAAGGACTCCTTGGCTGCAGGCATCATTCGCCCCTCATCCTCTCCTTTGGGAGCTGGATTTTTTTTCGTGGGAAAGAAGGATGGATCATTAAGGCCCTGCATTGATTACCGGGGGTTGAACCAGATTTCAGTAAAAAACAAATATCCATTACCTCTTCTGTCATCCGCTCTAGAACCTGTTCACGGCGCCACGGTTTTTTCTAAACTCGACCTACGGAATGCTTATCACCTGCTGCGCATCCGCCAGGGGGACGAATGGAAAACCGCTTTCAAGACCCCTTTAGGGCACTTCGAGTATTTAGTTATGCCTTTTGGTTTATCCAACGCCCCAGCGTTTTTTCAGGCTCTAGTTAATGATGTTCTCCGAGATTTTCTTAACATTTTCGTCTTTGTTTATCTCGATGATATTCTCATTTTTTCCAAGAACATTGCAGAACACAAGAAGCATGTCCGTATGGTTCTTCAACGCCTTTTAGAAAATAAACTTTTTGTTAAGGCCGAAAAGTGCGAGTTCAACCAAACATCAGTGACGTTTCTTGGATTCATACTCGAGGGCGGGCAGATAAGGCCAACAACGGAAAAGATCAAAGCGGTGTTGGAATGGCCAGAGCCGCAGACCCGCAAACAGTTACAGAGGTTCTTGGGCTTTGCTAATTTCTATAGACGCGTTTTATCCGAAACTACAGCCAAACAGCCTTGCCCTCACAGCTCTCACTTCCACCAAAACGCCGTTCGAATGGACACCGAGGCTGAAAAGGCTTTTCTCCACCTCAAATCACTTTTCGCTCAGGCTCCGGTTCTCATTCAACCCGATTCTGCTAAACAGTTTATTGTGGAGGTGGGCGCCTCTGAAAGCAGGAGTTGGAGCCGTACTTTCTCAATTCTCCAATGTTGACAACAAGACTCACCCGATGCATTTTTTTCTCGCAGACTTTCTCCTGCTGAACGAAACTACGATGTGGGTGATCGTGAGTTGCTAGCCATCAAGTTGGCGCTAGAGGAGTGGCGGCATTGGCTGGAGGGAGCAGAACACCCAGTACTAGTCTGGACTGATCATAAAAACTTGGCTTACCTCCAGTCCGCTAAACGACTCAATCCCCGTCAGTCTCGCTGGTCGTTGTTCTTTTCTAGGTTTAACCTGTCAATTTCTTTTCGCCCCGGTTCCAGAAATATTAAACCAGATGCGCTGTCCAGGTTGTACTCTCCTGACGACTCTGGTAAGACTCCCTCCACCATTCTTCCACCCAGCTGCACTGTTGCCTCTGTTACCTGGGAGATGGAAGATATAATTCGTCACGCCCAGCAAACCGAACCTGATCCCGGCACTGGTCCCGCTAATCGCACCTTCGTTCCCACTTCTATCCGTGCCCGCCTCATCCATTGGTTACATACTGCAAAGTTTGCCGCTCACCCCGGGATCAGTCGTACCACAGCTCTCTTAAATCGTCGCTTCTGGTGGCCTTCTTTACACAAGGATGTTAGGGAATACGTCCTCGCCTGTCCCATCTGTGCCAGAAATAAGCCCACTCATCAACCGCCAGCCGGTCTTCTCCAACCTTTACCCACCCCAGGACGCCCTTGGTCGCACATCGCCGTAGATTTTGTCACCGGACTTCCAGTCTCCAGAGGTATGACCACCATTCTCACTGTGATAGATCGTTTTTCTAAATCCTGCCATCTCATCCCTCTCAGAAAACTCCCACGGCTTTCCAGACGGCACAACTTCTTGTTAAACATGTATTCCGACTCCACGGCATTCCTCGGGAGATCCTATCAGATCGTGGCCCCCAGTTCACGTCACAGGTTTGGAGACACTTCTGCTCAGCACTTAATGCTAAACCCACCTTAACTTCTGGATATCATCCCCAATCTAATGGGCAGACTGAGAGGATGAACCAAGAGCTCGAATCAACCCTGAGGTGCCTAACATCCACCAATCCATCTGACTGGAGCCAGTTCCTGCCCTGGGTTGAATACGCCCACAACACGCACGTATCTACAGCCACGGGCTTCTCGCCCTTTGAGGCCGCTTTAGGTTACCAACCTCCTCTCTTCCAGGCTGATGAGGGGGAGATAGCTGTCACCTCTGTTCAACATCACATCCGCCGCTGTAAAAAGATCTGGCAGATGACCATTTCCGCTTTGAATCGCACCGCAGAACAAAATCGCCGCTTCGCCGACCGGAGGAGAGTTCCCGCCCCTCATTACAGCCCCGGACAAAAGGTTTGGCTCTCCACTCGTGACATTCCTTTGAAGGCAATGTCTAAGAAACTCTCCCCCAGGTACATCGGCCCATATGAGATTGACTCTGTAATCAGTCCCACAGCTGTCCGTCTTCGCCTGCCTTCCTCCATGCGTGTTCACCCCACATTCCACGTTTCCCAAGTTAAACCAGTTCGGACCAGTGCCTTTTGCCCCCCTCCCGACTCCCCCCCCCCCTCCCGAGATGTGGATGGGCACCCTGCCTACACTGTCCGGGTCGTGGACTCCCGTCGGCGAGGTCGTGGGTGGCAGTACCTCGTCGACTGGGAGGGCTATGGCCCGGAGGACCGTTCTTGGGTGCCGGGTTCGTTCATCCTGGATCCGGCTCTGATCACCGAGTACCGGTCTTCCTTGCCTTCTGGTCGGTTTGGGCCGCCGGGTGGCGGCCGTTAGGGGGGGGGTACTGTTGGATGCTGGAGTTTTTGCACTCGTGGGGAGCTGTTTTTCCACCAGGGGAGCCACGAGACGGCATCTACAGGAGGGCGTTTCCACGCACCTGTGCGTTATCAGCCCCATCTGCAACAGCTTAAGAGGAGCGGCTGACCGTTTCTCCGCGCCGGAGTGTTTTACCTGTTTGGTACCCTGAGCCCCTCTGAGTTTTTTGATCTCTGAGAGTTTATCCAAAATATCTCCTAACTTGATTCGTTTTTCTCCTCTGATCATCCCATAGAAATCCCCTCGTGGAGCTTGATCGACGACGGCCCGACTGTCTGCCCGCCCTCCGACGCGCCTCCCTTGGCACCGGCCGAGGCTTTTAGCCATCAGGACCCAGACTCCAGCGTCCAACCTTTTCCCTCCCTGTCTGGCTGACCTCATCTCATTCAGTAAGCCCGTTCCGTTACTCCTCCTCCAATAATCAGATAACCCGCTTACCTGTCATCTCCCCAGTCCTCAGATCGCTGGCGTTCCGGATCCAGTAGGATAAGAGACAACTCATTTTCGATCTGTTCAACAATAAAACTTATTAATCTGATTCCTCACCTCCTGTTTGTGTTCTGCATGTGGGTTAGACGATTAACGTCCAACATGACACAAAGTATCTTTTCTTCCTTTTTCTTGCAAATTTTTTACTTTTTAAGCTCAGAAATTTCCAAGTTTTTTTCTATACAATTTTAATCTGAAAATTTCTGAGTTCCTTGATAGACGTTAACTTCTTTACTTTTTTGTTTTTCTACTTACAACGGCCCAAATACACCTTTGTAGAAATAAGTTTAACACATGACATTTCTAAAAAATGAATTTATTATAAAACATTAAAGCAGAATCGATTGAAGATTTAAATGCAGAAAGCAGCTTAAAACCACAGAGAATCGGTGGATTTGTAGCAGGAAGAATAGAAATCTTTTGATTTTCCACTCATCCATCATCTTATCTCTACTTTTCCTCTCCTGAAATCCCTCCACCATCTTTCCTTTGCTTCATTTTTCACCTCAGCAGCCACATTTACCTTTTTGTGTTGTTGTTGTTTGGTTTCTAATGCTTGCCCCTCTTTCCCAGGCTTCCTCAGAAATCCTCCTCTCTGCTCCGTCAGGACGGTTAAGTCCGTTCCCTCCATTCACTTCTCCTTTATCTTTGCTCTTCAGAGCTGCTTCTTCCTCGTGGGGTCGGGGATGGGATCCCTCCTCTCTCATCTGCAGCAGCGGGGAGCCTTTCAGATTAGCTGCAGACTCTGAGGTTCCCATCGCGTGCCACACACATTCAGCCATTTAACTGGAGCAGCATCTGCTTTCAGCACACCCATCTGAGCACTGGGGAAGCCTTTATATTCACCACTCAGCTGATTGCAGAGCCACATGTCCCGTCACTGCATACTGTGGATATTTGAGATAAAGTTCTTCCTTTGAATTAACTTTTTTTTTTTTGTGACCTTCTGATGTTTGGTTACTGGTCTGGGTTTAAATACTCGTTTATAATCATTATTAAAGTGTTAATTAGGCTGAAATCCTTTTTTTAAATTATTTTTGTGCCACTTTACAATAAGATATGTTATTAATTCATCTGTAAACACTTTATAAAATACATAATTAAGGGCAAGAAGGAGACAAAATCTATCAGTTTCCTGCCAAATAGTGAACTAAATTTGTTGACATATGTATATTTTTGTTATGCTAAACATTTTAGACTACCTTTTTAGAAGACAGTCTCCTTCTCACACTTAATTAATACAAAATAAAAAGTTATTAATGATTTATAACATGTTTATAGCTGATTGGATAGCATATCTAAGCTATTTATTAGCCATCTATAATTGGTATTATGGAACCACTTTACAATAAGGATCCTCTTGTAAATGTCCAGTAAATAGTTCATAGATATATTAATTAATTTCTAAATGCTTTATAAATCATGAATAAGTGTTTAGTATGCATTTATTAAGGATGAGAAGGAAAAAAATCTTACCATTTCTAGCCAAATTGTGACCTAAGTCGCAATTGGTCACAATTAAGATCTATATCTAGATAAGATATATCTTATCTAGATATACTAGGCTAGAAATTTTAGACTACCTTGTTAACAGATAGTATCTTTCTCACACTTAATTCATGAATAATAAACAGTTATTAATGATTTATAAAGTGTTTATAGATGAATGAATAGCGTATCTGTAAACGTTTTACTAGCCATATATAAAGGCAGCTATATTGTAAAGTGGTAACATTATTATTAGTCGATTTTTATTTTTTATTTTTTTTGGCGTAGTTGTTCATGCTACTAATTACATGCAATCACAATCTGACTTCATACAAACAATTTGTGACCCCAAAGCGAGCCACATGTGCAGAAGAAGAACGTTTCTGAAATAATAATGGATGCCGCCATCTGTTGATTAATTTTAAAGTTTAATCAGCAATAGAAGTTAAAAGTATCGTCAAGAAAGTTTTATTACGATGAAGGAAGTTGATATAGACAAAAACACTAATAGCGATTTCCTTTAGTGGAGCATTTACTGCAACTTCTGCAGAGAAGTTTGTCTGGATGTTAATCAGGACTGGGAGTGGTGGGTTTGTGATGTGATGCTCTGCAGTGACTCAAACTTCTTCAATAATTTTATTATTATAAATATACATTGAGACAACATAAGAACAAACCTGTTGGATTAGTTTTATTCTCAAAGTTCTTCAGGAGTTTCCATCCAAGTAATTATCTGCTTATTACAGGAAGTAAAGAGGCTGTTATTTAAAGGCACATTCCCACAGATGCAGAGTAATTAGCAAACCAATCTAGGGTTTCTTTTAGAGATGATTATGTTAGTAATGATAATTGTCTTATTCCTGGTGGAACCGGCTAAACTGAAATAATGACTTTCGTTGGGAAATAAAACATTGTGATGAGCCACAGCGCTGCGTGTGAAATCAGCACTTTGCCTCTAATAAACGCGGAGGCGCAAACACCAGTGTGAGCTGAGCTGTCCTGCAGGCACGACTATGTGTTCCTCTGCACACTCCATTATGAATAATAAGCAGAAAAGAGACACAATTTTACAGGTTATTAGGCAGGCTCATCCTTGCCTGACATTTTGCTGGGTGTAATCCGTTTTGATGTATTTAATTCGCGCGCCGTTCGCGTTTCAGTTGTGTTTGTTGCTGCTCGCTGCGAGCGAAAAAACGAATGGAGACGCAGCAAAACAAGTGAGGGTGGATCAACATAATTAGAGCGGAGGGGGCTCCTGTGGGAAGTTAATCCAGGTGGCAGACATCTCCACAATCTCTGTCACGGGGAACGTCTATGTTCCAGATGGATGGCATTCATCCTAAAGCAATTGTTTGCTCATCGTGTGTAGAGCAAAATCATTAGATTAGGTGATTAGAAACCCTAATGTTCGCTTGTGGATAAAATGAATCCGAATGAGAATTAAAGTGAAAGTGCAGAATGAGCACATAAAGGCTTTCTGGGGAACCAAGTGAGAGGATAAGCAGTGGGATGACGTTAAAGTGAATATTTGAACAATTCAGTACATTTCAGACACACAGCAGGCTGCAGAGAATGAGGACTTTCTCAGGTTTAAAGAGCCTCTTTGTTGGGTCTAGTGCCATCTAGTGGGCTGAGTTAGAAACTTCCAATTATGAAGAATTCTCAGTTAAAATGTAAGTATTATGTAAAAATTGTTTTTTTTAGCTTTATGTCATGTTATGATGTTTTTCTCTCATCTCAAACATACCTGGAGTGTTGCTTTGATTATTTCGTGAATGTTTGAGAAATACTTTAATCTCCACGGCAACCATTCAGCTATAAAAAAAATGCCTAGTTGGATCCTTCAAGGAATAGCTCCTCCTCTGAGCTGGAATTTCCACGTTTTAGAGCTTCTGCCTCACAGAGCATCCCTACATCACTCAGCTCCTTCAGACTAGCCAGTAGCAATTAGCAAACACCTCCTAAGCCCATTATCCGAGCTGCTTCTCAGTGCAACGCTGGTAAAGAAAAAACAAAAAACAAACAAAAAAAAACACATTGTTAAAGGGTTAATAGAGGAGTCATGTTGTTATGACTTTCTGAAGACTGAAGGCGGAGTTTCAGAAAGAGCAGGAGCTTCTTAAAGAGACAGAGACCCAATTTCAAGGCACTTAATCAGGATGTAAAATTTCTTTTTCAGATCTTGGCATGATGTGTTTGTTTTTGAGATCTCATCATGCTGTCAGATTAGTTCTGTTTTAGTAATTTTTTGATTTTAGGTTTGGCAGCTTTCAAAATTTGTAAGTGCAGTAATTTTATGATTTCACAATTGAGGTAATAACTTTATTTATATATATATATATATATATATATATATATATATATATATATGTATATATATATATATATATATATATACATATATATATATATATATATATATATATATATGTATATATATATATATATATATATATATATAAATATATAGATATATATATATATATATATATATATATATATAAATTCCCTTCTCACCCACCGCGGGTGGTGATTCTTCTTCCTCTTAGCTCGGGTCCTCTACCAGAGGCCTGGGAGCTTGAGGGTTCTGCGCAGTATCTTGGCTGTGCCTACACTGAAAAAAGTAACCTATAGAATTTACCTAATAAATGTGAGGTAACAATTTGCATCTACTCTGTTGGGGTAGATTCAATTCCATATATTGAGTATAAATTAACTGAACAAAAAATATATGAAATACTTAAAGAAATTGGGTAAAATTTACCTCATATTTATGTATATATTCAACAGCTACTTACTCAGTTAAATTAGGTAAAACTATTTCTTGTTTGCTAGTAGGTAATACCTGATAATTACAAATCAAAGTTAATTAAAATCAGTTAATAACCATTACTTATTCAGAGAAGGTAAGATGTACCCCCAAAAAAGACATTCAAATCATACACCTTCTCAATGTTTTTAATACATAAAGTCATCAAAAACAAAAACACAGAATAAACTGCAGCACAACAGTGTCACACAACATTTCAAATAATGAACCTGTGTTATAATATAACAACTTCAAACGCTGTTTCAGTAATGTTGGGCAATAAAACATATCCTTGTTTTAGGACATCCAGACTGCTCAATAATAAAGGAGTAGATCAGAGAAAAGGAGAAGTGAGGTGATCAGAGCAGAGGTGCAAGGGATGTCCAATCACATGAAGATTTTCTTGTATCTAAACTCTTACTTGTGTTTCTTCAGCCTCACACAACAGTGACTGAGCAAATCTGCAATCTGCAGGTGTATTTATACACAACAAATAACTGAACTGCCTTGTTTATATGCAGCAATACACTAAATTATCCAAAAATGAATAAAGTGCAGTACACAGCTTCACACAACATTTCAATGAATAAACCCGTTTTATAACTCACTAAGCTAATGGCTTCAAATGTTCTTTCTGGATAATTGGTCAATGCAAACAACACTTTCAGAGGCCCCTTACTCTATTTTAAAAGCCATAAAACCCACACACAAACTCTACAAGATTGTTTCTGTGTGTACAGTATCAAACATCTGGATAAAGACAGATCAGAAAATCAACATTCTTTAGTTTCTGCGCTTGCTCTCACTCTCAGAGACAGGATGAGAATAAAAGAAACAAACAAATGGGGAGGGAAAGAGGGTGAGTTCAAAATTCTTCAGGATTCAGTCAGTGGTATTGACCAGACCGGCCAGTTTCTATTGCTTTTCCATTTCTGTCAATGTGGAGAAATCAGAGAACAATGGAGTGGGCTGAGAGAGGCTGCAACATACTTGTGTATCCATCTGTACATATATTTCTGTGTCTGTGTGTGGAGCAGAGGAGGGAAGAGAACAAAAATATAAAACTATACTCCATTAAAACTCTCTGTCCAGACAAAAGTTCCTCGTGGAACAAGAGGGGAAATGTATGTCTATTGCATGAGCTTGTTTTTGAGGCTGTGGTCCTTCTTCAGTAGTTTTTCCCCATCAAGTTCCAAAAAGAGTTTTTGAAAAGCTTCAAATGTGTTCTTGAGCTGCTTTGGATAGTCAAGGTTGAGGGCATATATCAGTCCCATCAGCAGTACACATGCCTTTGTTCGCCTTCCACATCCTTCCATGACTTGGTTTCCCTCAATCACAATCAACACATCTGATGGATCCTCCTCAGCCATGATGTTGTGCATCACGATCACCTTCATTATTTTGTCTGTGTAGTCCTCACATTCCTACATGTTAAAAAGAAAGAAACAAAAAAGATACACATTTTTAATTTTATTGAAGATGCTGTTTCAATACATTTCAACTTATCTAAAGGAGAGCAGAGGGGAGTGATCAGAAGATAATAGGAAAAGGGGAGAAAGAGGAAAGGAGAGGATCCCTTGAGTTAATCAATCATCTGTTATCAATGACATACCTGGCAGTCATGGAAAAGATCTTCTTGTCTTTCACCAAGGTAGTTAATGAGGCAGCAGACAACTGCATCCCTTTTTTCCTCAATGCTCTGTGTCTGTAGGGAGATACAATGTAGCAAAAAGAGTTAGTGGAGAGTGGGGAGAGAATTGCATACACTAAGACCGAATTGCTTAAAAACCAAAGGGTAGTTTAAGTTGGTAAGGAGCTCAACTTTGTGCACAACAAAGCAATTCTTTACAAATTAATTCACTTTTAATTCACGTATATCAATAATGACATATTTGTGAAAAAAAAGTAAAATAACATACGTCATTTAAAGTGTCCAACAGAGGGTGCATCTTGGAACCAGCAGCCCCTCCTTTAGCATAAGCTGCATAAGACCTGGTGTGTACTCATCAAGCTTTAGCATGAATGTCTCCTCCAAAGAAACTGTCGTGATACGTCTGAACTCTTCCTTGATCTAGGAAATAAAAGGACAAAAATAAAATTTTAAATGACAGACCAGATCTCATAGTAATCACATACATTTTTCTTGATGGGAAGGAAAAATTATAAATACATTCTCACCTGAGCTTCAATGAATAATGCTGGCCACCTTTCTTTAAACATTTCTTGCATTATTGCTGATTTAACGCTGGCATTCATGAAGTGTCTTCCAGTGGCATGATATGAGTTGTTTGCCTCTGCAAGGATTAGTTGTATGTCTCTGGAAAACTCAGGTACTTGAAATGGCACTGGCCATGCAGGAAGGCGACATGAATCAGGCAGAATAATGGTGTCGCTGGAACCTGACGATGTGGAGTCGGACACCTGTGAGGATGCATCATGATCTTCAGGGCAGATGTTTGTTTCAGGAGTACTTGCAGGATGGCTGCTCACAGAACTCAAAGAGCTCAATGTAGATGATGGTCCTGATTCAAATATTGGGTGTAGGTCAAGGGTGATGTTAGGCTCTTTTAGGATCATTTTAACAGTGGCCTTGTCATACAAGTCAGCAGTTGAGGTGACACTGAAAAACTGATTGTCAAAGTCTTTGTCTTGGTATAGTAGTCCATATTCCCCATGCAATTGGAAAGTTTTAGTAATTATGGAAACAAGATCGTCTACTGTATTGGGAATTCCTGTTGGAAGTGTCAACTTCTTAATGCTGTGTTCTTGTAAAATGACTCTTAACTGGACTGCCATTGCTGTTTGATGTGTGCTTCCTCAGCTGTAGAGACAGAGAAAGAAAATAAGTTGAGACAGGTTGTTAATAGTTTATCAGATTATTTGAATAGGTTTGCTTCAATATTCTTCTGCCAAAGAAATAAAAGGAGATTTAGTTCAGTAGAGATTTGAATAAGTAATCTTTGATTGTCATTATTATAGATGTCATATTTATAGATGTAATATGCTTCATAAACAATATTACAAGATTCTGAAAACATTTATAATATAAAATCAATTCTAAAATGTTTTACTTGAACACACAATTCCTTTAAAAAATTTTGGTGCAGCAACAGTGGGTGTTTACACACATAAAGGTGGGATACAGTGGTACTTTGTTTTCATTTTACACCATGTTTGTTTCCACTCTGGTCCACATCCAGCACGCTGGATGAGCGTCCAGTTTCCATGACGACTGACCGGAAAAGACGTGCGACACGTCATATTTACATGAGTCTTTAGAGTCCCGATTGTAAAAATAAAACTCTAAGAAGTAACGCTAAACTTTAACAACAGAGACACAAGTACACATGCATGCAGGTAATATGGAGAGCGAATTATTATGTTTTTAAACAGACCGCGGCGGAGACCGACTCTAGCAGCCATGTTGAGGGAGCTAACGGAGCTAACGGGTAAACAACAACTGGCTGTGTCTCGGTGCAGCGTGATGTGGGAGCAGAGACCTGCAGATACTTAATGACCATTATACCTTACCCACACTCGGCAAAAGCTGAACTATCCCCTCTACAGTCTATGTGTTGCCTAAACATCCGCCCATTCAATATATTACAAAAAACTGGCGTTGACTATAACCTTAAAACCAGCGGTCAGACACAGTCATGCATGCTGGCTAATCTTGTAAAAAGCACACCGCGAACACATTTCATTGCAACGTACCTGCAGTTGTCCAGACAGTTAACAGCCATGATGGCGCCAGGGACAGATTCAAACTTTGATTTCAAGTAATGGCATGTTACACAGATGCACATCGAATATAAGTGAAGTGTAATATCTCATCATTTCAAATATTACAATTTGCCTTCGCGGTATTATTCAAAAATAGCTTACCTTCAGCTCAAGGTTCGTTGGTAGAGGATGCAGAGTTTCCTGTCCCGCTCATTCAAAAACGCGGTTTGACGCATGCGCAACGTTGGAGCACCGGACTTAAGATTCGGGGGTATATTTTACTGTATTTTCCTATGTAGTGGTTTTTAATGTTAACGAATGGGTAGCATGTGTAGAATTTACCCATTATTTTGTAATTCCTTGGCTGACTGAAAAAATTAATTAAATTTCATATGATTTGTATAGATCATATTTACCACTCTCCAAAATCACTTTTTTCAGTGTAGGACTGCACATTTCTGGACTGAGATGTCTGATGTTGTTCCTGGGATCTGTTGTAGCCACTGTTCCAGTTTGGGGGTGACTGCCCCGAGGGTCCCGATGACCACAGGCACCACTGTGGTCTTCACCTTCCAGGCCCTCTCCAGTTCCTCCCTTAGGCCCTGGTATTTCTCTAGTTTTTCATGCTCCTTTTTCCTGATGTTGCAGTCACTTGGTATTGCCACATCCACCACAACGGCTTTCCTCTGTTGTTTATCCACCACGACTATGTCTGGTTGGTTCGCCCTCACCATTTATATATATATATATATATATATATATATATATATATATATATATATATATATATATATATATATATATATATATATCGTATATATATATTAATGTAGGACCAAGTTGGTTTGGGAAGGTTTTTTCCCTTATTCAGTTAAATCATCAGTTGAAAAGGTTTTATTGTACTTACGAAGATAATCTTTGTGTGAGAGATTCTGAGTTTATTAGTCTGAAAACACTTGAATATGCTTTTCCTGTTTATGTGTATTATAATTCACAGGTATCCCGCCCATTTGTTTTGTTTATTATAATAAGTTAATTCTTCATTGCAGTTTGTTCATTTCTTCAGAACTTGGTTTTGTGTCTGTCTCCTGCCTTGACTCTTGGTTTTCATATTTCCTATATGTCATTGAATGCGACTGTTTACATGTGTTCCTCGAACGTGCCTTTTTGCGAGGCAGTGCACTGCTTCGTTCTGCTGAGGAGCCTTAGGCACCGACTGTGACAAGCTGAGTTTTTGTGTAAAGGTAAATAAAACCTTTTTTATTCGCAAAAAACAACTCCGGACCTCATCTGTGCCTGATCCCAGCAACATTTGTCTGTTTATAACATTTGCTTAATGATGTGATCTTAAAAGGTAAAAGAAACACACAGACATGTAAATGTTTAAGATGGAAAATACTTTTTTTGCTAAAAGGTGTACTATATATAAAAGTCAAGCCAAAAAGACATTTCTTGGCTGTGAGGCTGAATTATGTCTTACTTTTGTATATCCACAAATGGAGAATCAGGTAAGAAATTCTCTGCTTTTGTCTCATAAATGGTTTCCCATACAGTCCGACCCAGAAATGCTCCACTTCCAGGTATCTGCTCCTTTCCTTTTCACCACAATTATTTAAAATGATTTCTATTTCATCTTTTTTTTTTTTCCGCTTTCCACATCTGTAGGAAATACAGTCTCTGTGTGTGCAAGACAGCATTGATTTAAAGGACAGAATAACTTCATGCTGCTGTTGTCCTTGAGTAACACTAAAAAGATTATGAAGTTTTACAAGACTGAAACTTAAGAGCGGCAGCTGTAGAAAACTGTAAAAATGTAATTTTACAACACAGCAGAGGGCCGCAGCGAGGAACTTCAGAGTGTTTCACAAGTTCATGACTATTTTCCTGCAGTCCAAAACGAGGTTTCTTTAGCTGAATTTAAATATTGTTTCAGCTGCATTTAGGAAGCGCTACTCAACAGAAAACTTCAACAAAGATTCAGTTTTCGAGCAACTAAAGAGCTTATTAAGTTCAAATCGAGTGTAAGGACTTGAGGGAGGAAGAGGGAAGCGGGTCTGTTATGCTAGCTTGACTTTGACAACCGTAACACGTAGGTGGACTGTGAAATTCTGTGTTTCTGTTAAAGTTAAATAAAACAAAATGCTGACCTAAACACAAACAGATCATCAGTAGAGCAGATGTTTAAATTACCTAATCAACCACAGCTGTGTTCAGGCGATCACTTATTATACTGTAACCTTTGGATTCTTTTTTTTTGTGAGTCGTTGTCAGCTGGTTGCTATGGCGATGAGTCAGCGTGTAGCTGATACAGAGAGTGAGAAAAAAGGAACACGAGTGGTTTTAAGGTATTCTTCAACGGTTTTATCTGCGCTATTTTTCCCCTTTTGCTGCGGCACGCTGCACTAAATCCACAAAACATCTCCAGGTTTCATTTAGATAACGGAGTTGTTTTACACTCCAGCCTTCTGCTTATGCCTGAAATTTCTGGATGTAAACAATAACATGCAATGCATCTATAGTTGCAACGTAACATTATGTGCGTAAGATCCCATCTTGCGCGCAAAAAACTGCTGGATGACGATGAGTACCATTGGTTTTAGCTGTCAAGTTGTCAGCATAACTGTTAATTGTACGAGTGATGTACAAAAGAAAAAGGGATGCAGTGTTTTGTAACTAATTGTCAACATTTTGGCAACTAGATAACAATGTCCGATGGGATTACATTCCTCAGGTCATTAACAAAAATAACGCGAGAGGGAAGTCGGTCAGCTACGCTAGCCTGACTTTGAGAATATTAATATGTTTAGTGCTGCAGAATTTGGTGAGTTTTGGTTCAGTTAAAAAAAAGGTGCGCTACAAACCAATTCATTACAGCAGGTGTATAAATTAGTTAATCTACCACCGTTGTGTTCAGATGATTACTTAGTAATAATTGCACAATAAATAAAAACACGTAAAACCTGAAAACATTCTGCTGTAATGGGTTGAATGTTCTGTTCTTCTTTCTCTGGGGAAATGTTTGTGTTTCTTTTGGTGTTGAATCCTGATACACCAGAGGAGCCATTGTCAGTCAGTTGCTATGGTAACAGGTCTACGTGTAGCGTAGGCGACACAGAGAGAGAGAAATAGTAAGAATACCAGTGGTTTTGAGTTAAACTTCAATGGTTTTTCTGCGTTATTTTTCCCTCTTCTGTGGCACACTGAACTGAATTAATAATACCTACATGTCCAGGTTTCATTTAGTAAACGGAGTTGGTCTACCGAGGCAGCACAGCTATGGATGGCTAGTAAGAGAATCGCCATGCGTGAAATCTCCAGATTTAAACAACAGCATGCAATGTGCAAAACTGGGTGGCAAAAAAAAAACAGTAGCTTTGCTTTGAAAAAAAAGAAAATTAAGTTCCTTTCAAGTAAAATATGCATGTGTAACCAACAGTGTTGGATTTGCCTGTCTTTATTTTACATGTTCTTCTACTACACTACAAATTGCTTCTTTTTCGCTTCTTCCATCTGGCTGTCTGAGCAAAGCAAAACCAAACAAGAGATCAGCAGGCTGGATTTACCGATGCATGCATTGTTAAGATGTTGCTCTGATGCTTTTCTTAAGCAGGAAGAATAAAAACATCCCCATTTTCAGCCTCCCTCTGCGTATACGATAGCGATGAGCATCCCGTTGAGTTTTCCCTTTTTCAAGCAAATAAGAAAGAAAAGTAGTTGTACCCTGAAGAAGCCCCTATTTGTATTCCTCTCTGCTAATTGGAGCTGTCCAGCGCCTCGGTGGACAGCAGGGCTTAACTTCCAATCACAAGTCTTCCTCCTGCAGCCAAACCAAAGCCAGACCTGTTAATTAACTCCTCAGATGGCTCTCAGGCTGATATGGGGAGGGAGAGGGTGCTGTTCACCTTTTTATCCGACATTTGCCTCGTTAGAATATTAAAAGCTTCATCATATCGAACCTACGGGCACAAACATCCATCTCGTTCGCTGTCTTTTCTCGCACTCGCTGCTTTGAATTTACCTCCTGGCGGTGGCCTGTCCATCACGGGCGGCGCCGCCGCGGAATCGCAAGCATTGTTGGGAAAACAAGCATTCAGGAGGGGACTCATTAGAGGCGTGAAAACGCTCTCATGAAAGCCTGAAGATCGGAAAGAATAAACGAGGTGAGGTGAAAGAGACGGACGACCTGAGTCACGCCACTGCCTCCCGGTGACGAGAGCGTCGTGTTGCATAGCAACTCTGATTAAGAAGCTTTTCATCGAAAACAACATTAGAGCAAAACTTGCTCAACACTGAGAATGTCTGCTCTAGACCGGGGGTGTCCAAACGTTTTACTCCAAGAACCAAAAGCCCAGTTGAAAGTCTCAAAATTAGCTTTTTCTCAGCTATAAGCAGTTCTCATGTGACGCCGCACATCTGGGTACTTTGTAACTCCGCGGTTGCTATGGAGTTGCTATGACAACAATAAACAAGCCACAAGCTTAGAACTAGCTCTCACTTTGTTCCTAACTTAAATAAACAATACATTAACTTTATAACACTACAACTATTACTAGGTTATAATTCTTAAGTAGTCTACCCACTTCTGAGTCATACTAAGATAAATATCAGTGATATTTACTGTAGTAGGCTACTTACTGCCCAACTAGCAAAATTAGCTTAGCTAATTTTATCTGCTAGCTAGGATGGACATGTTGTGTAGGTTACCATGTGTACTGTTGTGTTCTGTGTATTTATTTCTAGTTTTCTTGTGTGTCTGAGTCTTTGTGTTGTCCTGTCTCCCCGTGATTAGTTCCCAGGTGTGTCTCGTTCCCTGATTACCTCTTGTGTATTTAGTGTCACCTGTGTGTGTCTGTCTTCGTCGGGTCCTACGTCTTGCTACGTCAGTGTCAGTCTGTGTACGTCTTGTTACGTGAATGTATGTCGAGTCCTCGTATAGCCTGTTGCTACCTGTAGTGAGCTTCAGCCTTCCGCTCAGCAGTGCTGCCAGGTCTGTGGACTGTTTTCTGTTTGGTTTTTCTCATTAAACTCCTCATCACCACACAACTGGGTTCCGCTGCGTTTACCTCACCGCCACCAACACACCACTTCATGACAGAAGGACCCGACCACACCGAGGTGAGGTACGCAACCATCATGGACCCAAGAGTATTGTGGGATACGGTTGAGGACTATGTGGCAGTTGTGGCTAGCCCATACTCTGCCCGTGGCGCTTAAATATAGCCACGCCGCATGGTCCTCATGCTGGACCACTGGATCCCTAGACTTCCGCATCAGGGGCTGGTGGAGTTGCAACAGGAGGCAGAGTGGCAACGCCTGACAGCCATAGCCGTTCTGAAAGGTAACCCTCTGCCTCCCAAGCCGGACTATCTCTCCGTCAGCCCAGCCCCATCATCTCCGGAGCCGCCAGCAGCGCTTCCGCGGCCGGATCCGCCAGCAGCGCTTCGCGGCGGATCCGCCAGCAGCGCTTCAGCGGCGGATCCGCCAGCAGCGCTTCGCGGCGGATCCGCCAGCAGCGCTTCCGCCACCCGAGCCCGTTCCTGCCGCCCGCTCCAGCCGGGCGCCACCCAGCCGTTCCTGCCGCGCTCCAGCCGGGCGCACGGCCGCTCCTGCCGCCGCTCCAGCCGGGCGCACCACCCGTTCCTGCGCCCGCTGCCGGGCGCCACCGAGCCCGTTCCTGCCGCTCCCAGCCGGCAGCGCACCCAGCCTGCCTGCCCGGCCAGCGCTCCAGCCGGGCGCACCCGTTCCTGCCGTGCTTCCCCGAGACTCCTAGTGCTTCCCCCGAGACTCCTAGTGCTTCCCCCGAGACTCCTAGTGCTTCCCCCGAGACTCCTAGTGCTTCCCCCGAGACTCCTAGTGCTTCCCCCGAGACTCCTAGTGCTTCCCCCGAGACTCCTAGTGCTTCCCCCGAGACTCCTAGTGCTTCCCCCGAGACTCCTAGTGCTTCCCCCGAGACTCCTAGTGCTTCCCCCCCGAGACTCCCCGAGACTCCTAGTGCTTCCCCGAGACTCCTAGTGCTTCCCCGAGACTCTAGTGCTTCCCCGAGACTCCTAGTGCTTCCCCCGAGACTCCTAGTGCTTCCCCCGAGACTCCTAGTGCTTCCCGAGACTCCTAGTGCTTCCCGAGACTCCTAGTGCTTCCCCGAGACTCCTAGTGCTTCCCCGAGACTCCTAGTGCTTCCCGAGACTCCTAGTGCTTCCCCGAGACTCCTTGTGCTTCCCGAGACTCCTAGTGCTTCCCCCGAGACTCCTAGTGCTTCCCCCGAGACTCCTAGTGCTTCCCCCGAGACTCCTAGTGCTTCCCCCGAGACTCCTAGTGCTTCCCCCGAGACTCCTTGTGCTCCTCGTCGCCGCCCCCGTGCGGCCCCAGAGACTCCTTGTGCTCCTCGTCGCCCTGCGGCCCCAGAGACTCCTTGTGCTCTTAAATGCCGCCCCGTCACGGCCCCAGAGACTCCTTGTGCTCCTCGTCGCCGCCCCCGTGCGGCCCCAGAGACTCCTTGTGCTCCTGTCAGCCCCCGTGCGGCCCCAGAGACTCCTTGTGCTCCTCGTCGCCGCCCCCGTGCGGCCCCAGAGACTCCTTGTGCTCCTCGCCGCCCCTGCGAGCTCCTGTGCTCCTCTCGCGCCCGTGCGAGACTCCTGTGCTCCGCCGCCGCCCGTGCCTCGCCTCCTTGCCTTGCGGGCCCGACCGCCTCCGTGGTTCCCGCCTCCTTCGTCGCGGACGGCCGCCGGTCCGCCTCCGTGGTTCCCGCCTCCGTGGTTCCCGCCTCCTGCGCCGCGGACGGCCCCCGGACCGCCTCCGTGGCTCCCGCCTCCTGCGCCGAGGTCGGCCCCCTGACCTCCTCCGTGGTTCCTGCCTTCCTGTGTTTCCGCCCACCCAGTTGGGTTTGTTTGTTTTTGTTTTTTGGACTTTGGACCCTAGTGTCTCCGCCTATTTGATAGGTTGTTTTTCGTTTTTTCCATAGACTCTGGCCCCCCGTCCAGCTCCCCTCCACCCACCCTTGTTGTGTTTCAGTTTTTGGGCGTCTGGGAGCCGCCCGTTAAGGGGGGGGTACTGTTGTGTTCTGTGTATTTATTTCTAGTTTTCTTGTGTGTCTGAGTCTTTGTGTTGTCCTGTCTCCCCGTGATTAGTTCCCAGGTGTGTCTCGTTCCCTGATTACCTCTTGTGTATTTAGTGTCACCTGTGTGTGTCTGTCTTCGTCGGGTCCTACGTCTTGCTACGTCAGTGTCAGTCTGTGTACGTCTTGTTACGTGAATGTATGTCGAGTCCTCGTATAGCCTGTTGCTACCTGTAGTGAGCTTCAGCCTTCCGCTCAGCAGTGCTGCCAGGTCTGTGGACTGTTTTCTGTTTGGTTTTTCTCATTAAACTCCTCATCACCACACAACTGGGTTCCGCTGCGTTTACCTCACCGCCACCAACACACCACTTCATGACATGTACTTACTCTGCCAGTCACCACATTGTTATTAAATTAGCATTATGGTGTTTGTTCTTGGTCCTAAACTCAGAAAGTTACACAAAATAATGTTTTCAGTTTCTTCTGCAGCAAGTCAGAAACTAAAAGTCAAGGATAACAGACTTATTTCACCAGACTGTTGATGATGATACACAAATTAAAATGTTAATCAAAGTTATTAAAACTTTAGCAACAATCATGTTTTTGTAACCTAAACTGGTTTACACATTCTTTCAGTACAGAAACCAGGTTAGTAAGTTTCATTAAAATATTTTGTATTTTATTACAGTTAGAATTATTTTTGCATTTTTTATAATCAAAATAGATAAAAAAACTAAAAAAAAACTGTGACACCTCTGTCTTAAATAAACAACAAATGCAAAATCCCCCACCCCGAAAACACAATAATAAGAAATGAAAGATGGAAACATGAAGTTAAAACTGGAGATATTTTGCTTAGTTTTCAGTTTTTTCTAATAAACTAATTTGACTTGGAACTGAATTGCTAAACTAAAATAAAAACATGGCCTGTACTGATAATAGAAGAAACATTTATCAAAGCTAAATGCGGCTCAGTAAGGTGTTTTTAACTGTGTTTGGATATCAGAAAAGAAACACAGAAGTAAACAACTGAGTAAAGTCGGTTTGTTGCTGCACTTTCCCACTGAAACTCTCCCTTAGAATATAAATACTGTATACACTGTAAATATATAAGCAGAATCTGATTGAATATGTGAGTAAACAAAAGCTCTCCTCCTCTGCTTAATCACTAAACCACAAACCCAATGGATAACCAAACCGTCTTTGTGTTGATGAGTCCCTCAAACTAGGATATATTTCGGCCTAATGGCTAAATCCTTCCCATTTGCATCAATCTGCTTTGAAGAGAGATGTAGATGAGCTAACGAATGTGCTAATTATGCTCGCCTGCTGTATCTGCTGCTTTGTGTGCATAAATGAGTGCGTCTCCATGGGTATTAGACAAGCAAGTGCATGCCTGAGTGTTTGGTGTTGTACAAACAACTAGACAGTAAAGAAAAGGGACCACCTAATATCTTTTAAATTGATTAATCGTTAGCATAGTATTGTGACTTTGAAAAAAATTACTTTGGTATTTGAAACAGTTTGGTTTCCTACCAAAAATGATCATGTTGCTCAAGGTATTTGAACTGGAGCAGAATACTGTGATTTGGTTTATTTGTTATTTATTTTTGTTATTATGTTTTGAGAGGGAACAGTGTTGAGTAGCAAAGTGTAGCCAGTATCTTGCCTTCAGTAGACGTCAATCAAAGTAAATAAAGTTTGGAGAATCAGAAGGAAAATTCTCATGGGGGAGTCAAACTAACAGCTACTGAGGCTTTATCCACATGGAAACTGTTTCAGGTTTTTCCAGAAAAGTTTTTTGTTCTTTAGTCTGATCGTCCGCACAGATTTATGGAACAGGATTAGGGCCACTGAAAAACAAAAATTAATTCAGATTTGTTTTTTATTCTCAGAGTGCTGACCTTAATCACAGAGTTTTGACGTTGATCTCAGAATTCTGACTTTTTAAAATCTGATTTATGACTTTTTTCTCAGAACTTTGACTTTTTCTCAGAATTTTCACTTTTTTTTGCAGAACTCTGACTTTTTTTTCTCAGAATTCTGACTTTGTTCAGAATTTTGAGATTAATGATAGCCTACAATTCTAAGAAAAAAAAACTCATAATCTTTTGAAAACATTTTTTAATTTCTGTGTATTTTTCGGATCAGTTTGCAAATGAAAAAATTAACTGAATTCAAAAGGCTGTGTCATAGTTGCGCCTCTGAAATAAAAAACAAAAAACCTTCAATTAGCCGACCCGTGGTTGATTTGGGCCCGGGTATATGAGCGTGTCGCTCTTCCAGCCAGCGTAACGTCTGGCGTTGTCTCGCTTGGCAAACAATGGCTTGGACTCCGAGACTAAATGCCACTCGACAAGCCATGCCTCTTCGCTCTCTCTCTGCTGCTCTTTGCTGAAAGCGATGTAATGACACAGAGTCGTGACACAGAAAGCCCAGACATTGTCCACACATTCTGCGACCAAACATCTCCAAGATGTGAAATCACCCGAAAAGATAAATAGCTGTCTGAGTCTGCGGCCTTCTCAGAGCGAGCTGAAGGCAGCGAAAGCCTGTGACCATCAAAACACATCAAGGTTAAGGGAGGATTTTTAGACATACTGACTCCTTTAAAGGACCGGTAGAAGGGAGCAAGGGAGGCTTTCAGCGCTGAAAAGACTTCTTGCTCGGAGGAATAACAGACCTGATTTCCTGGATCTCTGAGTGCCACAGCGGAGGAAATGGATGACACTTCTGACATTTCCGACAGTAATACAATGCAGGCCTCCCATTTCAGACAGCATCACTCAAGGTACAGCTTGTTTCTTGAAATAATAACGTCTTCGGGGTCTTGCTGTGGTGCTTCAATCTTTCTTGTTACCTGCAGAGGGAAAAACAAAGTCGCAGCTTTATTTCCACGCTGAAGAGGCAGCCAGTTTCCACTTTATTTGTTTTCAATTGAGAATAAACCTATACTACTAACAAGGCGGGAAAATTGGATCAAAACAACTCTATATTATAATAATGTTATGTAATATATTGAAAGGAAAGTGTGAATCCTGGTGTGCATATACGGTTGATAAGTGCTGAAATAGATGAAAAGGAATCAAAAACCTCTGTTTCTGAATGGATACAACACAAAAAGCATGAAGCAGTTTTTTTTAGAGGCAGTAAATATTAAAGCACAGTATTTCTGTGGCTTACTTTTCATCTATTATTTTAAGCTTTGCACATTGGGCAGTTTTATCCTGGGGTAAACATTTGTCTATTTCTTCTGCTTTTGCTTTTTTTATGTCACACATATGTGTTTTCTTTCCTTTTTTTTCCAAATTATTATTTCATTGATCAATGGAAAAAAAGGTGCTTAAACCAACCGAGCCCTTTGAGTGAAAGCTTAAATAAATGGAATAAACAAACAGTCTAGGGGCTCTATTGTGGAAAATTCACATTCTGAACATTTTTGTACTTCCATGTAAGCCTCAACTGCTTCTAAAAAATAAGTCAAAGGTACTTTAAAAAAACACCCAGACATTTTTTGAGTGTCTGGAAAACAACAAAAACCTCCCAATTGTTGAGTCACACGTTACCTAGCAACCCCAGCCAAGCCCAGTCTGCCACCTAACAACCCAAGCTGAGTTCCAGCATGTTTGGTCAGCTGGTTTTACCACTCTATGTGCTGTACAATGGCTGCTGGAAAAGTGTTTTGTTGTGCTGGAGGCTGTACTTCTGCTTTTCAAAGCTGTAGGGTTGCATCTGTTCATCTGTTTGGACCCATTAGTTGGGGGGCGTGGCCAGCATCAGCTAATTGGCATAAACGTGACAGAGCTTTTAACAGCTAATTCTGAAAGGAGCTCAACATATGCAGAACTAACCAGGTGAAATCTCATTATTTAAGAATGACGGTGCAAAAAATACAATGAACATGTTTTGTATAAGCCAATAACCGATCCCAGCCTGTTCAAGGAGGCATAATAAGTTAACTTTAAGCTTGTAGGATGACCCCCACCTCACCAAGACTGGAAATATATCAACTATTCCCAAACGTTGAGTCAGCGCAAAAAAAGCCCAAAACATAAAAAAAAAAAAATTAATCTCCACAATTCTGCTGAGAAAAGCTGTCAAATATTAAGTCACATTCAACTCAGTTCTTTTAAAACTCCACCTTGGAAAAGAATTAAAATTTATATTTAAAAGCCAATTTTTACTGCTAATGTGTGTAGTTTATGTATTTTCCTAAAGAAAAGTGAGGATTATTAGTAGCATTCTGTGTTCCCCCCCCTCCCCCCAAGTCTTGTATATCCGCGGTCCGTAGCTCGATCACTGGAAGACAGGCCAAACGATCCGAGGAGATTGGACATGTACATGCAGACACCTCCGCTCAAACACTCTGGAGTCACTGGAGAGCCGGGAGGAAGGCAGACGGCCGGGCGATCTGAAGTGAGATGGATGGATGCTCTTGAAGGAATCTCCCTGAATACGGCTGCAGGGATTTCAGATAATTTGCTACGCGTCTCTGGAAACAAGATATAAAAATCATGTTTTATTGCCATCCTTGTGGTCCCTTCTGACCCAAACTGAACGAAAAGGACCTGAGAGTGACCAGCCACCCAATGCTAAGCAGAACCTCCATTTAACGAGACCTGCCTGACAACAGGTCCAACGCACAGGCGGCTACGACAGCTTGCGACTCATACGGCTTAAATTTTATTAGCATCATGGTCATTAAAATGTGTTAATTGCATGCATTGTGGTAATTCTGGGTCAAAGTCAGCAAAGGACGAGGCTTGATGGGAAATGTGGTTTAGTGGCTCCGGTAATGCAGTGTGACCCGCTGTGATTTCAATATGATAATTGGAAGCAGTCCCTCTTCCCCCTTCATGCTCACAGGCTAAAACTTCCCCAATGAGGAAGTAATATAGCTCCCCCTGTTGGTGGGAACTCAGCTGGGCTTCAAGCTTTGCAGTTACATCTATAAAAATATCAACATTTTAAATCCACTTTATTAGGGATTTAAGTGTTGCACTAAAATGCATCACTATAAGAACGGATCAGAGAATAAAAATGTGCATAAAAACTCTTGCATTTGAGCCGCTTATCGAAACAATAAAATTATTTTAGATACCAGTACGCTTCAAAAATTTTGTTGAATGTTACTAATAGCTTAAAATGGAATAAAGCAGTGTAATCAATAAACTTACATACATTTTTAGAATGCTATCATATTTTCTTTTCTCCATCATTAGATTTCAACATTAGTAGATATTTACAAATGTTAAAAACTGCTTTTGCTATGTTTTTTATTCTGTCTTATTTTATTTTTTGCTGTTGTTTTGGTTTCTGCAGCTGTTTATTCCTTCGTGTATTTGTGTTTACTATCATTACTTTCTTTGGTTTTATTTTTTATTAATTTTCCTCTTTTAAATATTTTTATTTTAAATTTTGTTGCATAGTTTCTGTTGAAGCTTTCAGTTTGGAACTGCGCGGGTTTATATATATATAATTAAAAAGTCTTGAAAACTCTTCTCTTCAAGAACAGAATCTTAGTTTCACCATATGCGTTGAAACTGTGGCATCTGAGCCGCCATTTTGGCTCACATGATAGCACCTAGTGCCGTTGTGTTTGCTTGCAAATTAGATAGATTTGGAAAGTTAGAGTTGGCATCAAAAAAAACAATTTTATTATAAGTTAAATATCTCATATTAACCTTTACGATGTGCTAACTTCATTTTAAAATCGTTTAACTCTGTAGCTCCATTACATTAAACCACGGAACGGCTAATTTAAATGAAGGCGGCGCAGACATTGGAGATTACATAGGGACAGTGAAGGCAGCACCGCCATCACTGGCTGCCGGGAGGGAAACATGGCGTCTGTTTTGGTTCGAAGGTTAGCGGCTCTGTCCGGGACTGCAGCGGTGGGAGCTGGGGCTTACGGAGCTCACGGTAAGAAAATAACACTCAGACGTTTTATAAAGATATTTTATTTAATGTAACATTTACAAAAATTAAGAAGGGCTGTCATTTTAATGCCCGCCATTCCAGTCTCCGACCGTAAAACAGACTATTTTATATTTCCCTTCGTTTTGACATGCTCTGATTATTGGCATTTAAAAATATTTACGCCTAATCAATGTATGTTAGGAATATACCCTCTTCGGCTTCTCGAAAATGTACCAATTACTGTATTATTCGTGTAAATGCAGTTATTTTGTAATAAAGGTGACCCGCCTCCATAGCAGTAGTTCAACTAAAACTGATTCCTGATGTCATTTTAGGCTTCAAAAACAAAGACCCAGATGATTACAAAATAGTGGTATGCATTTACTGTGTTTATTATCATTATTCAAACATTTTTACTTGTAAGAGATGTTTTAAATGTTTTATGATTATTATATTTATTTCTCAGCTCTATGAAACTGCCAACAAATACCACTTCTACCACAGCCTGGCCCTGCTGGGTGCTGCACACTGTGGAAAACCTCTTTTGGTGAGTACAGAGTACGGGTGGCGATACAAACTTAAAGTTTTATCACAATATTTGTGAGAATGTATTCCCTTACCATTATATTTCTCGAAAATGGTCTCAAAATAACAATATTATCGTTTATCGCCATAACTTCTGGGTCAATTTATTGTCCAGCAAAACTTGCTATCCTGACAATGTAGACATTTTTGGGAGGTTATGATCATTATCATTGATTTGAGTTAATTGTGATAACAATAAAAAAAAATATTCTTTTGTTAAAAAATGTATCACGATAAATGATAAGCGATACAATAAATGCTCACCCCTACATCAAAAAGCCTTTAATCACCCTTAAATTATGTATATGGATTAGAAAACGGGTCTTATTTTCCAGGCTGGTACCATCCTCCTGGCGGGGATGGGGATGTTCTGCGGCCCGCTGTACCACCAAGCTCTGACCGGAGACCCCAGCCTGGGAAAAGTAGCTCCCATAGGCGGCGTGGCCATGATGGCCGGCTGGCTGGCCATGATCCTCTGAATCGTCTCGGACCTGGACCGCTAAGTTCTGATGTCGCCCGTCCAACGGCCGCCTGTCTCCAGGATGGGGGTGTTGGCAGGAGATAAGGTTGCAAAAAGGATTATCACTTCTCAGCCGCTGCTGAGACTCTGACGGCTGCTCTCAGACTGTTTTGCTAAATGAATGAAGCGTGTTTGAAACGGGTCACTTCTAATGAGACGTCGGCTCAGCATAAGTTACACGTCCTGTGATGTGCTTTTCTGTACCGAGGTCGGCATTATGTTTTAGAAAAATTATCATTTTGCTTGTCTTGACCAAAGAAAAAGAATTTAAGAATCATAAAATATTATCTGTTAAGTCAGGGTAACATGATCAGGTTTTCTGCAGATTGATTATTGATGATGATGATGATGATGATGATGATGATGATGATGTGTTAAAATCACTTGAAATAAATTCTCATAAAATTATTCTGCTTAAATTTGTTCTTTTGGAATTATTTTTTTGCAATTTTTTTCATTGGTACATACTTTTCCTTTTTTGTGAGATGACATCATTTGCAATATAAAATCAAATGTTATGACTAGTTATTGAGTACTTACACTGCAAAACACAAAATATTACCAAATATTTTTGGTCTAGTTTCTAGTGCAAATATCTTAGTCTTATTTCAAGTGTTCTAACTGACAAGTAACTGTTCTTCAAGAAACAGGAACTTGTTTTATGTCAATAATTTATTAACATTAATAAAAATAAAAATGTAATATAATCTTCCCGGTGAAACAAGACATTTTCCCATATTGTAAGTTAACATGTCTTGTTCTACATTGAAAAAAGAGAATGGAGACTGAGATTAAAAAAATGTATTTGTTGCATGTAGTCGAATTAAGTTTGGCAAATGTAATTTATTTACATTTGTTTAACAGGACGGCTTTATAAACATAATATATTTACTAGGATAAACTTAGTTTGATTTCTTGTAATAAATTAACTCAGTTTTTAACGTTGGATCTCCTGTTTTCGTTTTTCAGTGTACTCTAATGTTATTTCATTGACTAACTTTTTTGATTTTAAGGAATTATTGACGTAAAACAAGCTCTTATTTCTTGCTGAGATGTTCGCTGGTTTTGTCTGATTTCAAGTGAACTAAGATATTTTCACTAGAATCTAAATACTTGGTAAGATTTTGTGTTTTTATGTTTGTTGTTGCGTAAGTCGTCTTTTTAATATCTATTTACAAAATGCTTTTTAAAATATTTTACATATTACTTGAATTTAATATGTTGTGGTGCAAATTAACACAGAAGATAAATACATGTACATGCAGTAAGTTAATGCCGGTGTAAATTTAACAACTGCGTTTGCTGCACATATAAGTTTTATGTGTTGCATTCAGGAAATGTTGTGTTTTTGAGTTCTGCTTCATGCTTTTGATCCACTTAGTGCGGCAGCACAAAAAGAGGCTCATTACCGGTGTCGTCCTCTCAGCAGGGGGCAATGTTCGCGTTGAAAGAGAAATCCGATGGAGCGCTAATTTCCACCCTGACTGCCGACCTGTGAATGGAGGAAAGTTTGGAAAACGGCTGAAAGCGTCGAGGTCGGCATATAAACCGAGGATCTGCTCACAGAAAGAGGAGGAACAGACGCAGAAATTATTCCTAATGAGTTCTTCATCACCACTTATGAGCTCCTCATTACTAAGCAGCTACTGAGAAAGGTTCTGTTCGGAAGAGGATGAGGGCTACTGGGGAAAAACAGAATTCAGACTTTTATGTCAGTTTTGTTTTTCTCAGTATTCTGACTTTAATCTCATTATTCAGACTTTAATCTTAACTCCTTATTTCAGTATTCTGACTTTTTCCTCTCAGAATTTTGACATTTTATATCAGAATTCTGACTGTAATCTCAGATTTCTGACTTTAATCTCAGAATTTGGACTTTAATCTTAACTCTTTCTTTCAGAATTTTGACTTTTTTCTCTCAGGATTCTTACTTTTTTTTTTCTCTGAGAATTTTGACTTTTTATATCTCAGAATTCTGACTGTAATCTCAGAATTTTGATCTCAGAAGATTAAAGTCCAAATTCCGAGACAAAAAAAAAAAGTCAGAACTTCCTGATGTTTTACCAGTGAAACACAATCACACAGAGGTGACTCACTACTTTTCGATTTATGAGACATTCGGCTCAACATTACAAGATGGCCTTATGCTGTCAGGCGAATATTTAAAGCTTCCTCATCAAAATTTCAACTTCTGAAATTTTCAAGCAATGAAAAAACAAGATTCAGGCAATGAATTATAGACAAGCCTCACAGAGCAGTGTTGTTTTGTGGGGGGTTTAACATTCATTACCTGGCTCACACAGTCCTTAGACAGACCAAGCAGTGTGTTTGCACATGGAATAGAAGCAGAAGTGAAAAATAGAAGAAGGTAAAGGCAGAGCTCTGTGTTTTGGAACCAAACATCTATTGCAGCTTAATTCAGAAGAAAGCAAATCCTTTCATCGCCTCAATGAAATGTTCTTGTTCCCACTTTATACTGTGTTTCTGCAGTGCTTACAAGACAAAACATTTGAATTACTAATAGGAAATCTGACTTCTTAGGAGGGTTGTTTTATTGAAGGCTCTGCTTGAGTAAATCCCCATGTTGTGTTTATTTCCCAATATTGTTCAGAGAGGAAGGCTGAATCTCCTCATTACTGCAGAGGAGAATGTTTGGCTTTCTGCTCCAAACCACACAAATATAATTTAGAAACAGGCCTCCCGTGTTTGGACAATAAAATCGACTCAGATAAGCTCGGTTCATTCTCTGAAAATCTAATAAAACCAGTTTAATCAAATTCTCTGACAACTACAGTAACCGTCCTGCTCAAGTTTGCTCCTGATTGCTTCTTTGCAGTGTCTGTGGAGCGAGACTGTACGTCTGACTTCATTTGTAATTACATTCTCCTGCAATGATGTTTTTGAATCAATTTGTTCAGTCCTTCCTCCAGATAACTACAACAGTTTTCAGAAGAAAAAAAAAACATCCTAAAGTCACATCTTATGTCATAAACTGCTGCTAGAAAGCTGAAAAAAAATCAACATTTTAGATTGTTTTTAAGCTTTTTTTTTTTTTTTTTTTTAACTGCATCATGATTCAATTAACTGAACATCATACAGGTCCATCTCTGTTAACTTAATTGTAATATCACCAAAACTTGAATCATTCAGTTGAATATCATATATCATATATTCTATAATGAAGCAATATCATATATTGCTTCATTATAAACGGACTGAAATATTTCAGGCATTAAATTATATTATTTCTCAGACAAAACCCCAAAATGTAGGTACTCAGAATACCTGGGTATTACATAAAACCAATTTTCAATATGGAAATTTACCCATTACTGAAAAGTATGTCAATGTACTGCTCAGTACATGGGTGGGGCTCCTTTTGCATAAATTACTGCATCAATGCAACGTGGCATGGAGTGTCCCAAGTATTTGCAGATTTCAGGTCTTTTTAATGTTGGTATTTTCATGCCAAACTAACCAAAAAAACTACAAAGAATCAGAAGTTAGTTACTATAAATGTTAACCAACATCAATAAACTCTTAAAGGTACAGCTGAAATAAACACATTTTTACCTACATTTCTATTGTGTTGCTCTTTTTAAAATAACTTTTAGTTAGCGGTCCGCACTTAAAAAAAACCCCAGCAAAGCTGTGTAGTAACTTTGATCTGGTTGAGGTCAAGATAATATAATGTAACACATATTGTACTGTTGCTACATGGTAGGTATCAACATGATTAACATTAGCATTGTAATACATTAGCTTCTGCTAGCCATTTTGCTGGTATAGCGTTTTAGCAATAGCAGAACTAACATTTATGATTTGTGCTTTTGAGTTACCCACTAACATTTTAGCTAGCAGTTCCCACTACTGCATAAAAATTGTTGCACCTAGTTTTAAAGCTACTTTTATGTCATACTGCAAAACAATAAAATACTTATAGACCTTTTACTTTCCTTTTTATTCTTTAAGAGATAAACCTGGACTCTCTGCAGAGTCTACCCTAAAGGCAAATTGAATGAATCTCCCTTCACCTCCGTCTGTGACCAGAAATAACAGAAACACTGATACTAACAGCACATATTGTTAATTATACCCAAGGAGACTTCATCACCCTCAATAATATATACAAGAATATATTATTGAGACTGAAAATGTTTCCCCTTTTAACTCCCTTTCCCTTCTTTTCCATCTGATGGACTTAAATTGCATCAGCTCCATCTGTGGGAAGAAAACAGCTCCTCGTTCCATTGATTTCTCAGTCTGGGTCTGTTTTTGGTAGAAATAAAGAGTAAATCTGTGTGAGAGTAAAGTAATGGTGAGCCTATGGGAGCTGATGGATGGATGTATACTCCATCAAAGGAACTGAATGAAACTCTTTAGCCTGGATGCCTGACTCGATTAAATTCCTCCGTCTCATTCACAGGAGCAATATTTTACACAGCCGTCTCCACAATACACACAGAAGAAACACCAAATCCTCTCTGAGAGGCATCCATCAGCCTCTGTTTCAGCAGGAAACAGCCTAATGTCTGTTTCCTGCACCATCACTGACCTTTCAAAGCCACTGATACGGTGGTCAGCGCTATCAAAGCCTCGGATTATTCCCCAACACCTCTTTTTCGGTTTTTTAAAATATACTCAGTCGTCTCACTTCGGTCGAGAGCACCGAACAAATGCAACATTAGATGAGCTAAATGGACGATACCACCAGGAGCCGCCATTGTTACTGTAGTAACGGCTATCGGCTGTTAACGGCCTCCATCTCCCCGAGAAATGTAATGTCTGGAAATTATTAGCCAGCTAGAGGAAGGTATGCAGACGGATATGTTGCGGTTACGTTGGGAAAAATTACATAAAGTATGTTTTTTTTTTGCCTCGTTTACATTTGAACCGCTAACTCCATCAACCGTCGCCTCACGCGCCCGCCTAGCACACAGGGGGAACCTCCGTTTCCATAGCAACGTAAACAACATGTCTAAACTAGGTCGAAGGCGTTCAAAATTATTTGTATTAAACCAAAAGGGTAGATAAATATTGTAACTTATATTAAATAATTTTTTTCTTCAAAAAATGAAATCATTGTAGGCCATCTCCTGTAGCAGTCTGTATTACATTGAAATATCTGAAAATACTATTCATATAAACCCTTGATGGGTAATAAGATCACATTAAATACCGTAAATAGGGCTGTGGATACATAAAAGTTACATAAAAATCACTTTCCTGAAGAGTTTTCAACTATCACATGTGCATATGAGATTGCTTTAAGACAAATTTCTGAAAACTAGATTCTGTTCAAACATTTTGCCACGAGGGCCAAAATTATCAAGTTAAAAGTTCTTGGGGGCCACAAAAATAATTTCTTTCTAAAGTAAAATAAAAAATGAAAATTGTTGTTGCTTTCTTGTTTTTAATCTGCTCAATAATAAACAAAATGTAATAAATTGGAGATCCGAAACACATAACATGACTTGAATGATTGTAATTATGACTTTAAGATGAATGTTGAAACCAGGTTCATAAACCAGGTTCATTTGTGCATTGAATTCCTTTTTTATTTAAGATTTGGTTTGTGAAAATCCCATCCTCATAGATAAAATGTTACTGAAATGTACCCGTCATAGTGAGCTAAATTTATTCTAGTATATAGGGTCACACAAAATCAATCTGAGGGCCACAAAAGGCCTCTAGGCTGCACTTTGGACATTCCTGCCTTATACAAACTTCCAGAAAACTGCACAATTATATCAACTATTTAACTATAACTACATATAGTTATAGTTCTATAACTATCAAGAATAATAGATAGTAATTATTCTTGATGATTTTGATGATGGAATTTGACAAAAGGTAATGTCTGTTGTTTGTTTCATAGTTGTTGTTGTTTTTTTAATTATTGTGGGGGGTTTTAATAATCCACAAATTACACATACAAGCTCAAATATATACACTCACTGACTTTTAAATAGTGGAACATTTTCCTGGCTTCTTTGTTTTATTCTTTTTTTTATTTAAAGAACATCACACAGTGTTTTGTCCCTGTTACCCAATATTCCTATCCTGCAGACAAGATTTTGCCTGTTCAATCTTAGTTTTATTGCTCTTCTCTCACTCACTCTGCAGAACAAGAACAGACTTGGAGCTGGAGACTGAAACTCTGACAATGCCACAGCATGCCTGCTGTTCCTATCTGAGCAAACATAAAAATAAGAAAATTTCAGAATAAAGCTAATCTTAGAAATGTGTTGTAGATGCTGGGTGTCAAGAAAACAAGTTTTGTTTCTTTCACTGATTGTTTATGGTAGAAAATAACAAATAGATGATAAAAGGAGAAGTGGTGAAATCCGTAGGGCATCATAGATAGAAAAAAGGAGGAATAAATTGTCAATTTCCATTAAAAAAAAACTCAGAAAAATTCAGACTAATCTCAGACATTTTCTCAAAAAAACCCAAATCTCTGAGTTTGAAAAGTCAAAAAATTTATAAGAAACAAACAAACAAAGGACTACTCTCACAAATTATTTTGAAAATAAAGATAAGAAACAAGCTCCAAACGTTTAAAAATTTCAAGAACAAACTCAGAAATTAAAGTATTAAAAGTCAAAGATTTGTGAGAAGAAGTTTCTTGAAAAAATTTGGCAATAGTAAAAATCTATGCAAGAAAAAAAACTCAGAAATTGTGCAGATAAACTGGAAATAAACAGGAAATTTCAGTCTGAAATGTTGAAAATTTGAAAGGAAAGATCTCATTTGAGATTGGTATATGAGATTTTCCAGAAAAAAGTTGGAATTATCTGAGTTCTAAAAATTTTATAAATTCAACTTTTGAAACTCATAAATTTCCAGAAGTCTAAAGTTTTTGACTTTTGAAATTCAGGAATGTCCAAGTTTTTTTCCAGAAAATTTCTGATTAATCTCACTTTTTCTTTTCTCTGAAATTTTCATGTTCTGGAAAAACATTCTGAGATTAATCTAAAAATGTCCAAGTTTTTTCTAGAAAATTTGTGGCTTTACAAAGTTATAAATTTATATGTTTTTCTAGATAACCTCTGGTATTAATAATAATAATAATAATAATAATAATAATAATAATAATAATAATAATAATAATAATAATAATAATAATAATAATAATAATAATAATAATAATAATAAATGGCTGTTTTGGGCAGAAATTTACAATTTCTTTTCTATCTACACTTTTTCAATTACTATTGTGTATTAGAAAATGTGCATTAGATTTAACAACAAACAAAATACCCCATAGTTGTGCTTCAAATAATAAATCAGGCTCAGGAAAAACATAACAATAATTGTGTGGTACTTGGATTAATGAACAGCCTGTCCTCATCTGCCCTCAGATAATTCCCACACATTCTTCAAATCTCCAGGGCATGGATTCCTCTAATTCCAGCAGCGTTACCATAATAGGATCTGTTTTATGAGCAGGTGTGACAATCCCTTGGATTTTTCTCAGTTATTGTAAACATGCTGACAGTGTTGGATCAGCATTCACGTCCAAATATGGCAGATGAGGGATTCATCTCTGCTGTAGAGTCATGAAACCTCCCTGTTCCTCCTCTAGCTAAACCTGAACTCTGCATTTTATCTTCTCCACAGGGACACAGACCCGTTTTCAATCATAACTCTGACCTCAGACACCCGTGTGTGTGTGCGTGTGTGTGTGTGTGTGTGTGTGTGTGTGCGTGTGCGTGTGTGTGTTTGTGTTTTTTTTCCCCTCTCTCCACTCCATTCCACCACCCATGCTGGCTAATCCCTGGATCCTTTGAGTAGGACCATGATTTGTGGGACGGTGTTGCCAGGGGGAAGGTGGTAGCGGTGGTGGCGGCGCTCGGATCCTGTTGGAAATGACAGCTGAGGAAGGCGGATTGGAGCTCGGGGACCAGAAAAGCAGCAGAGGCAGGAGATAGCGAAGAAAGTGCCGCACTTCGCCGTTTTCAAAGGGTGTGTTTGTTAGTGCTGGAGTGCAGCTTTTAGCCTCTCGGCTAATCATTTGTCATGGATCCGTGTGTGTTTCGTCTTGAAGCTAAACGAAGCCGTGTGTGCGTGTGGGGATACACGCATCTGTATGTGACTGTGGATGTGTGTTTGTTTGCTAACATGTCAAATCTTACATGTTAGCTATAGTGCTAATTTACCAGAGCTAGTTGGCTAATATCCTAAATTAGCTCTTTCTGGGTGCCGCCTGAATGCAACATGTCCAGTTGTGTCTTAGAGATATTGGAGCTATTTTTGGACCCTTGCTACAACAGTTCAAGATAATTTCTTGTATGAAAGGTGTAGTAGGTGTGAACTGTTGGACAGCAGGTAGGCTAATTTTGTCGGCTAATAGCTTAGCAGCTGGCTCGCTAATTGACCCAGTTTATAGGGGCAGAGGCCGTGTTGGCGTTCCAACGCGACACAACTTTGTTTACAACTTTTCTCCCCCGCCCCTGATTATTTTGTTACACTTTTCAACAACAGTTTCCCATTTCCTACCCAACACCCTGTTTTCAACTCTGAACATTCAGGTAAAAGTTTTTGTTCTGCTATGTAAAATGTTTTTGGACACGTTTAGCTCTCGGTACATTTAATCCGCTAACTCCATCAAT
Organism: Gambusia affinis; assembly: GCF_019740435.1. NCBI lineage: Eukaryota > Metazoa > Chordata > Actinopteri > Cyprinodontiformes > Poeciliidae > Gambusia > Gambusia affinis. The sequence continues at coordinate 20,019,859 of NC_057885.1, forward strand.
CGTCATCTCACGTGCCCGTCTACGCTGCAGGGAGAATTCGTGTTTCCACAGCAACGTAAACAAAATATGTAAACCAGGTTGAAGACGTGTAGACTATCCATTTAATTTAAATTACATATTGTATTAATGCCAGAGGGAAAGTAAATGTTGCTGTCACTTTTATATGATTTTCTTCATGGAGTCATTGTACATGGCTATGGGCAGGAACCATCTCCTGTAGCGGTCTGTGTTACAGTTAATCAGAAGAAACTTCTGACTGAAGACACTTTGTTGTCAAAATTTAAAGAAGCCTTAAATAGAGTATTTTTTTATGATAAGTTTATTAAGAAGCCTAAAGAGATGAATGTAAAAATGATTTAATTTGAAATATAATCTTATAACAAATTTTAAATTATGCAAAGATCACGTTGAGGTGAATTTAAATCATAGAGCTGGTTCATTATTCGTTTGTTTCAGTAACTCAATAAAAAATATTAAGTGCTATATTACTAATATACAGCCTTAGTTGTACTTTAGTAATTGTGCCCACTCCAAATTTACTTAATCATAAAATTAGAAGATCCTATAAGATTAAAACATTTTTATTCATAAATGTTATGCTATGAGCCTCTCATGGCTTAGAAAATCATACAGAAGAAAGCTGATTCTCCACAAAGAGGAAAATCCACATAGTGCTGTACCCAAGAATATTTACAGAAAGTTTAGTGGAGGGAAAAAGGTGGTTGAAAATGTTGCACAAGCAAAAGCGATACCTGCATAATTGTAAACAAATCACTGACTGCCTGTAGAAAATACAAAATTCTAGTGTAATAACTGCATAAATACTCAAAAACTTGACATTAGTTTGACCTTTTTATGTTGCCTTGAAACATTCACAAAGTGCTATTTCCTTAATGTTCTACTCTTAGTTACGTTTTGCCTGTTTTTCATATAAAAGTTTATTAATGTTATGTAATGTATAGGATCTTCTAATTTTGCCAGCACTGTAACCTCAAATACAGGGAGTCCAGACTCACTAATACTGTCATTCACAGTTAAAATGCCTAAACATTGAGAATACAGTTAAAATGCTGGGATTCAGGCTCAAACTGGAACCATTATGATTAAACCAAACCACAAAGTCTGCAAAAATCTTCAAACATTCTACCAAATATTTAACTATAATTTAACTATAATAGTCACATGTCAAAATAGGTGTAAAATTATTTTTTTAACACGTTGTGATTACAATGTTGAGTTGTTTAAAGAAACAGAGCCTTAACTTGTATAAATAACACAAAACTTTGTTTTTATGCTAATTTTTCTTTTGGTTTAATGTGTTATGATGCTCTATTCTTCTGCACAAACAACCCTCAGAGTCTCATGATTAACAACAGGCAGCACATAACAAGTCAAAAGAATAAAAGCTCTTTATTTAGATGGAGGGAAATTCATTGTGTTATTTTGGTACGTAGAAATTCTCAGTGTAACTATTCATGTGGAGTCAAAACCTTCCTTTTAATTACTTATCCAAAAATGTTTAGACAAAATGAAAGTTATACAACCATTTTGTGGCACATTAGTTTATTTCTCTTGGTAGTTGAGTGTTTTTGATGAATTCAAGCAAAATGACCAGCAAGTTTATAATATTTAACTCAAACTAACAAAATAACAAACAGAAGTAAATAAAACTAATTAATGGCGGAAACGTTCTTTTTAAACAAAGTTTTCTGTTTTTTGTCGTCTTCTTCCGTCCTCAGGGTTGCTGAGATGGAGTCGCTGATGAACGCAGTGACGCCGCGCTCGCCGGCCCCCGTTAGGAAGCTGTCCGAGGTGGACTTCCGCTCAGGGGCCACATTGGAGCAGCTGTCGGCCCAGGTGTCAGAGCTGGTGCTGCTGGAGCAGGGGGAGTTTGGAGACCAGACCGCCTTAGAGGTCCACACTGCCAAGGACTTCATCTTCAACATGCTCGGTAAAAAAAAAAAACATTGAGTTCATTACTCTTATGTAACTTTTACTCTTTTGTTGAAACTGTCATCTTGTCGTGGCATTATGGATGATGCTAATAATCTGCCTTCTCCCAATGCTAACTGGAAACAACCAATCACAGGCAGGAGGTGGGTCTTAGTGCTGTCAATCATGTCATATGCGTGCCGCTCACACTTTCCGCCTCGCTCTCTCTCCAGCAGCATAACTTGTGGATGCTAAGGCTATTAGCCTTAGCATCCACAACCAATGATGGCGAATGACTGCTTTTCCTTTTGTAGTAAGATGTTTCTCTCTCTAAACATGTATCAGCGAGTTCACAAAGTTGATTGATAGCACTAAGACCCGCCTCCTGGCTCTGATTGGTTGTTTCTGGTGCATTTCTTCAGATGACAATAGCAGCTTGGGGAGAATGATCGATCTTTTCACAGGTTATTTGTCTCATAGCAAACTGTCAGATAATTGGTGAAAAATGGAGACAGTTTCAGTAAATATGTAAAATATATATATATATTTTTTTTCCCACCAGGGGGTCCTTTTTGTGGGCTCTAGTGTCCCTTTTATCATAGTAGGCTGACAGGAAAGGGGGAAGAAAAAGGGGTAAGACATGCGGCAAATGTCGTCAGGTCCGGGAATCGAACCCGCGACGGCCGCGTCGCGGACTGAGGGCCTCCAAACCTGGAGCATGCTAACCTCTATGCCACTGGAGCACGCCCCTAAAATATATTTTTAATAAAAGTTACCTAGTGCAGCTTTAAGGTCAGATAATTGATAAGGACTCACTGTAGTTTTTAGGGCAATGCGTCTTGTTGGTTATTATGTAGTTATCAATCAATCAAGTTTATTTGTGTAGCACATTTCAACAACAAGGCAGTTCAAAGTGCTTTACATCATAAAAGCACAAAAAAATCAACAACTGAATCAATAAATTTTTCCAAGTGCCGTCAATACACATCAGAACCTTGTTCATATAAATCCTTGTCAACAGTTTCTCATGTGATTATTGGCTTTTTCTGGTAAATTTAAGAACAAAAGAATAAATCTGATTGAAACTTGTTGAGGCTCAGATGCTAATCACTCTGACTAATCTTCAGGTTTTTACCTGCTACGTCATAGTTGCAGAGTAAGCATTGGTTATTCTTGTGCAGCCTAGTTTGCTGCAGTTTTAAATTATTCAGTTATGGCTTTGAATGTGTAATGTTTAGGTTGGTACATATCTTTTGGGGTAGCCACATTGTGACTGATAGAATATTAAAATGGTGCAAATAACAGCAGGGATGTAAACTTACTGAGCTGCTGGGAGGAAGGATCTGTGGTAACGCTCCCTTATGCACCTGGGATGCAACATTTTGTCACTGAAGGAGCTTTTCCATTTTTTTATTTTATTTTGTGAGGAAATACTCCGTCATTAGCTTTAGTCAGGCAAATGAATTGGCACCGGTGCTATTATGGGAGTTCTGAAAATGTTCTCCTCTGTGTTTCTGTTTTGAGCCGTTTCTACGTGAAGAAAATAATGAGTGAGCCAGAACAAGTCGTCTCTTTTTCAGTTTCTGTTTATTATTGCTTGTAGCTTGTGCCACTGTAATGTTGCAGCTGTAGAAATGTGTATTTGCTTATAAGATTTACAGTGTTGTATTTATTTTCCAGGTTTATTAGGAATTTTTTAGTTTACTGTGATGTCGCTGGACAAATAGGGAGCTTTGCTGCTCCGCTTTTTCTGGGATCATTTGAAACGTTTTACAGAAAGATGACAAAGGGATTGTCAAAGTAGACACAGTAAAAGGAAACAAGTTATCCTTTATTGGCCTATTTTTTATTCGATGTAGGAGTGTCTACATCTGAGATAAACACACCTAGATAAGTTGTGTTATAAAAGGTTAAACACAGTAACCTTCATATATAGATTGTGTTGATTTGCAAAGTTCACATTTCTTGATTCTGAATGAATCTACTCTGTGAACTTTGCTGTAAACCTCAGAAAACCAATGGCTAGTTTTTGCTTTTTGTTGCAAGTTAAAAACAAAAGATGACACATGAAAGTCTGTCCAACAGGTGGCACTGTTTCTCCTTTCTGTCTTCTGACACTCATCCTCCTGGCCTCTCTGGTGTTTGTTGATATAAACCAGTTAAACATTAACAGACGGCTTGTTTAGAAGCCGTTTTTCATGCTCAGTGTTTCCGTATCTTATTAGCCGGTTTTCCTCTGCAGTTTGCTGGTTGATGGATCATTCTTCTTCTCTCTTCGTCTCTTTTCCTCATCTTACCCAGTGAGAAACGGCACAAATCAAACTGGGATCCAGCCTTTTCTTTCTCATCTTCTTGCCACCACACGCAGACACACATCACTCCATTCCCCCTGCAGGAGTCTCTTTGCTGCTCCCGTCGTTTTCTTGAACATCTCCTGACGGCTCCTTTAGGTCTTCCATGCGGCTCAATCACCAGCGGCTCACCGGTGCGAAGGAGGGAACAAATAAAAGTTTGACACTTTGAACAGTTGGAAAGTTTGCGTTTAGATTTTGGGATTGTAAAGCCGAACGTGTGGCGGCTTTGATGAAAGGAAGCAGATATCGTCCTGATCTGGGGGAGTCGAATTTCAGGCGCTGGGCTGCTCTTTTCTAAAGTTTGAGCTGCAGATGGATTCTCACTCGGGCTGTCAAGGAAAAGGCAGGAGAGGAGATTAAACTCGCAAACAGATATGGTGATTTTCCTCACAGCCTGACAGATTCTCATGCTCTTATTTACCTCATGTTTGGGTAAACAATTCAGTTTGCCTTCTGGGGGGCTACTGTATGAATCTTTTAAGAGGAAAAAGAAGAAGAAATGAATCCCCACTGTTCAGAGGTCATCCTCTCTCTGAGCTAAGGGAAGACTCCAGCTGTCGATCAAAGCTTCAGAAGTTATAAACATCTTTCTGTTTGGGTCCAGAGATGGACATTTGATGGACAAAAACAGATTAAAAGCTTAAACTGCACTGTAAGGAGAACCAGATATGTCCAGAGGGATTTCCTTCTTCCTGTTTTTAGAAATTTTACTCTAAAAATCAAAATCAGGTGAAAGAAGAATCAACTTCTGTGATTTTGTTTTTCTTTCTACTCCCAGTGAGGCAACATCGCAGGTTAACATTTTATTAGTTGTGAAGAAGGTGAATTAAAGACAACAAATTCAGAAAACTTAAAAAAAAAAAAAAAACATAGCCGGGACTTTAATGTGTTAATTCAGTTTAATTAATTACATTTATTTTAACGCATTTTTGTTTTCACATACAAAAGTTCTGAGCGGAACCTTTGTGTTCGTGTTTCTGGTACACCCGTAAATCTGACGCACAAGCAACATCCACAAACAACGACGGACAACGAAGACGCTTTTCTTGCTTTAAGAGCCATAACTTAAATAAAAGATTAAAAACAATAAATATGTTTATTGTTCTAGAGCTCATGTGTCTTTTTATTCAGTAATGTAGCAACAAAATGTTGCTTATTTTATAGATATATGGTTTTCATTTAAAGTGGGATAAATTAATTACAAATCCAGGAATTAACTCGATTAAAATTTAAAAATTTTGTCCCATCACGCACACACACACAAAGATGCAAAATGGATAACTGAACTCTTCTGCTCAGCTTTCTACGAATCCTCAGCTTGTACAGTTCTCTGCAGACCCCACATATCCTGGACACAAACTGTTTAGACTTCTCCTCTCAGAAATGGTTTTGGCATATTTGTACTGTTACAATCTGTAGTTTTTATTTTTTCATATCTGTAAAACAATGCTTGTACATAAACATACATATACACGCTTTTTCCTTTTGTCCTTTTTTCGCTCAAAACCAAACTGAAATCCTTTGATTGTTCACACAATGTTGGCAAAAAAAAGCCGATTTGGATGCTGAACCAGCCCAAAATGGCAACTGAAAAGGAAATTTTACATTTTTAATTAATTTAATTGACTCCAAATCAATTTGAACCTTGATTTAAATCGTTGAAAGACGATAATTATGAAGATGATGATGATGTCTATTAGAGATTCTAATTCTGTGGAGAATGACCCAACCGCTGCTGCTTTTCTGCTAAAACTCTTCACTTCATTTAAAGGAAAACAGTTATTTTTTTTATTCCAGACTTTCTCCCTTCATGGAGGCATCTTTCTGATCCAGATGTTCTGTGTCTCAGGCGTCGAGGGGCCAGGCGCCAGAAACCAACCACCGCTTTATTATCGCACGCCCAACTAACCCTCCGTTAGCGCCGTTTCCGATTTGGGAGCACATCTTTGCTCGGCAGCTGGCACAAGAAGACGAATCCAAATCCTCATTTGATCAGCCGCTCTTTGTGCAACAATTTTCATCAGCTCACACGCAAAGCCCAATCAGAGCCAACGCCGTTGCTTGGCTGACAGCGGCGTTGAGTTTTTACGGTTGGGAAAGCCGGCGTGTCGGCGAATATCCCAGTAGATGCAGATGAATTCGCAGCCTCCTGCTGCAGATCACACAGCTGTCTCTGACTGAAACGCCGAGCAGCGTCTTCGTGGCTCAAGGCGAAAGATGTCACATCCGATCTGTCGTTTAAGGAGTCTTCTCGGCTCCTAATTGAACATGACTGGGGTTTTGACACCGCATGACATCGTTTGACAGAGTCTTCAATTAGATGATTAAGGGTTTAAAATCTCCAAGTGTTCCTGAGGCAGCGAGTGAAACGATTAGCCGCTATCAGGATGACGGGATTGTCTGACCTTTTGTCTGAGTGTTCATGAAAAATCCTCATCTGTACCTCAGATAGCTGGAAAATCTGGTTTGGGTCGTCTTCAAATTGACTCAAAAACTATTGATTTTCTCAGTTTGAACATTTTCCAATAAGTTGTTGTTTTTGCAACTGGGAAAAGCTGATTAGGAAAGCCAGAGAAGTTGAAGACGATGTTTAATGGATGAAGAGCAGAGGCAGGAGGAAGTTCAGAGCAACTCTTCCATCAATCATAATGGGAATGGATGATATCCCCAACTCCAGCATCTCTCTCTTTATCCGTACAAGCCAGATAAACCTAAGGTTTCATTCACACCAGCCATGTTTAGTCCACTTTAATCAAACTCCAGCCCAATTGTCTAGAACAGGGGTGTCAAACTCCAGTCCTGGAGGACCACTGTCCTGCAACTTTTAGATCTGCCTCTGCTGCACCATAGAATAATTAGGCCATTAGCAAGGCTCTGGAGAACTGATTTACACAAGGAGGAGGTGATTAAGCTATTCCATTCCAGTGTTTTGTACCTGTGAAACATCTAAAACTGCAGGGTAGTGGCCCTCCAGGACTGGAGTTTGGCGCCTGTGGTCTACAAAGTCTAGAAATGTGAACTCTGAGGTAGACCAAAAACACAAACTCTGGTCCACCTAAAATCCAGTGTCTCCGTTCGGTTGACGTCAACTCTGGTGTGGCTTGAGTACCAAACTCCAAAAGCAGGAAGTAGATTACAGTGCAGGGAATTCTGGGTAAACACAACTGTAAACAAACAAGCTAATGTAGTGCTAGTGAGAGAAATTTTTAAGACAAAAACAGTTATGCTGTTAGGATGCACTGATAATCAATGAGAAAAAGTCTTTAGTCAGAGGCTTCTTGAGCGCCAATGCAACACTGACTGCTACTGGATATACTTCCTGTCCACTGAATCACTTGGTTGATGAGAGACAACACTATTTAATGTAATTTTTAAGAGAAATAATTCAGCTTACTTCCAGCTGAGACGTCTCAAACTCTTTGTGTTTCTGTTCTTAACATGAGACATCTGTAACATTTGTCTTAACATCCAGTTTGTTATATTTATGTAGAGAATCTAAAGGAGTAGTCAGTCGAGTCCTGGAGAACAGCTACCGTCTGCAAAACAGATTCAATTAAAGAAGTCAGGGCCAACAGAGCTGCTGTAAAAGTCTCAACCCGCCGTGGTTTTTCTCCGCTTTGCTGATAATTCACTGTCATTTAGCGACGGGTAAAACGGCGGTATTACCATGATCAAAGCAGCAAAGAGGAACCGAAATGACACCGACGGCTTCCTCTCTGCAGGTGGTTCAGAGACACCACATCTGTCATTTCTCATCCTGATCTCACTTACACACACACACACACAGAGCAGGCCTTTTAGCATCTAAAGCATCTGTTTCTGAGCTAATCTCCTGCCGTAGTGTGAAATCATAAACGGTGAGCTGATCAGTCTGAATTAGACTGGAGATGGTTGAACTCAAGTCTGGAGGTTTATGTTGCATATTTTTGTTTAAACCAGTGGTCAGCATTCAAGAGCCAATATTGCAGCTATTAACGTTGAGCTTTCTGTCAGTTTAGTTTTTTCTTCAGGCAGTTAGAATGTACTTAAGTTAGTCTGAAACCAAAATCTGTCATTTTAATTTGTTGTGATTACCGTGGAAACTTTTAGACACTCCCATTAATTCAAGGGTGTCCAAAGTGTGGCCCAGGGGCCATTTTTGGCCTTCAGAATGACTCTTGGTGGCCCTTCATCACAGCTTATGTAGTTGATGGAGATTTTATCAGGATTACAATGAAAAATGTAAGGTACAACACAAAGTATTCATCCAGTTTTTCTACTTTTAATTTAACTTATTAGTAATAAGGACCAAAAATATTCTGATTCTTTGACTAATATGCAGTTTTGGGCAACTTGTCAAAATAAATCAAGAGTAGCCATATTCTATCCTTGTTGTTAAAAAGACACAAAAAAATTCATAACCAAAATTTATGCTTTGTTGTTTCTTTTTTCTGGCAAAACTGCAGGACCGTTTTTTGGTTTTAAATCTACAACTTACACATCCCGTCTGCAGACGTCAGGCTGTTTTGATTATTTCATTAAAATATTGAATGTTTAGTTTGTTTATTTAGCCGGTACAAATAAATAAACACACTGCCCGTTTTTTCAGATTTTGTTAATGTGGTACAAATGTTTGTACACCACCGTATTAATTTAAGAGATTAAAGTTGCAGATTATAGCTTTTATAAAACATATTTTTGTACATATTTTTAAAACTGTCACAATGACAGTACAATATTAGACTGTGAAATAATCTAGCTCCCAGTGCTAACTAGAAACAACCAGTCAGAGCCAGTAGGCAGGTCCTAGCGCTGTCAATCATGCCCGTGTGCATGCCGCTCTGATCTTCTTTGCTGCAGCTAGTACAGAATGTCACGAATGCAAAGGCTAGTTGATAACAGCGGAAACAGTTTTCCTGTGATGGTAAGTTGTTTTTCCGCCGTTAGCACATTTAGAAGTGCGTACATAAGGTTGATTAACAGCGCTAGGCCCCTGCTCCTGGCTCTGATTGGTTGCTTTTGGCTCAGGAGGTGGAGGAGCTCAATCTTTTCACAGATTATTCCTCATTCTGTCACGACATGGTGACATACTGCAGCTTTAAGTGGTTAGATGAAAAATCTGCAGAATGTGCCACTTAATCGTGTGAATAATTGATTAATCGATAAGCACAGTAATCATTAGTTGCAGCCCAGGTCTAAAGAGCCTCATGCCTGATCTAATGGAAATGGAGGATTTCCCTCTTTAAACAACAAATATTAAAGAAATGCTTAGTTTTTAGTTAAAGTATGGATGTTTGAGGTAATAACTTTGTCTTTGCTTCTCACTCTGAGGTAAATCATGCAGGTTTCTTAGCGATCACTCCCTGCTGGATGATTGGTAGTTAAATGGAGGCTGTAAAAATGACTGCAGCTGCTGTAATGTGAGTTTGAATTCACAGCAGTTCAGCGTAACTTATGATTACAATTTACTGAAATCCTGCCTGGGTTTCCCTCTGATGGGACACGAAGTGACTCTTTTGGGCCGGGAAAGCGTCCTCTCCCGGAGACGTGCATCCATTACAGGATTAGGGTTAATCCGTGGCTGTGGAACCAGCCGGGACCGGCTCCATTCCGGCTCCATTCTCCACATTCAGCCGGCGCTGGGAGTGTTTGCTGTGTGTGTGTGTGTGTGTGTGTGTGTGGGTGTGTGGGTGTGCTGGTTTGTCCTACTGACCTGTTTAACAGTTTTCAATTAAAAAATTTAATGTTCTTTTTTATTATTTTTTTTGGAAGAACTTCAAACTTATAGCGGAAAGTGTAGCGCTCGCTAATTGATACGGTTTTTTAATTTTCGCTCCACTCAAACTGAAGCTCTTTTCTTGGCTATTTGACCCAATTTATTAAACGCTGATTAGACCAAATAAATCTGAACTCTGCTGCAAACCTGCTGAGCTGTTCTCTAATGTCCGCTCTTCCTCTTTAGCTTTCATCCACCATTTTTCTTCTTAACTGATTTTAAATGTTACAAATTAATGTGAAAATCTGGAATCTTCACCTTATCTCTGTGATCGGTGTATAACATCTGCTCTCCATTGCTGCTGTAGTGAAATCTGGTGTGCAGTTTTATCCTAACTTTACAAATTAAAGTTTAGGAATAGTTAGAAATGTTCCTGAACTGGAGAAACTCATTAAACTCAATGAGTTTAAACAGCCAGGAGCTGAAAAAAAATAAATCGTAAAACCAGCGAATGTAGAATAACTTTATTTTTCCTCATCACTGAATCTGTTGCTCTCTTTAAGGTAATTGGAAACCAGAAATTTTTTAATTATGAGAAGGTCAAAGGTTGATGGTTGGAGGCCTGGGAATGGTATAATAACCAGAAAACACCTGAAATTAAATGAATTCAGCTGCTGTTCTTTATCCCTTAGACTAAAGACAAAAGGTTGGTCTCTTTGTCAAGATATCAATCTAAAGTTCTTATCTCAGACATTTTTTATCTGTAACTGGTATGTAGAAATGTGAAAATCAACCAGGTTTTTTCGAAGTGTAAGTTCATCCGATGTTGAACCCTACTTGTGTTTCTATTGAACACGATGTAGAAGTTGTAAACTAGCATTGACCACAAATCTCAGAAAAATGGAGAGTCATCACCACCGCACTGCAAAAACACAAAGTATTACCAAGTATTTTTGGTCTGGTTTCTAGTGTCAATATCTCAGGACACTTGAAATGAGACAAAACTAACTTAAAAACTTTTTGGACCTTGTTTTAAGTCAATAATTCCCTAAAATTGATTACAAAAGAAGTAGTTATAAATGAGAGAATTGGCCAGTGCAACAAGATATTCTAACTTATTTTATGGGGAAAGTGTCTGTTTATTTCACTTATAACTAGTTCTTATTTAATCAATATTAAGGAATTATTGACTTAAGACAAGCCCCGATATCTTACTGAAAAGTTAGTTGTAAGTTAGTTTTGTCTTATTTCAAATGTATTCAAGAAACTAAATCAAACAAACTTGGTAAGATTTGTGTTTTGCAGTGTGAATCGGAGACTTTAAGACAATTTTGTGTTTCATGCCTCTGGTAAGGCACAGACCTGTAAGTGGAGGGTTGAGTTACTGTAGCCAAGTTTGGTCTTACTTGACAGATGTGTTTCCATTTATCCTTGGAAAAGCCAAAAATCACCTCAACTGAGCGTAAAAATTTGAGGAAGTCAATTTGAATTTTGCGGTTTGCATCAACCTTTTCTAATGCGCTACATAAAAACAATGGAAACACAGTTAAAGTCCAACACAAGCTGCGTTTCCATTGACAATAAAATTGTGCAAATTGTAATTAAACGAATATATTTGCTCTGTGGAAACACACCAGTTTCGGAAAAAACACAAGAAGTTTTTACGCTAGGATGAGGCGGTTTTTCATCCGTATCAAAACGAAATAGAAACACTTTTTTCTACGCATTACGCCATTTTGTAATCAGCAGCAACTCTCGTATTTGTAGCCACTGACGTTGGATAAAAAGTACTTGAATATGTTGGTATGTGGAGAATTAAATATTCTCTCCGTTTGTTTAGAAGCAGCAGATCCTTAGCTTTGATTTGAGTTTACAAGTTCCCGGTGTTTAAAAGTTCTCAGTGAAATCAGTTGCATAATAAACACCAGAGGCTTTCGTTCACCCCTGGGATCATGCAGTTCAACTTTCAGAAGATGTTTTTCTTTCTTAAAACACCTCCAAAGCTCTCCGGCTGTTTTTGTTCCAAGAAGCAGAGAAGACAATGTCCCGCTCATTAATTCTGATTTCTCATGCTCAGATGTTGGATTAAAACTAGAACCACTTTCACTCAACGCTGACAAGTGTTTGATGTTTGTCTTAGAAACAGAATAAACTCCGACTCTGTGTTGAACACAGCTGCTGATTCTGCAAAGAGAGAAACAGGAAGCTTTGGTTTAAGAGTTTATTCTCATCTCTGGATGTTCCTCCATTTTTCTTTTGCTCTATTTGATTTTTCCTTTAATGACATGCGGTCAGGTGAGGCCATCCAAACAAGTTAATCGGTGCATCAGAAGTGAAATAGATGCTAACAAGAGAATCCCCAAAATCCCCCAAGTTGAAAGCCCTCAGGGGCCAAATTTGCATTTTATTTCCATTAAAAAAACATAAAAATAGTATTATTGTGAATTCTTCCTTTTTTTTATCCACAACAATAAATTAAGCTACTAATGTTTTAATGAAACAAACGTTAGTATGACGTTAGCCTTAATCTTTACAGTTACTTAACTTTTTGTGCCATTTTTCTGTTGGTATATAAAATGTTTTGGATCTGGGGTGTCCAAACTTTTGGCATCAAGGACCAAAATCACCAACTTGAAATTCTTCAGGAGCCAAAATTAGCTCTCACTCTCCAACTGAAACACAAAAATGGTATTATTGTGAATTCTTCCTCATTTAGCTGAACAACAATAAATTAAAAAATATTTTAATTAACCCATCATTTGGATGACATTTGCTTTACAGTTATTTAACTTTTTGGGCCAATTATTAATCTTTTTTTGTTGGTTTATAAAATATTTTAGTTCATTTCCTGCAACCAAAATTATCTTAAAAAAAAAACAGAAAAAAAAAAAAAACCTTTCCTGTTTTTGGCCTAAAATAATTGGTGGGTGTGCTTAAGTATGTCTCTGTGTAAAAAGTTCTTGGAGGTTTGTGATAAATACCCTTCCTCACCGCCTCTCCACTGCGTCGTCTGCGCTTCACCTCCGACCTGAAGCAGGTAGCAATCACCTGTGGACCACTTCTACGTCAGATCAGGCTTTCTTCTCTGTTCTCTCTTTTTAAATGGGCAGAGATGATTTTCTCCATGGAGGTTCCCACGATCCCAGAGCACAAAAAGTACACAACAAAGTTTAAGCAGTCATGGAGGGATTTGGAGTTTCTCTGATAGTTTTCAGAGTGGAGGAAAAAAAGGTTTCAGGCTCTGGGGAGTTCTGGTACTGGCAGGATTTAAGCTGTAACAGGAAAACGATGCATCTCGTGCCTTTTCCAGATGCGTCATTCCCCGCTGTGTGAGGTTTGCTGGAACGAGCTGCTCTGACGGCGATACATTATTCATAAATATGTTTTCTGAAACCTTAAACTATTTATCTCTGCCAGAAAATGAAGCTTTTTTTAGTACAGGAGCCCAGAACGGACCAACAATGGGCATGATTTTTTTTATAGCCATCATTGGCTGCAGGGATCGCTGTTAGTTGCAATCTACAACTTCACCAGCAGATGTCACTAAAGTCTAATACAAAAAGCTCCTAACCCTCACCCTTAAGCAGCATAAAGTTGGAAAAGAAAATCCAAATTAACCAAACTGAACCACCAAAGACTATGCTCATGTGTAAACAGGGAAAGCAGCTGCTGGTCAGTAGGCGGTCCAGCCAGATCTGTGTGACCTATGACCTTTGGTGAAGCTATTCTCTGCCTCTTCTGCTGAAATCTCCAAACCCTTAACCATTTCTCTCCCCTCCAACCTTGCCAGGTTTAGTCCAGAAGGTGGACCAGCGCCTCCCGGTGGCCAACGAGTACCTGCTGCTGTCCGGCGGCGCCCGGGAAGGCGTCCTGGACCTGAACCCGGAGGACCTGGGCGAGTACGCCAAGGGGGCCGACTTCGACCTGGACTTCACCCTGCTGGTTCCCGCCCTGAAGCTGCACGACCGCAACCAGCCGGTGACCTTGGACATGAGGCGCTCGCCGCCGTGCCACTCCTGGCTCAGCCTGCGCCTCTGCGACTCCAACGTCCTGTCGCGCTGGAGCGTCTGCTGCCAGGAGGAGAGCGGGCTCCCCGCCGAGGAAGACGAGGAGGAGGAGGAGATGGGTGAGAGAGAGAGAGAGTGTGAAAGACGAGCGACTGGATGGAATAAACAAAGATGAAAGTGTTGCTGCAGATTGGATTGAGTGCATGTTTTCTTCTGATGCTCGATGCTGTGATGCAATTTCAGCCGACTGCCCGCAGCAGACGGGCCGTTTTTCACAATAAAAGCCCTCAGAAAGGTTCTGAGTTCAACTCATGAAGCAGAACTAAGCAGTGGAAAGTGCAAGATAACGCAGCGGTTTGCAGATTACTCCAGAAAATCAATCTGCCGCGCGCTGGTGAGGGCGGCGGGGGGAGTAATAACATTTATTGATATAAATCTGTTTAAGTTTTAGCAGTTTGGGACGAAGCGTCAGCTGGATTTTCTGGATGTGTAATAACATTTCCCACCAGATTTCAGGGAGCTGTAATTGTCGAGGCAGGGGAGCTGATTAAATCTAGGCTAGATGACAGAAAGTGTCGCACCAGATGTGTCCCTGAAGGATGAAAAAATCCACTTGGGTCGATGGTTCCTAGTGGAATAATTAGATTTTGACACCTTTCTCTCAAAAGTGTTCACACCTCCTGAACCAACACATCCTGTCATGGTGGAAGCCCAAACTTTGATGCTTTTTATGACGTTTATTTGACAAACACAAAGTAGTGCTGATTGTTAATTATTAAATAGAAGAAAAATAACACAGGGTTAGTGAAATTTGTCAGCTTTGGTAATTGATTCATTAGAGTTCAGCACATCATCCCAAAAACAAAAATGAACTTTTTTGAGCCGAGTTTCAATTTTGTCATCTGATTTTGCTTCGTGTCACTTTAGAATTGGCATGAATCGTTAAAAACAACATCTTATGACAATAATTTGGTTAAAAGGCTCAAAAATGGCCTGAATTGTTGCTTTGATGCTTTCATGAATGTACCCATCCTTTCATCACCATGGTACCCATTCAGCTGTCCAAAACGCCTGGTTGGGCCTAGCCCCGCCTTCTGGGAGCAGCTCCTCCCAACTCGGCTCCTTCAGACTAGCCAGTAGCAATTAGCGAACACCTCCTGAGCTCATTGTAGAAGCTGCTTCAGTGAAACGCTGGTAAAAATGCAGTAAAAAGGTTTGATAGAGGAGCCATGTTGTGATGACTTTCTGAAGGCGGAGTTTCAGAAAGAGCAGGAGCTTCTTAAAGAGACAGAGACCCAATTTTAATTTGCTATGTTACTAAGGAAAATTTATTTTAAGTCATATTTGATACATACAGCATCTTTTTACTTGATTATGTTATAAAACAGCACTATGTGACTGGAAAACACAACAATGTCACGTTAATTAGTTTATGGGAAAAGTGAAAATGTTTATGCTTGTCGTCTCATTGAAAAGTTTTCCGGTAACAAGCTGCTCTGCTGTGCAGGTAAAGGCTCCATCCCGTCGCTGGGCTCCCCTCAGTCCCTGGACGGCTGCTACTTCTCGCCCAGCCTGGTGGCGGACTGGTTCTGGGGGGTGGTGAGCGAGGCTGTGGAGGAGCTGCGGCGCAGCCCGCAGAGAGGCATCCCGACCCCGGAGCGGCTGGAGAGGAACGGACCGCTGACCTCCATCATCCTCCAGGTACAGAGCCGCTGCTGCTTCCTGCACTGAAAATATTATTTAAAAAAAGAAAATGGACAGTTTTGTTCTGAGATTCAACAACCTCCATTATTTAAATTTCTCAAGGCAATTTATCTAAATTATATTTTACTATTTAGCCCCAGCTGCACTGGCCAGATAATTATTTGTGTTGGCAACACTTAATTTACTTTTGCTTTTTAATTTTAAAAGTTACTTCTCATCTGTTTTATCTTTTTTTCCTATACTACAAACTTGACACTAAAAGTGAAGACTAAATAGTTTATTTATAATTTTTTCTTTGATATACATCTTTTACTAGCTTCAGTACACTGCAAAAAAAAAAAAATTTACCAAGTATTTTTTGTCTAGTTTCTAGTGCAAATATCTTGGCCCCATTAAAAAAAGACAAGACTAACTTAAAAGTGACTTTTTAAAAAGATATAACACCTTGTTTTAAGTCAGTAATTCCTTCAAATTGATGGAAAAAGTTCTAGTTCTATTGGCAGATTATTTAACTCATTATTTAACTTACTTTTTCTGCAATTTTAACAAACTATTGACTTAAAACAAGCTCCTGTAACTTCCTGAAAAGTTATTTGTAAGATAATTTTATCTTATTTCATGTGTACTAAAATATTAGCACTAGGAACTAGAGTAAAATTACTTGGTAAGATTTTGTTTTTTTGCAGTGTGAGTACAGAAACATTTTACTCAAAAAGCAAACATTCATAATGTCTTCCTCCCAGTCTCTTATTTTGGCTTTCTCTCTGTTGGTTAGTTATTTCTTGTGCAACATATTTTCTTTTGTTGTTGTTTTTTTGTTTGTTTCTTTCTTTTAATCAAACCATCTGTCCTTTGACTATTTCGGGGGGTTTTCTGCTTAATTGTCTTAAAACAAAGGATGAAATTTATCTTATTCCAACATATTTGATGAAGGTTTACTGTCCTAAACAAATAAATTAAAACATAAACTGCAGAACCAGACTTTTTTTTTTTTTGTATTTGATCACTTAATCGTCAGAATAATCCCTTCCAACAGTTCTGTGTGGGCGATAAAAGCACGGGTGTGTGTGTGTGTGTGTGTGTGTGTCCTTCCTGCAGGCGGGCTCCAGCCGGGTTCTGTACGACCTGCTGCCGGTGGTGTCGTTCCGGGGCTGGCCCGCCGTGGCCCAGGGCTGGCTGACGGCCAACCACTTCTGGGACGGTAAAATCACGGAGGAGGAGGCCATCTCCGGGTTCTACCTGCTGCCCTGCTGCTCCCCGCTGGGCGGCCGGCCCGACCGCGAGTGGAGGCTGGCCTTCTCCCGCAGCGAGGTCAGGAGACGCCGGGCCGTCTTTTCTCACACCAGATCCATCAATGTTTAGGTCGCAGCGCTCCTGGTCGGGAACGGGGTTGTTTCTGCATAAACTCCTTGAAGGTCCAATCTGACGTATGATTAAATGTGGAAAACATATTTACAGTTGAGCGCAGATATTTTCATTCACCTGACAGGAAGACGCATGAACATGTTTCTCATTGTCTGAAGTTAAACCACATAAAACTTCAATTGTTTCACCAGAATTATTTATTTTTGCCAAATGCTTCAAAAGTCAAAGAACATTTTTTTCTAGAGATTTTTCTTTTGTTAGTGTTTAATTTGAGCCGGAAGATAATTTATCCTGGGTAAATCAATCATTTGATTAATTTATTAATAAATAAATAATTTAATTAATTTATTAATAAATAAATAATTTAATTAATTTATTAATAAATTAATTATTTAATAAATTTATTAATAAATTAATTATTTAATAAATTTATTAATAAATTTATTTATCACTAAAATTTTTGTGATTTTAGTGTCATCACTAAAATCAATCAATTAGTGATGACACTAAATCAATCACCTGATTGATTTAGTGTCATCACTACTTACCATTCCTAATGACTCAATCACGGATAAATCCATATAATCCAAATAAAGGATGTCTTATATTTTCTATGTTAACATTATTGAAATTGAAATAATTTTTTTTATTATTATTAAAGACGTCCTATTCTGCAAAATTTTCTTTTTTGCATTATTTTTATTCTTCCATTTGTGTTTCTGCTGCTTCTAAAAAAAGAAAAAAAAGAAAAACTAAGCATTTAAAAATCACGCCCAGTCGTCTTTTGGCAATAAGTTAATGATTTCCTGGTGTCTGAAAAATGTTGAGTCACATCTAACGGGCAACGCGGCATTACCTAGCAACTCAAGCAGAGTTCCAGCATGGTTGACCAGCTGGAGTTAATGCTGTATGTGCTGTACAATGGCTGCTGGAAAACACAAGTGCTTTGTTGTTGACGACTTACCATCCACAAACCACTTACTACATTCTTGTTGGTTGTGCAGGAGGCTTTACTTCTGCTTTTCAAAGATGTACGATTGTAGAATTGTCCGTCTATTTGCAGCCATTTTCATGTGTGAGCATAAACATTGAGTTGGGGGGCGTGGCCAGCAACGGCTTAATTGGATTTAAAGTGAGAAATGGCCCTAAAACATCTCATTTTGAAAGCAGAACTTGACCAGACTAAAAGTATTCAGGAGCGACGTTGGACAAAAAAAAGTAAGGAACATGTTTTGTTGTTGCCCATAAACCTGTCTGACCAGTTCACCTTTTGTTCACTGACCAGTAAGACGTATAGGGTGTGTGAGAGAGAGAAACACTTCAAAATTTAAAAAGTACTTGATATTTATCACAACACATTATTAATATAAATGATACCAAATAATAGTGAATTGAAACGGTTGTCTTGTCTCCAATGTGTGGTGATGGAAAGGCTAGAAACTAACCTTGAAAAGTCCTTGAACTTTGCTGAGGGAAACTTGTGTGAGTCCTGATTGTAACCCGGCTCCTGTGTGGTTCTGGTTCTGGTCCAGGTCCAGCTCAAGAAGTGCATCCCGTTCCCGATGGCGCAGGCCTTCCAGGCAGCCAAGGCGGTTCTGTCCCGCATCCTGGCCCGGCCTCGATCCGGCCTCAGCCTCTACCACCTGCGCACGCTCCTGTTCTGGGCCTGCGACCGACTCCCATCCGCCTACCTGTCCTGCCCCGAGCCCGATGCCCCCGGCCGCCTCCTCCTGGGTCTGCTGGATGACCTGGCGCACTGCATCCTGGGTAAGAACTGCCCCAACTACTTCCTGCCGCAGTGCAACATGCTGGAGCACCTGAGCGACGGCCAGGCGCTGCTGGTGGCCAGGAAGCTGGCCCACGTGCGTTCGGACCCCAGCGAACACCTGCGTGCCGCCCTGGACCAGGCGCAGCAGGCGGGCCAGCTGAAGAAGGAGCTGGCGGGCGGCGCCGCCAACGGACACGGTTCGCCTGGACTCCACCCGGCCAACGGCATCATCTCGCCGTCGGAGGACAAGCTGGCGCAGCGGCTGCAGCAGCTGGTGACAGAGAACCCTGGGAAGTCCATCTCGGTCTTCCTGAACCCCGACGACGTGTCGCGGCCGCACTTCCGCATCGACGACAAGTTCTACTGAGAGTCTGGAACCGGACCCTGCTGCTTCGTTAAGGCAGTATAAAAATACTTTTATAGAAATATTTGTTAAAATCGTCATCATGTTGTGACAGTTTTTGAGACAATCAAGATTGTTTCAGTGCAAACAAGAAACAACTAATCAGAGCCAGGAGGCGGGTCTTAGTGCTGTCAATCAAGCTAGTGTGCACTCTGCTACAATACAGCTCGTCAGCAGAGCCCATCGTGAATGCTAAAGCTAGTTAGCATAGCCACTGACAACTTGGCTTGTCCTAACAACAAATTTACTTTGCGATAACGTCTGGGGCGATAAATTGTCCCAGATATTATTGTGATAAATAATTTTGTTTTGAGAACATTTTCAAGTAATAGAGACAATAACGCAAGAACACAATCTCACACATCAATGAACCTTAATGTCTAACAAAAATTTTAACACTGGAACAGGAAGACATTTTAAATATCTAAAATAAATAAACAAAGCAACAGAAACGAGACTTAAAATGAATTATGAAGTCACTCTAAACAAAACTGTTATTCATTAAAAAGAAGAGGCTGGTTGAGACCAAAACACCAAACTGAAGAGAAGAACAAAAGATCATCCAAATAGAAATTATTGACATTGTTTTAATTATTTGATTTATTTCAACAAATCCACCGATGATGTTAGATAAATGGTTTTCCTGTAATGGTGAGTTGTTTTTACGCCTTTCACACATTTAGGAGCGCATTCATGATTGACAGCGCTAAGGCCCTCCTCCTGGCTCTGATTGGCTGTTTTTGTTCTTGAGCATTTATTCTCTCACAGAATAGTGACAGTTTTAACAAATACCTGAAAAAATTAAACAAAAGCTACACACTCCAACTTTAAGTCTTAAAACCAAAACAAAAACATTTCCTCCTGAAAATAGGCATCCAGTTAATCTGCTGTTGCCACGGCGACGGTGGTCTCCTACCGAGCTGGCCTTAAGGAGACCGAACAGCTGTAGCCTGGACGTGAAAACGCCTGTGTTGGTCGTTTTTTTTTTTTTTTTTTATTTGTTTTGTTTATTTTTTAAGCGAGAACCAGAGACTGTGTGTTCATATCTGCCTTAGAGGGTCCGAACACGGCGAACCCTCCACAGAACCCTCCTGACCCGCTCCGTTTCGTTTCACATCGCAGCGGCCGACGGATGAGTCAGAAGAAAACGAGCTGATGAAACAGACTGTAACTGCAAAGTCTGCGAGAAAAGAGTCTCTCTCTTTTTTCTTTTTTTTAAATTTTTTTTTACTACTTTTCTGTTATTTTACACTCGGTTTGTGCGACGGTTTCTTTGACTTCTCTCAGGTATGCACAAAGTTTCCTGTTTTTCTTTCCTTTTTCAAAGCCTCTAATGACGTTTCACGTCTTCCAAAGAGCCACAAATGAATTGGTCTCAGAAGCAGAAGCAGAAGCGCCACAATCAGAAAATAAAGCTACATTTTCCTCCTTCAAACGTCAAGTGAATTTAGTCAGTTCCTCTTTAAGGAATCAGCAGAACAAATCGACTTCCTCCAAAGACAAATAAACTCCTTTCATTTCAGGTTTATTTGGATTCTAGCTGATTAGCTTTTTATTGTTTTCATCAATTTGAGCCGCTCTGCAGAGGAACTTTAAACTATATAAATATAATCTATTAGCTCTAAAATGTACAACACCGTATTAAGGTAGATTAAAAAAACTAATAATAATAAAGGTTTTGCCAAAAAACTGAGATAAAGCTTGAATTTTCTAGCAGAAACGATTATATTTCTGAGCGTGAAAAGTTTAAAATTTGCGAAGAAAAACTGAAATTTTAAGATTAATCTCTATTTTTAAGGGGAAAAATTCTCGGCTTGCAAAGTCAAAATTTTGTTAATTTCTGAGTTTCCAAGATTTGGGTGTTTTCTGGAATTTAATCTAAATTCTGATGTTTTTTTGCTTTTATTTTTTACACTTCTTCTGAGATTAAAATCAGGATTCCAGCTTTAAATACACAAATCAATATTTTCTCAAAATTTTGACTTTTTGTTTTCTGATTCTGACTTTACTTTTCTGATATTTAAGTCAGAATTCAAACTTTAATCTCATAAATCTGATTTTTCTGTTGTCAGTATTCACTTTTTCTCAGAATTCTGACGTATTTCTTCTGAAATTGATTTAATATTAGAGTCTAATAATAATGTAATGATACACAAATTTAATCCACCACTGATGCAGAACAGGCTCCACTGTGCAGAAGTTTTAATCTGCTCTACATTTCTTCATAAATTTGCTTCCAAGTAGCAAATTATTTTAACAACTATTGTCTTAGTTTATTGTTTCTTTGAGCTTCGGCAGATTACTTTACATCCTGACTGGATGGAGTTTCCCACAAAGTGCCCAGTTTCTGCTCATATGTCGGTATTTTTGACACCTCTATTCGCTTCACGTTGGACAAACTTCGCTTCTTTTTGAGACGTTTTGAGATTCGGATAATCGTCCCGCGTCTCCTCCGCTTGGTTGGTCTCTCTTAATGAGCGTCATGCATCTTGTAAATGAGCGGATGCGTCTCCCAGATGCTGCGCGGTGAATTATTTCCTCCTCGGTGCGTTCATGCCGGTTGGACAGAAGCATTCAGACCTTCTCCTGGAAAAACAAACCTTTTTTAAAAACGAAAACAAATTTTTTTTCCCCCCTCCGTTTCATTTTCTAATAAAGGAAAAATGAAGCTTTTGACTCTTAAATCTGCTTATGCTGCTGCAGAGAAATTCATTTAATAGTTTTTGAGTCTGTAAATGACTTTTGATCAATTTTAATGAGTTTTAAATACAAACTGAACCAGTGGCAGAGCAGGGTACGATGACTGAAGTATCAGCATGACGGTGGTCGTTTATTTGTTTTCGATGAATGTTCCCTTACTGGACGGTTGTTAAAGACTTTATTTGTAGTATCTACTAACACAGATGTGCGTACTACTGAATTATTCCGTTTTTTTAAACGGTAACTGAAGCGGATGTAAACCAAAGCGTGTTGTTGACGCGGTACAGAATGTTTTCAGCACTTTTACCCCCTGAAGAATCATTAAAAACATTCAGATTAAGTGAAATAACTAATGATAGGATTCATCGTAGTTACTGTAAAAACAGATTCTTGTGTTGGGTTGGAGATCAGACAGTGGAAATGATTGTTTTTGTTTTATTTTTGCTTGATTTGTACGCTTAAACTCTCTGAGGTGTTTGGAGTCTTGTCAATGCAGATATGCAATCAGGTGGAGACGCCGGTCGTTTACAGACCCGCTGGAGCAGAGCGGGAATTTACTGCTGTAAATAAAAATTAAAGGAGGGGAGAGGCCGATTGATGTTACAGTGAACTATTACAGGGCATCGCAGAAACTGAAAAAAAGAGGAGCAAATTTCTGCAAAAGAAAACACAAGAGTTTTCCAGAAAGAGTTTGAAAAGTCAGGAATTTGCTGGAATAAACTTAGAAATACTTTAGAAAAAACTCAGAAATTTTGAGAACAATCTCTAGAAAAAAATGGAAAATTGTGAGTTTAAAAGTTGAATTTTTTTTTAAATTTTTTTAAAGTACATCCTGAGGTTAATTTGACTTTTTTCAGTTTAAAGAGTCAAACAAACTCTAGAAAGAACTTATAAATTTTGATATCGATCTAATTTTCTGAATTTGAAAATTTGTTTGCTAGAATAAATTCAGAAATATTTAATTTTCTAGAAACAACCCAGGAGTTTGACGTCAATTTGGTAGAAAAACTCAAACTTCAAAATTAATCGGAGAAATTCTCTAGAAGAATCTTTTTAGAGAAATCATGGAAATTTCTGAGTTTCAACTCAAAAGTTTTTTTTTCTTGAAAATATGTGAAATTAATTTAAAATGTTCAGTTTTTTCCTCAACTTTTTGAACTCAGAAAATATCCATATTTTTTATTTTTATTTTTTTAAATTTCAAATTAATTAATTATTTTTTAACCTTTGAAACTCATAGATTTCCTTTTTTGTTTTTCTAGAAAATTAAGTTTTTTGCAGAAATTTCCTTCCTTTATTTTTCTTTCCCTAATGTGCCGTTGCAGAGTCAGGATTATCATGAAACTCACTCCGTAAATCTGTTCTTAAAGACCTTTGATGAATCTGGACTCGTAGCAAACTGAATGTATCCGTCATTTCTGTTTTTTAAGAACATCTGGACTCAGTCGCTCTGCTGTGTGGAAACCCAGCTCCATATCTGTTCTTAACCTGGGTTCTTCCTCCCGTTTTTTGTAAAAACTGTTGACTGATGATTCTTTTGCTATCTTTGTTACTGCTCTTTGTCTCCCGGGGGTTTATATTGATTGATGTGTGAGCTTTAGCATGAAATAAATCGCTATATTTAAAGCCGTGTGGTCAGAATGTCACTGCAGCTCCGTGAATTGGCCAACAGAGGGCGCCACATGGCAGCAGTTGGCAGAGACGGCGCTGCACAGGGAACTGATCCTGGATCTGATCGTCTCCAGCAAAATTAAACCGAGGTAAAAACTTTTTTTCTATCTTCTGAACAAATAAATCTGCTAGTGGGTCAAATATAGAGAAAATGATCAGGAAAAACCCAGGATGAAAAGTAAACACACCCTTAAACTAACAGTTTTAAATTTTGACGGGGAATAAAGGTTAAAGCTAGGATTATATTCTTTAGCCAAAGTTTGGACACGTGAATCAAAATCAGTTTAATTGACCAAGATTGTGTCCATTAACATTCTTATATTGTAGTATAATACATATACGCTTTTTATGCAATAAAATAAGAATAAAGGGACGACATGTTTTTGCTGTAGTTTCTTTTAAATCTAAATCTTCTAATTGTTTTTGTTGTAAATATCCATTTTATTCTTTGTTTTTCAGGACTGAATAGAAGTCAGGAACGTAACACATTGTAACCCAGATTAGATTTAATCCATGTTCCAGTGATCAAAGGCAATTCTAACCACATGGTTTTTAGTCTGGATTTAGAGGAACTCTGGAAGTTTGTTCCAGGTTCGTGGTGCATAGAAGCCAAATGCTGCTGCTCCAGGTTTGGTTCTGAGGATGTAGAACCAGAACCAGAAGACCTGAGAGGTTCTGGAAGGTTTGTGTTGAATCTGAGTTTGACTCTGAGTAGATAAAGACCAATATGATTCTTTCATAACGCTCCAAGCTGAAGCTGAACACAGGTAAGATACTGACTGGTGATTACTCCGGAGACGTACGGAGGATTAGGGCCATAAAAGAAATAAAATTATGAGAATAAATTCAAAATAAACCCCCCAAAAAGACCCAATGTAATGAGAATAAAGTCATAACATAAAAATATTCAAAAATAATATGAGAATAAAGTCAAAATAATAACAATATTAGTAATAAGAGTAAAGTGGAAATCATCTGAGAATAAAATCTTAACATTACAAGAATAATGTTGAAATATTAAAGTTAATATAGCCAAAAATTAAAGTTTAAATAATCAGAAAAGGTTTAGATATTAGGGCGAAATAATCAAATAAATTTGAAATAATGCCAGTACAAACTTGTACAAATATGAGAATAAAGTCAATAATCCAAGAATAATGTTGAAATATTAACAAAGTTGAAATATGAGAATTAAGTCAAATTATTGCAATAATAGGGCCGAATTAATATGAGAATAAAGTCCAAATATTATATTGTTTAAACTTCTCGTAATATTATAATTATTCTCATAACACTATGACTTTATTCTGATAATTTTATGTCTTTTTATTTTCTTGGTTTGTCCCTAAACATACTTTAATAAAAACAGTGATTTCTTGTTTACTCCAAACGGAAGCCCAACTTCCTGTCTTTCTGCAGCGGCCATCTTGGCTGCTTTCCTCTCTGTCCGTCTCCACTGTCAACTTTCTTTGTTTGCGTTCAGTGAGCATTAATCTCCATTACTGCATCGCGTGTCGCCGCCTGCAGGGAGCGAGATAGGAGGACTAAGCAGGAGAGGGAGCCCAGCGTGCGCCTGTTTGGACGCTGAGCTCTCAGTGAGTCTCATCACCTTGAAAGTACCAAACCGTTTCTCTAAAACCCGAGTCGGGGCTGATCGTGAAATTAAGCATCACCAATCTGAGGTTTGCGTCAACTGTTGCACATTTTTCCTGCTTTAAAACAGTAAAAACGTGTCTTAGTGAGAATAATAATAATATTTTAAAAACAAATTTGAATACATCATTCGTAAGATGTTGCGTAATTGAAAGTGGGTTGGATAAATAATCTGTTCCTCCAGGTTTTATCAAAGGTCAGCACTCTTTCAGGGCTTTGGCCTCCTCAGCCTCCACTTCAGCCAACATGGTGGCAAACCTTTTGCTCCAGCTTTGATTTGTTGCCTTTAAATAATAAAATAAAAAAATTTAAAAAAGCTGGATCACATTTTCGCCAGTCGTGCATGCTGAGGTAAAACTAATCCGTCTTTTCCAGAGGAAGTTTTTTAAACGGACCTCCAAAGATTGGAATATAAGGAGCAGCAGAGCTGCCAAAATCGTTTCTGTTCTCATTGATTTTATAGCCGGAGCTTTTTGTAGCTCTGAATTAAAACCTTCAGCGTTTTTCACACCTTTTACTGGTCCCACTGGCAATTATTTCACTTATAACATGAGAAAATGTCTGAATATAAGTGAAATAATGTGCCAAGAACAAGTATTTGTGTTTAAATAAATATTTATTTAAATAAATATTTATTTTTCCAAATATTTAAATACTTATTGCTCTAAATATTCTAATATTTATATTATACATCAATATTTAAATGAATATTTATTTAAAGAAGTAATGTATTTATAAAAAAATAAATACAAGCTCCAATATGGTATTATTCCCCTCCGGTTCCGGTTCGTCTCCCATTCGCTCCTCGTCTCCTGAATTAACCCGACGTTCTGATTTTCCTCCAGAGGCGGCTGCTGCTGATGCAGCTCTCCCTCCCGCCTTGTTCTTCACTCTCTCTGAGTTTTTATTTCGTTTTTCCCTCCCGCCGTCTGCAGCCTCTTTTCTCCCCAGAAAACAGGAAACTGGGGAGGAAAGCAGGAAGGATGAAGGACGGTTTTTAACATCCCATGTTGAAGAATGACGAGGAGGAAACGTTAAACTCAGACAGAGGCGACCGTCACATTACAGATTATTAACCCCAGCTCAGGTTTACATCCACTATCTAAAGTACGGGACTTCATTCACTAATCTCTCGCTCTTTCTCTTCTTCTGAACACGCAGTTCAAAGAGCCGCCCGCTCCTCCCTTCCTGTTCCCACATTAATTAAATCTGCATGTAATTACTTTCGTCAAGAACGGGAATCTGAGACGAGCGGGGAAATTGGTCAAGGCCTCGCTATCTTTGAAGTGAAATTACTTGAGCAAACTAGACTGTAACAGAACATAAAGATGTTTCTGCCACTTTATCATCTGGCAGGCCAAGCTGGAAGGGGGCAGAAAACGTTTACTGTCTCTTTAAGAAAAAACACCTGTGTGCTCTTTCACATTTTTTGAACATGTCTTATTAAAATCACAGTTTTCAGAGTATTTTCGGGATGCACCAATACCAAAATTTGGGCTGATATCTGATATTAATATTGCTTTCATGGCCGATAACTGATATTTAATGATATTATATGTATTTATCACTTTGTTTTTACACATTTGACAATTTCACAAGAGCAGTGGTTCATTTAAATAAGAAACACAATTAAAAATCACACATGAAAACATTTGTTCACATAAGTCATTAAAGAACACTCAATGCCGTCATACTCCTACCACTTCCTGTTGTCTTATTTGTCGTTTCTGCCAGTGGTAACATCCAGTTGTTGATTATGTGACTCCTGTGATGCAAAAAAGTTTTTCCATTTCACTAATTTCAATACAGCTGAAAAAATTTTCATCAAAAAATGTTTTTTTTCCAATTGCCGTATTTCCATGAAGCAAAATTATTTTCGTGATTCCAATTTGTGCAATTCTTTGTCACCTTGCAGCTTATTGGTCTCTAAATTGGCGTTACATATGTCTGTGTTCAGGTTTGTGCATCTCTTGTTTCTGTTCATTTTTAATACACATAAAAATACATTTCTCACAAAAATAAAAATAAATTCTGACTTGGCGAACTTTCCCAACCACTGGTAAAGAACTGGTTGTTCCTCTGGTTCCTTACCAGAGGAACAAAACCTCAATTTTCTGAGATGTGAGGCTCATGCAGGTAAAGAAAATTAATAAATTAATATTCCTTATGAGAATCCATCTGGATTGGGAATCACTAGTACACTCGAGTGTCTCTTAAAACTCCAGATATTTCTATTTCATCGTTTTCCACCCATAGTTTGAACGCCTCATTAAAGATGGCGGACGCCTCCTTTGTTTATGCATTTTTCCCACCACAGACTTGTCAAGTCGTCTTCTCTTCCTCCACACTAACCTCCACTTCCCTCCGTGATTATCCTCCTTCCTCCCACTCAGCGAGGCGGCGCTCCGGCTGTGGGAAAGCGGAAAATTAGCGATCCTCCAGCAGAGAAGATGAATTTATTCCTGCACTTAGTTTAATGGAAAAGCTGATAATCGCTGTGTTTGTTTGCGCTGCGAAATTATTTCAGAAATCTCCCTTTTCTCCCCATTTATTCCTCTCCTCCTCCCTGCCGCCGTCGTT
Source organism: Gambusia affinis (assembly GCF_019740435.1). Taxonomy (NCBI): domain Eukaryota; kingdom Metazoa; phylum Chordata; class Actinopteri; order Cyprinodontiformes; family Poeciliidae; genus Gambusia; species Gambusia affinis. The sequence continues at coordinate 20,047,691 of NC_057885.1, forward strand.
CTTCCTCCGGCACATTTTTCTTAAATTAAAAACTGACGTTTTACATGACAGCGTGGTAAAAAAATAAAGTACAGCCTCAAATGCGAAAGCTTAACTAAAACTGAGCCATGAACAAACTAAAATAATATTGTAAAAAAACAAACAACAAAAAACGAGAGCGATGAAAACATACCGGAAACGGCTACACTGGACCGTTAGTATTAACTGCGTTTGGGGCTACAGCCGTCCACGAATATCTGAAATCCACAAAAAAAAGAAAACTTCCTCAAAACCTTTTCTAACTACCTATTTTAATAGTTAAAACACGAAATATACGAAATATACATGTTTATCCACAGTAGAAACCGTAGCGGCAGAAGCTAAAGGCTACAGTATTCTTTATTTCCCCGTTTGTGAGGAGGAGGTTCAGCCAATCAGCGTCAAGAAAAATAAATGCCCTTTCTGGATTGGCTGGTTGGCAAACAGCAACCAATAGCGACTCGTTGAGTTTTGCGCCTCGGTATTTCAGACACAAACCCAATCAATCACTCTACAAGATTAAAAAAAAAAAAAAAAAACAGAAGCTTTTAGGACAGTCGTCATTGTTGATCTTTTTTATTTTGTTCCGCTTTTACGGAAGGATCTGATTTATCTAAATTTAGTTGACAGGTAATAAAATTAAATTGAGAAGGAAAATATTGTAGAAGAAAGTTTTTCCCTATCTTCACACGAGTACCATTTATGTCAGTGCAGATATATTCTGTATTTAATCGGTACACAGGCTCCGTCTGTTCATTATGAATCTCTCCTGCTGAGCTGATATCTGGGCTCGAGGAAATGCATTTCAGATAAGATTTAAAAAGGCAGGTAATCCACTTTTATGAGCAGCTTTTTTCCCGCCTGTGTTGGAGCAAAAAAGATGGGCGGAAGGAGAGATGAGGATTTCAGAGAAATCTGTAAAGTAGGGCAGAAATTTTCCCAAAAGTTGTAACATGTTGCTTTTTTTTATCCATCCCCCTTTAATAAATGTTTATGTTCCCCATAAATAAATATCACTTTGAATATTGCGATTTCTAGAGGGTATCAGATGTTTATCAACAGTCTTTGGTTTGACACCAAATTCAAAATACTGAGTGTTCCAGAAAACACTTAGAACTTGGTGGTGGCAGCACCATGCAAGGGAGATGCATTTCCTAGATGTGTTTTGATTAGTTTTAACCATAACATCAGTCTTATGCCATATGTAGAGAACACAAACATATCTTGAATTAGAATTAGAGCATATAAATCGACTTTTTACTATCTTGGTAATTTTCTGAGTTTAAAAAGTAGAAAAATCTTTACTTTTAAATTCTGAAATTAATAAAAAAATTCTGGGGGTGTTTTGTTCTTTTTGTTATTTGTTTGTTTGTTTGTTTGTTTTTTTGTTGTTTGTTTTTTTGCATATTTACAACTTTTGGAGTTCAGAGAATTCCCAAGTTTCTCCTTTGAAATGTGTGAAATTTATCTCAAAATATTTCAGTTTTTTCTCATGAATTTACTTCTTTTCTAGTTCAGAGAATGTCTTTGTTTGTTTGTTTGTTTGTTTGTTTGTTTGTTTTTTTGAAAATATGCAAAGTTATTCTCAAATTTTCAGAGTTTTTTTCTAAAAATTTAGAAAGTTTCGAGCTTGGAAAACTTTAGACAAGTTTATTCTTGAAAATATTCATCTTGAAGCTGAGAACTTTTTTAAAAATTTCTTGGGTTTTTTTCTTGAAAATTCAAATTTCAAGAAAAAGTGATAAATTTACACAGGGAAACTCAGAAAAGTTTATATCAGTTTCACATATTTTCAAGAAAAAAAAAAACTTGGAAATTTTCTAAGCTAAAAAAAAATTAAAACATTTTTACGTTTTTTTTTTAAAGAATATGTGAAATTGATCCCAAAATGTAATTTTTCTTCGGAAATTTCTGACTTTTCAAGCTTAAAGAATTTTCTTGTTTTTTTTAACTTGGAAAAATTTCCGAATCTCAAAATTTCAGACTTTTCTATGGAAACGTTCTCTTCCTTCTCTCCAACCTGAACGGCCCTTAGAGGAGTAAATGGTTGTGTGGATCTCTGGATGCTGCCAGATTCTCCTGTCAGTGTTTATGTTTCCCTGCTGTCGGAACCGCCTCGGCCGCAGACGGAACATGCGCTGCTTTTTGTCGCAGCCGCTCAGCCCTGCTGTCCGTCAGCGCCGGGCCCGACGGAACCGAGCCACGGATCGCTGCCTGGAAGACGGAGCAGAGGAAGGACTGAGAGCGGCTCACGTCTTCCTCACCGTAGGATGAGTCATCCTCAGCACTGCGCTGTGAATGAAACGGGACGGGGAGGGGACACCTGCAGGGAGGAGGAGGAGGAGAAACATCAGAGAGTTTCTGTCAATGAGAGAGGCAGGAGAGATGGAGGGATGATGATGATGATGTCAGAGGGAGAGATGAGTGGATGTGATGAGGAAACAGCTGCTGGAGGAGAAACATTCAACCAATCAGATCCAAACAGAGGAAGGAAAGAAGGAAATAATTAGGAAACAGTGAGAACCGAGATAACAAAGGAAGGCCACAAAGGGAGGGAGTGAGGAACGAATAAAGGAAGGAAGGGAGAGAGAGAATTAGGACACAAGGAAGGAAGGAAACTCAAGGAAAGAAGTACGAAAAGAAGGACACAAAGAAGGGAGAGAACAGAGGAAGCAAAGAAAAGAAGGAAGGACACAGAGGAGGGACAAAAGGAAGGGAGGCAATAAGGAAGGAAAGACACAAAGAGAGGAATAAAGGAAGGAAGGAAGGAGAGAAGTAACGGGTAGGACACAAAGAAGGAAGGGCACAAGAAGGGACAAAACATAAGGAGGGAATAAGGATGCAAAGGGAGAAATGAGGGAAGGAAGAGAACTAGGACACAATAAGGGTGAGAACAGAGGTAATGAAGGAAGGATGCAAATGTAGGAAAGAATGAAGGAGAGAAGGAAACAGTCAAAAAGGACACAAGGAACAGATGAGGTTAGGATACAGTGAAGGAGAGAACAAAATTAAGGAAGGAAGGAAAGATTCCATCCTTCCTTTCAGACTTCCGATAGTCAAAAAGGTCGAACTCTGAGTGTTTTCTAGCAAATTTTTGACTTTCCAAACTCAGAAATTTTCATCTTTTTCTAGAGAATGTGAGATTAATTTATAAAAATCTGAGTTTGCTTTGACAGGTTTTCCTCCTCCTGTTTGCTGTCTACAGTGGCTGTTATATGCCATCTTGTCTTTAACGCTGTTTGTGCGTTTAGAGGTTAGAGATCAGGGTTAGATACTCTGCTCTGATTGGTCAGTTTTTGTGTTTGCCTTTGCTTTATCCTTTACATGATGGAGAGGAAAGATCCCTTTGATGCTCGTCTTTTCCTGCCACCTCAACCAGACAGATGTACAGTTCACCTCCACTGTGAAGGTCGGACGAGGCGTGGCGTGTGATCTCCAGTCATTTAAGGCAGAGCTGCTCCTCCATGACCTCTGCAGAGGTCACCGCTGCAGTCCCAGAAGCCCCCAGGCCTCTGAAGGAGCATCGATCACCACAAGCCTCAGTTCTCACACCCAGATGCTGTGAGGACAACCGTGGCCACCGCTTTTATCAAGGTATTGCTGTTTCCACAAATTATAATCTCAGTAAATTTGTGTTTGAATTCTCATAACAGTCTTTTCTTTTTGTTTTCCTGAGCTCTCTGAACAATTTCTGTACTTTTTTCATCGTTTAGTAAAGATTTAAAATAAATCAGTAACAAGGACTCAAGGCTAGCTATGCTAAGCTAGGTTGGTGGAATCAAGTGTCTCTCTCTGTCTGTAGTTACCTAGCAACTCACTCATTCTGTGGTTACCTAGCAACGACCTGCCAATGATGCAGCTGCAGTTTAAAGGTCAACAGTTTGGCATTATGTCACATATTTAAACCAAAAAACTAATCGATAATTATCTATATTGATTGATACGAAATGCTCATATTGTCTATTCAAAAGTTTATTCTCATTTTTCAATATTTTCAGAAAATTTATTTTATTTAAAAAAATTTTCATATTCTGAATATAATATTTTTTAAATCATGATGTATTTCTTCTCTTGTTGGTTTAGAAGGCCGACTTTGTATCTGTTTTTATGTGACTCTGAATGTCCTGGTCTGAATCCATTACCACACCCAGATCAGTAGTTTATAGCTTTAATAACTGAAAAAAATGAAGGCATATTTGCTGTTTGAACTATTAAAAAAACTCATTATGAGCATTTTTAGAGGAAATCACAAGTATTTTTTATTCTAGCCATTTAAAAGCTGATGTGAATACCAGAGTTCCACTTGTACTGGAGCTAATTATGTTAATTTATTGTGTTGTTTAAATGGTGAAGGTTAAACAATGACAGAATGAGATTTCTGACTGCACAAACAGAGGAGACCTGCAGCAACAAACAATCGGCTTCCTGTCCTGATGCTGCAGACACTGCAAAAATCACCGTCTGATTTAAGACTGTAGCTTTATTCGCCTCATGTTTTAATGTTCGGCCGTCGCTCAGGGTTTACAGAGGAGCGTCCTCATTTATAATCCTATTTATTAAATCCCCACATATGGATCCTCATACAGTATGGAACAAACTTGCTAGCATGCATAAGGAGGGAGACATTTTAACACAGAACATTATACGCTTTAATACCATTAAAGGTTCTTCCAATGTGCAGAGCAGTATGGAAATAAATGATTTACATCATCTATAAATAAATAAAATATCACAAATGATAAGAATAAACAGCACACAAGAGAACTTTATGTTAAAGTGGGACAAAACCAAAGTTTGTTTGTGTGTAACAAAAAAAAATGGAATAAAAATCTTCCCTTCCAGCCCATTTTCAGCTGCAGAATAAAAAAAAAAATCAGCTTTGAAAGCTCCCGTCCCTCTTTTCTCTTGTGTGGATCATGGCAGACTAATCTCAATCTGTTTCGCTGTGATATCACACAACGGCTCCACGGCCCGGCCGGCGCCAGCCTGCTTGGCTCGCCGCTCTGCCAGCCGGCATCGGCGCACAAAACGGCGCTCTATCGAGGCTGTCCTTTGGCGGCGTTCAAACGCTCCAGTCTGCAGTGACTAAAGTGTGTCTAAGCCTCCACTTATGCTTGTCATCTCCATTTCCAAGAGCATCGCTTTGACATTTGCCACAAACTTAGCTGCTTTCTCTGGTGAAACCAGCTCAGAAATTAACATAAAAACATCTCAAAAATACTTCAGAAGTCAAACATTTTCTATAAATATTGTTTTTTTTTTCTTTTTCAAATAAATTTCAATGAAAGATTCAATTTTATCTTATTTTTTTCTTTAACCAAAAAATGTACACACATTAAAAAGTATTTTTCTTTTGAAAGAAAAATACAACAGTTAAAAATATTTATTTTTATTCATTTCTTTATAAAAATATTATAAAGAAATAAAGAAATTTATTTATATTTAAAAATAAATATCTTTTTATTTTAAATTTGTACTAAGAGCAAATCAATTCTATTTAATTTGGTTAATGGAACAATTTTATTTTATTTTTTTAAAGTTCTCATATTTGTTGGTAGTAAAAAAAAAAAATTATCCCAGGCCACGTAAATTTAAAAAAATATAATTTAAAAAAAATTATATTCTTTATTGCCTTCTTTTTTGTTTTATTTTTTTTTTCCTGAGCAGATTAAAAAAATATTTTAAAAAAATTATAACATTTTCTGCGTTTTAAGTTGCAAAAACAATTTGGCCTCTGAGTTAATTTCAACTTTTCGACCCTTTTTGCATAAAGTTTGTGCGCCGTTCCTCAACAGCATAGATTGGGGTGCACTTACTTTTTCACTGAGATTGTTTTCTGACTTCTTTTGACCAGAATCGTTTTATTCTGTCAAGAAGAATAAAAGGATTTTACTCGTAAAATACAACAACATGTTGTGAGTTTAGCAGCCCAGGACGTCTTTTAGGAAATTGTCATTAAAAGCTTTAATCTCTAATTAACTTTCTGAGCTCAGCAAAGTATTAAAAAGTATTAAAAAGGAACCTCAGAAAGAGATTAAGGTGAGCACACCTGGGAAATCTCACAGAGGCACAGTTACAGAATGTGCTCCCGTCTTTTTCAGAGCGCACATATGGACACGTTGCAACAGTTAATTAAAGTTTTCACAGCGGAGCTCCAGTCAAAACCTGCCTCAGTGATAATTCAATAAACATTTGAAAACGGAGCATTTTTAAATGGAAGACACCAAGTGAATGTCGAATTACTAGAATAGAAACAGCAAAGTGACAAGAAAATGGAAAACAGAAGAAGAAAAATATAAGAATAAAAGACCTGCAACTAACTAGAGTAATTGTAACAAAGTGCTACATATTCATGTATTTTTGTGCATAAGATCCAGATTATTCACAAGAAATAATTTAAAAAAAAACTTAAATGAAGAGCAGAGATGTAAAAACGTATTGAAGTTGTTGGGAGCAGTGATGGTTTTAAAGTAACAGCTGCTGCATTTTTGATCTAGTCTAAAGTAAATATCTCAATAAACTTAAAATAATGCAAAAATAATTCAGCTATAATAATTCCTTAATATTGATATAAACAGCCCTAATTCCACTGGCAGATGATTTGACATTTTTACGATGTTAAAAGTGAAATAATCTGCCTGTGGAAATTGTACTTTTTATATCAATATTAATGAATTACCTGCTATGTCTTGCTAAAACGTTATTTTTAAGTAAGCCATGTCTTATTTCAAGTGTACTAAAATCTTTACACTAGAAACTAAACCATAAATACTTGGTTAAAGGTCCGGTTGTGGCAAATAAAGCCCAAATCATCACCCTTCCACCTCCATGCTGTATTGTAAAGCAGTGGTAAAATTAAAGGGGCAGTATCGTGTATTTTCCAGGCACATATTGCCACTTTAATCAAGTAACTGACACCTTCAGTTGTTTTGAAAATACTGACTTAAAATACATTTTACATGATTTAACACTTTGAAATTGGGCCTCTGTCTCTTTAAAATAATAATTGAGAAGTAGCTCCTGTAACGAGCTCAACAGATGTTCTGGGTGTTTGCCACTTCCTGCTGGCTAGTCTGAAGGAGATGAGTGGGGGAGGAGCTGCGTCTTGGAGGCGGAGCTAGGACCAACCAGGCGTTTCCACAGCAGAATGGTTGCCATGGAGATGAAGGGATTTCTCAAACATGCATGAAAGAGCCAAAGCAACACTTCAGATTAGTTTTTGATCTAACATTATAACACGGCGCTGGTTTTTCATGATACTGCCCCTTTAAAAAGGTTTAAGTAAACCGTCAAACAGTGCAGTTTGTGTCCTACTTCGTCTTTGTAGCGAACGGATCTGGTTTGGGTCTCTGAGCTGCAGAGGGATTGTTTGGTATCTCCACCAGACAGCGGGTCGGGTCCGTCCTCGTCCTTCTTCTCCTCCACGTCTTCGCTGCTTTGGCTCCTTGAGAATTCAAAGCTGCTTGCATTTCTTCCTCCCTTGCTTTCTGTCGGTTCAGATGGATCTTTTCTTTTTTTTGTGTCCCTTGTCAGCTTCCCTTCCCTCATCTTTCTGTTTTTGTCCTCTCCTCCTTTCATCTCCTCTCAAGTCGTCCTCTGCGGAGCCGCAGAGTTCTGTCTCAGGACATAATGTCAGCGTCTCCTGGCCTCTGTCCTGTCAGGTCCTCTTTCCCGTTTTTAACCGCCGCTCATGACTTCAGACTTCTTGTCTGTGATTCTGCTCACTCATGAATATTCAGAACACACAAAGAGACAATGTTTACGGCGCCGGACGGTTTGGAAAAGATCGACTGCTTCACAGACGGAGGCACCGCTGCGCCTGCAGTAGGCCACAGGTCTGATCCTCCCGCCGTAAATCGTTGGTCGTATCGCTGCTGGGATGAATCGGACACAAAAACTTTGTCAATATTCCGCTGAAGTCAAAAAAACGCAATTTCCAGCTGGGGTGTTTTTATATGTGTGGCGCAATAAGAAAATCTTGTTTGTCCGGCGTCCACCAGGTGTTTGCTAATTGCTTCTGGCTAGTCTGAAGGAGCTGAGTGGGGAAGAATGTTGCTATGGGAGATTAAAGGATTTATAAAACATGCTTGAGAGAATCAAGGCACCAGTCCAGATGCTGGCGACTCGTCCTGTTCTGCATTTATCACTGAAATCACACACTTACGCTTCAAACTTCAGGTTCTCCTCCAACGGCGCCACTTGAGTTCCACAAGGTTCTGTTCTGGGCCCACTGTAATTTTACATTATCTTATATTTTTATGTTACTTGCTGACGACATCCGACTGTATCTCTCCTTTATCTCGTGTATCTCTTGTTATAAATCACTAGCTGCGTTTCCATTACAAATGCGTGCAATACTTTGTTGATATCCCGCTAAAGTAGGAAAAGCACAATTTCACAATAGCTGCGTTTCCATTAAATAAGAAACGCAATTAAAATCACATTAAAAACATGCTACGCCATGACACTCCTACCACTTCCTGTCGTCTTCTTCATCATTTCTGCCAGTAGCAACATCCGGTTGTTGATTACATGAGTTGTGTGATGCAGAAAGAGTGTTTCCATTGGAGTTTTACGAAATAAATTAATTTTAGTACAGCTGAAAAACCACCTAAAGCACATGGTTTTTTTTTCTTCAAACATCAAATTGTGCAATTATATAATCAATGGAAAAGCAGCAAGAGAATCAATTTTGTTCTTCGAGTTGTTTCTTTGAAGATTTAGTTTGTTTTTCTTTGTCAAAGTAGAAATCTTCCTCTATAAGTCTGGTTCTAATTTAGATGTTTATGAATGTCGCATAAAACTAAATTTTACATCTAAAGTTGACTTTAGCTAACTAGATAAAAAGAAAGAGGAAAACCATTAATCACAGACATGAATGCTGCTTTAATTCAGGAGATTTTGATCACCTTTTGGTGCTGTCATATTTCCAGTCGACAGTTTTTCCTTTCAGTCGAGACTCAGTCTTTCTGCGCTCACACCGAGACTCATGATGGTTCCAGTCTGAATCACTGGGACGTCTCTGGCAGAACCATTAGCGGGAGCTTCAGTGTTGTTACTCGTCTTGTAGAACAGAGAGAAAAGTGTAGAAAGTGACGCTTTGCTGCTCTCACATAATCGCTTGGTGGGGAAAACCTGAACCTTTCTCTGCTCAAATTGTCAGAAATTAGAGAGGAAAAAACTGACAGTCGGATGAATAAGCAGCAGCTAACGAGGTTAGTAACTCCATCCAATCAAACGTCTGGAAATCCTGATGTTTTTATGAGTCTCAATTCCAGGATTTGTCGTGTAACTTGGTCAAGTTACTTGGAAATAGCAATAAGTTACTGCAAAACTAAAAGAAAATATTACCAAATATGTTTGTAGAATTTCTAGTGCAAATCTCTTAATGCAATATAAGTAACTTTTCTGCAAGTTACATCAGCTTTTTTTAAAAAAGTCAGTGATTCCTTAATATTGAGAAAGTTCTTGTTCCATTGGCAGATTATTTAACTTACAACATGATGTTTTCCCCTTGAAATTTCCAAGTTCGTTCTAAAAAATTTCCGAGATTAATCTCAAAATTTCTGAGTTTTAAGCAGAAATTTACTCACCTTTTTTGTACCTACAGTATCCCTAACAACTCATAAGAAGCAGTAACATTACGAGAATAAAGTCATAATGATATGAAAATGAAGTCATGATGTTATGAAAATTAAGTCATGATGTTATGACTTCGAAAACTTGGACATTTCTGAGTTTGAAGAATTGAAGATTTTTGAAATTTTCAACTAAGAATTTTCCAGTTTTTTCTAGAAAATTTCTGAAGTTTTATAAAGTTTTAGCAGAAGTTTACTCCTGCCATTTTTTCTATCTACAATAATAAATAAATTACAATGAGGCATAGTACAACTTTATTTTTATGTTTATCTTTGTAATATTCTGACTTCATTGGGGCCTGCCCATAGCAATGCATAAGGAGAGCAGTGACTGACTTGCGAAGCAAGTCAGTCACTGCCTCCATGCATTGCATGGCAGGCACCTATTGTTCTACACCCAATAGAATGTTTCTTTAATACGTATTATTTATTATTCTTCCGTTACCTTAATGCGTGCGCTCGCACCAGCCCACCCACAAAAGTGGTATCAAACGCGGCGGCTCGCTCCCGGAAGGAGCTATTACTTTTGGTGGGATTTGGAGTTACCATGGCGACGAAAAAAGCAAAACACGACCCCAAAATCACTAACGAGCTCACCAGGTGCAAGTCTCGTCGTCAAGGGGACGAGGCAACCAGTAAATCCTGAAAATACCCTATTTTTGAGGATTTTCTGTGTCGTCATAACCTTATGTAGAGACGCCATTCAAACTTCATTTTGTAGATACGTCCGTGATCTCTTTTAAAGTGAAGACAGCACGTCAATATGTATTATGGTTTGTCCACAACTTCTTTCTAAGCGACCCAAAGTTTTTGATTTTGGAAAAATCAGAGTGTGAAGGCGCTCCGCTAGAGTGAGAGTCAGAGTGAAATTTTGACCCCAAATCATTTTTAACTTCGCCCTCACGCTCACAAATATTGCATGATTGGTATCAAACTTGGTCATGACATTGATCTGGCGTGCCTGCTCCGGTCAAATGTTTTCAAAAATTATCTAAGCGCTTACAGTTTTCTCTCCAGGTGCTTCAGAGCAAAGTCATGCGCCAGGGTAGCAGACAGATCTCACTGATTCACTTCCATGTATTTCTGATAAATTTCAGACCTTGGCACACACTTTTTATCTCATCGCTGTTAATACTGTGAGTGAGGTAGAGATATGAATGGCGGGACTATGTGAGGCGACAAATAGCCTCTCATATGCTTCAAGCGGTTTTCGAATATGTATTACGGTTCCCGAGCAGGAAGCAGTTTTTACCATGCTTTTTAGTCAAACTGGCTGGCTCAAACAGAGAATTGTCTCCCCTGGATGTCTCACTCACAGCTGGCAGAGAGGATTATTTACCATGGCAACGGAACCCAGAGCAGGAGAGCTGCTGAGGACTTCAAATCGCATCACTGTAGTTCGAACTACTAGTTCAGTTAAAACAGAGGAGGACTGAGATGGCCTTTAGAAAAACTTGCTGCTATGGGCTGTATATAACTAATTTAACCCTGTCACTGTTACACATGGGATGAGTCTAGCCCTTTGAAATGAAGCTTACTGAAAATTTCAAAATAAAAGCCCTTGAAAATTTTTACATCAGGTCATTGCTTTTTTGAGCGTTATATGACTGATTTAATCCAATGACTGTTACACATGGGATGACTTTGACCCTTTCAAATGAAGCTTAACAAAAATTTCAAAATAAAAGCCTTGGGAATTTTTACATCATGTAATTGCTCTTTTTGGCTTTATGTGACTGGTTTATCCAAAGCACTCTTACACATTGGATTAGTGTGGGCATTTAATATGAAGCTTACTGCAAATTTCAAAATAAAAGCCTCAAAATGCCCCTCTGGACAGTGCACGAGGAGGCGTGCAGTGATATCATTCTGCATTATCTGTTTATCCGAGGTTAGGGAACTGCCTTGCGCAGCAAGGCAGTTCATTAGCATTAGCCTTTTAGCTTAAATAAGCTATTTTCTATTTTTCAGACTTATTAGCCATGTTTAGTATACTTAATGGAGTAAGTAAATGACAGTAAACATTATAATGATACCCCACATGCTACTGAAAGTATTTATGCTTATATTAGCATATTTGCTCATTTTAGCTAATGCACTTGCTTTATCATACTGAATGTTGCATGTCCAGCTTACTTAACATTCTTGTGATTCTCCACATGCTATTGATTACATTGCAGCTTTCTTTAGCATTGATGCAAATTGTTAGCATCAGAACGCTGGGTCCAAACCGACGGGCACACTTTGGCAGGCCCCAGTTAAATTTCTTCAGGAATTTTCTAGTTCTCATATTACAACTTTATTTTCATATTAAACTTTATTTTCATACAAATTTACTCTCATAATGACTTTATTCTCATTATATTATGCCTTCTTTCTCATATTACATTATTTTCATATTATTTTTACTTTATTCTCGTAATATTCTGACTTTTTTCTTGTAAAACTCACCTTGTTGACCTTTCTGATTAAAATCCAACACCATAAGAAAGTCTGGCTAATTGGCAGAGCGGCATACATGTTACTGGTTTGGTTTATAACTTTTGCACAGTCCGACACACTGCGGCGTCCAGCAGATTTATGTGAATCTGTCGACCCAATCTGCAGCAGGTGTAGTAAAACCCGGCCACCATACATCTGCATTCCAGCCTGGTCTCTTTTTCTGTCACCGACTTTTATTTGCAGCATCGAGGGAAGTCAGAGTGGCGGATACCTGCATTATGTGTTCATTTAAAGTTCCCCGCAGGAAAGCCTCCATATCAATCCCAATTTGGGGCCCATTTGTCTCAGGCTGGTGCTGGTTAACAGCCCCTGACTGACACACAGGAGCAGTCCATTACTACATTATCTGAGACAGTGCTGTGCTGCTGAGGTGTAATTCAGGGTCTAATTCACTGCTGTGTCTGGAGATTTAGTGTTATACATGGTTTGACTCGAAAATGGAGCTCCGTCCGCAAACTCATGAGCAACAACATGGCTGTAAACTTTCCGTCTTTATTGGATTTTATTTATTATTTTTTGTCTGTGACACCAAAGACTTGGAGGGATGTTGGTTGAAATATGAAGTCATAACACATCTGCGCCCTCAGCTCCCTTCATGCAATTCCCCATGTCAGGATGACAAATCCTGACTAATAGGTTTGGTATCTCTACCATTTCTTTATTCCTCCAGATGCTAAAACGTGATTAACAACAACCACAGTCACGAACAGGATGAATGGAAAAACTGGAGCTACTCTGGGACCAAAATCAATTTGAAAAGGCAAACTGGGTAAAGCTAGCCTTGTTTATCTGATATTATACGCTTTTATTTTGGTAAATCTCTGGTTAGGCTGCTGTACCATAGCAACCGTGTTCCGTTGCTACGGTAACGGAACACAGTTCTGTCTGAAAAGGTTAGCAGAAAAAATTATTTAAAAAAAAAAGCCACTCAATTTTAGCTTCAGTTAGTTCTGTCTCTATAACAAGTTTTGCTGGACGATAAATTGTCTCAAAAGTTATCGCGATAAACAATAATGTTGTCTTGAGACGATTTTCAGGTGATATAACAGTAAAGGAAAAGTAAGGCAATAAACTTTAAATTCCAATGAACACTTAACAGTGGAGGAATATCCAAAACAATTAAACAAAATAACAGAAACAACAAATAAAATGAATTAACAAGTTTCTGTAAACAAATTTGTTTGTATGAAAAAAAAAAAAACACCAAGTGAGACCAAAGCACCAAAAATAAGATTTTTATCATCCAGTTTTGGATAGGAAGAGAGAAAACTGATAAATCATAAAAATGAAAATTATTGAGTTTGTTTCAATTTATTATGCAGTTGATTGATTTATTGCAATGAATCAATAATAAATCGCAATAATTGCAATATACCAATAATTAATCAATAAAATTTAGCTTCAGTCGCTAAGGGAACAAGGTTTGTAACTGGGATTGAAGCTTAATTGATTAATTTGAAATGTTTATGGAAAAATCTGTCATTGTTGATTGTAATTATTATTTATTCTCGTCTAGCTCTCAGGTTTGTTGATGAATGTTATGGATGGCTGTAATAAATCATTATTTAACTGTCAGTTCTGGCCTTCTCAAAATTGACTGGACGCTAAATAAATGAATGTACAAGCGGAGCTGGTAAATAAATCAATAGCAATACAAACATGATCAATATCAATAGATAATACGTCTGATAGAATTTTCAATAATTTCACCAGGACAAAGACTTTAACCTCTCACAGCCAGCTAAGCTCTCTTTGGTTACCTAGCAACTCATTCATTCTGTGGTTACCTAGCAGCAACTCGTAGAGTAACCGGCACAGCAGCAGCTTCATGTTTCGCCACTGCCTAAAAATGAACTGCAAAAACCCCAAAATCTCACCAAGTTTTATTGGTCTAGTTTCTAGTGTGGTACCTGAATACATTAGAAATAAGACAAAACGAACTTTCTGCAAGATATACGAACTTTTTTTAATTAAATAATTTCTTAATACTGATTAAAAGTAATATTATTTTGTTTGTAGCAATCTACAGGTGGAACTAGTACCTTTTAAATCAATATCAAGGAATTATTTAGTGTAGAAAAACTCCCAAATGTTGGTGAAAAATTACTTTTAAGTTAGTACACTTGAAATTTGACAAAACTCAGATATTAGCACTAGCAACTAGACAAAAATACTTGGTATGATTTTGTGTTTTTGCAGTGTAAACAATAACAGCATGGAATGAAAACTGAATAAAACAGGAAGCAAGTTAGGCAGTTTTTCAGATTTGTAAATCAAAAAAATTAATCAATATTGACTGATATGAAACTCTTATATAGTGACACATTTCTCAGGCATTTTGTACAGCCGTATGTACAAGTAACACATTTCAAGAAAATATGTCCTCTCATACTCTCACCCCGACAAATTGGCTATGAAGTCTAATCCAATCCTCTCTGTGCCTCTTTGTTTTATTGTCCCTTTGTCTCCGTATATCTGTATCTTGGCCAGAGTTTGTGTTTGTCTCCATAGCGTTGCTGTTTTCTCCCCTGGCGTTCCCTCTTCCGTGTCTCGGCTGGTTTGTGCACAATGATGTCTTCATTCCAGTCTGCTGGTGTCTGTATTTTCCACTCTTTGCTTGTTGAGACTTTGTTATTAAGGGTGAATCCCCATTTCACTTCTCGCCTCAATCACTTAGGCTCAGTTCCGTTTCCTTGTGTAAAATTAAAATAGGAGTGTCCCTTTAACCTCTTATTTATTTTTGTCCCTCGAGGCAGCGGTTAGGATACAGAGGTCTTCCATGCAAGGCACTCTGGGTAAGTCTCTCCGTTTGCCAATCAAATGGTTTATTTTCACTTAGCATTTTTTCAGTGTGGCTCGACTCATCTTTAAAGCTCCAAGCACGCTCAATCGTTGTAAGTTTTTACAAATGGCGGCTCTGATTACGGTAAGGGAGTCGCTCTTGTGACACAGGCAGTAACTCCAACCCTCTAGCGGAGCCGACGCGAGTTAAGCCTCCAGGCCACCAGGGGGCCTTAATTGATGTCAGTTCATAGATGTGTTTACCATCATAAATAAGCACAAGTATTTCCAAATTAGAACCACAAACACTTTGAGTTTTTTTGCAAAAAATCACAAAACAATTATAAAATTCTGGAGGGACTCAAAAGATGTTCAATAATATTACTTAATTTTAAGAATTCTTTGATATTTTAGCGGTTTGTGGACAAGTTTTATTGATACATTGTGCCACAACCGGCCCTTTAAGAGCATTTATGATCTTGATTTGACCCTAAACAAAGATGAGTTTGACTCCCCTGATTTAGAGGAAGCTAAGTGTGCTAAACGTTTTGAATGTTAGCTAAAGCAAAGTTAGCTAAAGTTATGCTCAGGCAATAGAAAACTTGTTCAAGGCACAACAAACAATTAATGCAAGTTTTTTTTTATTCTGGTGCTTAGGGAGAGAAAATCCTGCCAGATCGCTTGTTATGTTTCTAACAGGAATTGACGGTTTCACCCTAATTGACCCCAAAGGAGCCCCATCATGTTATTCACCGTAAATTTTCCAGTGTTTTGTTTCCGTTTGGCAGACTCTGAGTTGGTGCCACACTGATCCTCATGGTGAATATTGTGGATGCCTCCCACAATGGATACTGCTGTGAGAGTAAAGCACTGGAGTGCTGAGAGATAATTATGTTATTTAACAGCTCAGGAAACCTGCCACAGGTGAGTGCGTGTTGGTGTGTGTAAAGGGGGGAATCCTGCAGGGTTTTCTCCTGCTGCTCTTTACTAGGCCAGCAGAAACGGAGAGGAATAGAGCAGCAGCGGCGGCAGCGGCAGGCCATTTCCTCTCACAAATCATAGATTCCCTCGATCGCTTCACATTTCGTCCCAGGAGAACGCCGGCTGCTCCAAAGGGTGAGCACTCTTGCTTAGCTGTCATCTCAGTTTAATGCAAACCTTGTATAACATCAGAGCGGAAATTATTTTACACCCTTTTTTTCAGCTTGTGTGGGCAGTTTATCGCCGTGGCTCCACTAAGTGAATTTTCTCCTATGTTTGCTAAGTAAATCTAAAACTCTTGTTTAACTCCAAATATGACATCTTTTCTCCTATAAGTGAGCAAAGTATCCTAACTTTAAGACAGGAACAGAATCTGCCTTGTCAACTCCAATGTTATGGAAGGGAACGGGGGTAAAGACTTTACTCATTCAATATTATTTGGTATCTTTTATGGCTGGAATGAAGCTGGAGCACCCAGAGAGAAACCAGATACGGATAAGGAGAACATGCAGAAAGGCCCCAGACTGGGATTCAAACCCAGGACCATCTTTCTGCAAAGCAGCAGTCTTAAAACTGAGTCGCTGTGCTATTAAAGGGAACCTATTATTCAAAATTCATGTTTTGCTTGTTTTTATACTTTTATGTGAGTCTCAGCTGCTCTTGGGCAACTAATAAATGTTTTTTGGTGTCTGGAAAATGAGTCGTTTCACAAACCTCCCAGTTGTTAGGTCACATTGGACTGGCACTGTGCGGTTACCTAGCAACCCAAGCAGAGCTCCAGCACATTTTATCAGTTAGTTTTACCACTCTATGCGCTGTACAATGCCTGCTGGAAGAGAAAAGTGTTTTGTTGTTGACTTACCATCCAGAAACCACTTGGTGCATCTTGTTGGTTGTGCAGGAGGCTCTACTTCTGCTTTTCAAAGGAGTGTGGTTGTGTAATTGCACATTTGTTTGCAGCCATTTTCATGTGCGAGTGTAAAAGTTGAGTTGGGGGGGGCGCAGCCAGCAACAGCAGCTTATTTGAAGTGACTAAAACGGTTCGTTCTGAAAGGAACTCAAAACAGGCAGAACTTACCAGAGTACAACCTCATTATTAAGTCTCATTTTAGCCAATAGACTTATCCTAAGCTCTTTGATTAAGCATAACAGGTGACCTTAAAGCGGCAGAAACACTCTGAGATTTAAAATCTCATTTACATGGGTGTCTTGGACCAAAAACATGACAAAAACCCATTTAACACTCACAATTTTACAAATTATGAATCATCAGGTGATCACCAAAGCATAAAAAAGAGAAACAGTCAAATACTCGCATTTAGATCTTTGACTTAGTGAAAGTTGGCTTTAGAACTACCTACAACAAGCAGCCGGGATCTCTGTAGACCAGAGTTTTTGTGCAAAGGTCCTTGTTCATATCCGGTCAAATCCGACTTCTTGTCATGTTGAGCCAGGCGGTACAAGTGTTTGATGGAACGTTTTAGTGTTTGGCGAACGTGACGGCGGTGACGTAAGGTTGCTGACTGGCCCAGACTGTGTCACGGCATCTTTATGTCCTTTCCAGAGCTCAGCACCGACAGGCTGGCTCAGTTTGTCTCTTTAAGCCAACATCACTTCAGAGCGTGGTGTTGAGGGGGAGAAAGGGTGGAGCCAGGGGTATCCCACCAACCCCCGCCAAGTCCAACCCAACCCAACCCCGTCCCAGGCGATAGGTGGGACCTAAAATCTCCGACGTGGAAGGCGGGATCTGAGAGACGGAGGGGGAGGAGAAATGGGAAGGAGAAAGAGGAGTGTTCAGGGAAATGTATTAAAGAGAGAGAGCGGGACTGTGTGTGTGTGCGGACGTGTGTGTGTGTGTGTGTGTGTGTGAAGCATACTCGCTCAGTAATGCACTGTGAACAGGGACGAATGAGACGCCGAGTCACACACACACACTCGCGCCTTCACATGCCTCTGTCACACACCTTCACCTTGTGCCACCGCTCCATCTACACGTGCGCATTCAGAGAGGTTGCCCCCCGACCACTGACTCCTCTCCACACATTCATGGACACACTTGTGCCCCAACCGGACCGGACCACTGTCCCCCTCCAGCGGAGATACGCGCATGAGAGTAAGGCACATCTACCTGCAAGATCACTCCACTAACCCCCACCCTCGTCATCTCATCTCCTCCTGTACATTCATTCATCCCCCGTGCCCCCTGCTGTGAGGCGGCATGCCTGGCTGAAGGACACAGCGCCGCGCTCCTCTCTGAGAGTTGGAGAGCTCGATCGGACAGAAGGGGGGGGATACGAGAGACTGACTGCTCTTCTTCTTGAACCCCCCTCCCTCTTCCCTTCATTCTTTCTCGCTTGTTTTTGAATGTCACCTCTGTCTCTAGGCAGTAGTGGATTCATCAAGCCTTTGTGTCTCTTTTTCCTTCTTCTCTCAGCGCACAAGTGATCGGAGGGGTGATGCCAGGGGAGCTGGAGAGAGAGCCTGGAATCAAGGCACGCTCCATTCATCAAGGACCGCGTCCCTTGACAAGCTTGCAGTCCTGATAACACGGGCCGGACGGGACTGCTTCTTCTGACTCGTCTTGCTCCGACACGGTCACGGATGGAGAAATTTCACTGGTGAAGGACAGAAGGTGAAGGGGTTGAAATCTGGTCTGATTTGTGTTTGGGCTCATGATGTGGCGGATGGTTCGGTGTCCTTTCGGACTTGGTTGAACTGAACTTGGCCGGAGCCGGGAATGCTCTCGGGGGAATTGGAAATGGCTCGTCCCAGCAGAAGATCGGTGACTTCAAACCAAAAAAATCATCAATTTCTTCACCTTCTTCACCTGCTTTCATCGAATCTCTACAGGATTTTGAAGTAGCCACCCTTGTTTTCACATCTTCCTGCTTATTTCTTTGGACCGTCCTGAATCGGAACCACCCCAACGTCTTCATCCGATCTGCAGCTTTCCCCTCAGCGGTGCTTCAACGTCCTGGGTGAGTGGGCGGTGGGGGTCGCCCAAGGAACCCCTGGACACCTGGGCGCCACTGAGCCGCCAAAGGCCGGCGAAGCGGGGCAAGGCTCGGCGCTGGGAAGATGGCTGCTCTCGCCAGCTCCCTCATTCGCCAGCGAAGGGAGGTCAAGGACCCCCAAGCAAACCGGCAGATTGCCAGCAAGCGCAAGCCGTGCCCGAAGAGCAACAAGTCGCTCTGCCAGAAACAAATCCTCATATTGATATCAAAAGTTCGACTATGTGGCAGTCGAGGGAGAAAAATGGAAAAAAGACCGGGTGAGTTGACTTTCTGTCCTTCCTTGCTGAGTTTGGCAGCTAAACGGATTTCGATTAATCCTGAACTGTAAAGCCTCACCAGAGTACATGCACAGCCCTTTAATTTCAGACTTCAGAACTTAATCTGAATCTGGAAAACGTCCCAACCAATCCTTCTTCACAGCTCTGCATAACAGCATCAGCAGGAAGGGGAGTAAACTCCAGCTTAACGTGCACGGTTCAGTTACACTGACCACCGTGTTGTGACTGCAGAGAAGGCTCTGTTGGGGCACGTGTCGGCACACGGACACATGCTGGTAAATCTGGAGGCACACAGTGAACTTGGCTCTAACCGACAGTGATACACAGCGCTAAATAAAAATGTCAGGAGACGTCTCATTTCTGATTCTGAAGGCCGGGACTCTGTCAGGGCTTTATTAAAGGCAGTTCTCACACTTTTACATGTGTTGCAGCTAATTGTGATTATTACAAACCAATGAAGACAATTTTGCTTTGGTTTTATCTAAGCTTTTGGCATATATTTACCTTTTTTCCTGCTGTGTGATTAGTTTTGGGCATTTTGGGAACGTTTTAAAGGCTGAAACCGCATATTATCAATGCAAAAATAAAGAATCTTAAAGTATTTAGTACACTTGAAATAACAAAATAACAAATAAGTAACGTTTAAGCTAGATGGAGGGGCTTGTTTTAGGTAAATAATCCGTTAATATTGGTGAAAAACTACAAGTTCCATTGGCAGATTATTTTACTTATTTGAGGCATTTTTCTCATTTTATAATCAATCAATCAATCAATCAAACTTTATTTGTATAGCACATTTCAGCAGCAAGGCATTTCAAAGTGATTTACATCAAATCAAACACAAAAATACAATGCAACATAGAATCAACAATAAAAACACAACATTGTCAGATTCCGTCAATAAATTTGCAATTGATTATGTTTCAAATACAACTCTAAATAAGTGGGTTTTTAGTTGAGATTTAAAGGAAGTCAGTGTTTCAGCTGTTTTACAGTTTTCTGGAAGTTTGTTCCAGATTTGTGGTGCATAGATGCTAAATGCCGCTTCTCCTCGTTTGGTTCTGGTTCTGGGGATGCAGACCAGAACCAGAACCCGAAGACCTGAGAGTTCTGGAAGGTTGATACAACAGCAGCAAATCTTTAATGTATTGTGGTGCTAAACCATTCAGTGATTTATAAACTAACAACAGTATTTTAAAGTCTATTCTTTGAGCGACAGGGAGCCAGTGGAGGGACTTTAAAACTGGTGTTATGTGCTCTATCTTCCTGGTTTTAGTGAGAACACGAGCAGCAGCATTCTGGATCAGCTGTAGCTGTTTGATTGATTTGTTGGACAGACCTGTGAAGACGCCGTTACAATAATCAATACAAAATTATTTTATAAGTAAAATAATCTGCCAATGGAACTAGTTCTTTTCAAAATAAATATTAAGGAATTATTTACTTAAAACAAGCTCCTATATTGTGCTGAAAAGTTACTTATAAGTTATTTTAGTCTTATTTCAAGTGTAACAAGATATTTGCACTAGAAATCAAAAATACTTGGGAAGATTTGGTGTTTTTGCAGCGAAATACTTCAAACATGAAACCATTTCAAAAACATGGTGACGTTAATTTAGACCAGGGGTGTCCAAACTGTGGTCGGGGCCCTTGGACTTATTTTGTGAGGCCCCCAAACTGCAAGTAAAAAATGTTACAAGTTTGGCCTTTAGACTTTTAATTTGTAATCAGGGTAAAAATTGTTACCAACATAATTTTCTTACACAGGAAAATGTAAAGTACAACACAAATTATTCTTGTTTTTCTAACTTTAATAGAAGGTAAAACTAAGAGAATTTTACTGAAAGTCAACTTTGCTGCACCAAAATCAGCTTTTATTCATTTTTTTTACACTTGGCTAAATATAGCAAGCGTTATGAAAGAGAGACCCAAATCCTTTTCTTATTGCTGATAACAAATTTATTCAATCGAGCCCCAAAGAAACTGGAAACTAGATGTCTTTCTTTTAATACAGCAAACGTGCAAAATCTGCTATGTTGCATTAGGGCAGTTGTAGAAAAAAAGGCAGTAAATTGTAGACAAAAAAAGTCACAACTTTAGAGAGTGATCTCATAAAATTCCTCGAAAAAACAAGAAAATTTACTTTTAGAAAATTGCATTTTTAGATTAACATAAATTTTCAAAAAAAAATTAAAAAACGTGGAAAATTTGAAATGTCAAAATTTTCTTTTGAACATTTTTCTAGAAACTTTCCAACTTTTACAGAGAATTTCTGAGATTAATCACAGATTTTCTGAGTTTTTGGAGGAAATGTATTTACTATTTTTTATTTTTTCTACCTACAATGACCCTAAAACATCATTATAAAAATCACTTCCACGTTTTTGAGCTACAATAAATATTGAGCTACTTTATTTGCTTGATGTTATGTTGGGGTTTTTGGCCCATTTTGTTAGTTAATTCTTAAGTGTATGTTTTTTGTATTATTTACAGTATTTATTTGCAGGTTAATAATTGTTGATTCTATTTAATTTTTTGTTTTATTATTTTTTCTTATTCATTTTGAGTTAGACAGGAAGTCATGTGGGTCAGTCCACTTGTCTATAAGTATAGGGGCCTGGTAAAGGACCAGCAGGCATTTGGGTTTGGGGCCTATGGTTTTTACCAGAGCAAGAGAACAGTGCAAGAGAACAGAGCAAGAGAGCAGAGCAAGAGAGCAGAGTAAGATTGACAGAATGAGAACAAAGGAAAGTTTGAACTCTGTAATTGTTGCTGAAAAGAAAATTAAACCTTCCTGAACAATCTACAAGTTTGGACATTACATCTTTTGCCTGCGTACAAAAACTGGACCCCAGTGCCTCTTAGTGGCTTGAGGAACTTTTATTGCATTGGATGTTTGGTTTGACAAACAATCGCCACTACAGTATCACTTATCAGTGATGCAGTACTTTAACAAGATATAATGACAAACACTGCCATTTAAATCATAAATATAACATCACAGTACAAAGTTTCTTCTTCTGATCATTGTTTTTGGGGTTTTTTTAGTTACTTTCTTGCTTTATTTCTTTAAATAACTTTTGGGGGTACTTTAATTAGTTTTTTCTGCTCTCCACATGAAAGGAACATCCATTTATGATGCTTTGAATAGACCCAGTCTTCGTGTGGAGCATGTTTTCATGTTATTACCCATTTCCTGGTTTGCTGACTGCTGCTCCTTCTTCTACCTGACTTCATTTTCACATAATGTGTGTGGCACCTTCCACCTTGTGTAAGAGCAGCTGTGTGTGAGTGACTTGTGGTATTTATTACCTGAGTATGCCAAGTTCATCATGATAATTACGCGGGGAACCTCTAACGGGGAAGCAGCAGCTGCCATGGAGGCGGCCGCTCTCTTATTGTAATTATGGTTGTAAAATTTGTTGGACAGGCCGTGGCAGTCAGGGCTCTTTGAGAAAAGGCCACACGTGAATAATACCTATTGTTTGGACTAATTTGCACTCAAACAGCCTCATAGCTTCATATAGATTCAGTTGAAATTGGGCTACAAATGACATATTTATCCTTAAGAGCGCAGGGATGACTGAGTGTGTGTGAACGAGCTTTCATCTCCGTCTTTCCCTTGAGCTTTCTGAGTATTTAGTATGCAGTATTGTACAAAAAAGTTAGCCTTTTTGCTTGGTTTTGTTTGGCTTGGGTGTTTAAAATCATCAAACAAGTAAATACAAAATGCAGTTTTAAAACGAGCATTTCATTACTAACTGAAAAGCACTATCCATACCTTTCCAAAGGGAACATATTACGGAAAATTTACATTTTGCACATTTTTATGTTTCCATTTTGTTCTCAACTATTTCTAAAAACAGCCCAGACACTTAAAGAAAATCTACCCAGCTGTTGTTTTGGCAAGAAGTCAATTTTTGGGTGTCTGGAAAATGTTACGTTTCAAAGACCTCCCAGTTGTTAAGTCACATTCCAGGGGCACTGCGCCGTTACCTAGCAACCCCAGCAGAACCCAGCCCCGTTACCTAGCAACCCAAACGGAATTCCAGCACGTTTGGTTGTTGACTTACCATCCAGAAATGGTATTTCTGCATTCTTGTTGATCCACAAAATTATCTTAAGAGTTGTTTCGAAAAAACACAATTTCACAAGTATAGTGCTTCTATTAAGTAAGAAGCTAAAAATAAAATCACACGTGAATAAGCTTGTTGATGTAATAAATCATCAAAAATCATGGTAGCAACAGATGTTTCATTAAATACATGAAACCAACTGTACATTAACTGCGCTTCCATTGACCATATAATTGCGCAAATTGGAATTATGACCAAACTTTTTGCTCAATATAAATCAGTTATGAAAAGGCTGAAGTGAAAGGTTTTTCGACTTTATGAAAATTTATGTATTTTGTAAAACTGCAATGGAGACGTTTTTTTCACATCACACCAGTGAAAAACTGCATGTTACTACTGGCGGAAACCACAAAGAAGACAACAGGAAGTGGTAGAAATGACGGTGCAGCATGTTTTTTAATGATCTATTGTGTGAACAGTCACCTGCATTTTTTTTTGTTTACTGAAAACACCAAAATTGTAAAATTGTGTTGTTGTTTTTTACATTAGTGAAACATCAACAAAGTTTTGCACACAGTTACTGACCAAAAAAAAAAAAAAAAACAACCATCATGCTCCAACTACTTCCTGTTGTCTTCTTTGTGGTTTCTGTCAGCAGTAACATCCTGCTGTTGATCATGTGACACGTGTGATGCAAAAAAGGGCTTTGAAATGGCAGAAAAATCACCTCATCCCAGTGCAAAAACGTTTTAATTAAATTATTATTTTTTTCTAATTTACAGTGATTCCATGAAGCAAATTTCTTTGATTTTGTACCATTTCATGGTCAATGGAGATTCAGCTACTGCCAGTTATCACCTAGCGAGGTTTGGTAGCGTTTTATTCTCAATAAACAAAATCATCTGAAGATTGTTTTCTATTTATCAGGCTGTACTTGCCTGGTATTAATCTTTTTGATGATCTGAAACTATTAAGTATGACATAGTAAAGACTATAATGGGGAAATACTTTTCCACTCCGGTGTATGTAGGACACTCCTGACCTCTGGTCATGAATATGTCGATATGAGTGTGAATTCTCCTCATCTGTGAGTTTCTTCCTCCCTCACTGAGCTTCATCCTTAGGCCACGTTTGACCCTTGGCCAAGAATAATCGACTAGAATATTCCTAAGCCGTGTCCTCCTCTTCCTCTATCTCCTTTTCTTCCTCCTGCTGGCATAACTTCAGTGGCCTGCTTACAGTTTGCCATCACTATGCCATTAACTGCCTTCCATTGACTATCCAGAGAATAATAGTGTTTTAGTGTTTTAATGAAATATTGTGCTCTATCACATCTTTCTTTAACATAACTGAGAAACCGTTTGCTACATATTTGAAATATTAGTCAAACAGTCCTGTGTTCATTTTGTTAATATTTGTCATTCTTCTATCTTGCAAATATTGACAGTAGTAGCAGTCTTGTTCTGAATCTATAGAATGTCTTTGTCTGTTTTTTGGGTTTTTTGCCGTCTTCATCTGAATGGTAAAATATGTTCCTGCATGCCATTGTTTTACCGTAAGTATCTGTGATTTCAAGACGCACCAATTTAAAAAATCAGTGACTGCATCTAATCATAATTTTATGTACTAGATATAAAGTCAGTAAATTTCTGTGTAATATTGAATTTAGAGCTGGTTTTCACATATTTACCTTTGCTGGACTAAGATAAGCAGTTAGCTTGACTCAAATTAGCAGTTAGCTTGACTCAAATTAGCTGTTAGCTAGAAGCAGATTAGCTGTTAGAGTGACTGATTAGCTCTTAATTCTTAACTTGACTCTGATAGCTGTTTGCTTTACTCAGAGATGATGTTAGCTTCACTGTAATTAGCTGCTAAGCTAACAGATTCTTGGGTCCACCCAGGCGTTTTGCACTGCTGTTATCTTAACTCAGATTAGCAGTTAGCAGGACTCCGATTAGCTGTTAGCTTGAATTTGACTAGATTCAAGCAATTTTAACTTGTCTCTAATTTGCTGTTAGCTTTACTCAGCGAAATTGTTTCTTTTTTATTATTTCTTTACACGGAGACAAGTGTTACGTTTAAACACAATCATTTCTTCCTTTAGCTAATTTAGCTTAGCTAATATATTCATTTATACCCTTAGCTAATTTGTAGTGCTTGTTTCTAGATGGGTCTTGAACGCCATAAAACAATTATGTAAGTTAGCTTACAAAATAATTAGGAAAGTTAGTCTTACTCAGATTAGCTCTTAGCTTTTCTCAGATTCGCTGTTAGCTTTACTCAATTTAACTCATTGGTAGATCGTCCACTTGGTATTTCAGTCTTCGGCAAAAGACCGCAAATAATTTCTTCCGTGTGTTTTGATTATATTTACCCAGAATGCCCCGGGTAAATAGTCCACTTCCTACATGCATTCGAACCGTACCAGAGCTCACTTCAACCGAACTGAGGTTTTTGGGCAGACCAGAGTCCAATTGCACGTTCACATCTCCCCAAATGAACCAGTTAGATTAAACTGGTGTGAATGCACCCTCAGTGTGTCAGCACATTGTTGAATTCTGGTGTAAAAATCTGTTCTCTCCATTTTAAGCCCACACCCTCCCCTGTGTGCAGACGTTATCATGCATCTAACGCTGTCTGTTACTGCGTCATTACATCGGGACCGGATTGTTCAGGCTCCCTTTGTGCTGCTGAAGGCCATTTGAAGCTATTGTAGGAGAGGAGGAGGTGTTACAATATAGCAAATGCATGCGTGGGTGTTTGTGTGTGTGTTTCCTCAAACAGTTGTTGCCTCTACGTGACGGATGGTGGTGGTGACAAATTTGTGTGTCCCTTTTTGACCCTTTGGTTCGCTCTTATATGGCTATTCCCCATCTCTCCCCCTCTGTGTTACCCTCTAACCTCCACAAACACACACAAACACCGGCTAACCTAACCCATACTAATGATGCCCCGGCACTATAGCCCACTCAGCTTATAACAAGGTCATCTCGCCCTGCAACAACACACACACACAGGTACCAAGAATCACAGCAAAACAAAACACACCCACACACATTTAGAAAAACTAATAAATCAGCGGACACAAACACAAACAAATGATGAGATTTTGTGATAATTGAGGAAGGGAGTGTAGGTGAGAGATAATTTCACCCCGGCTTTCTGTGTGTGTGTGATATAATCTAATGAGGATGATAAGCCGCCTATTGGATATCAAACAGAAATAGCTCGATGTTAACAGGCTGGAATAAAACTCGGAGTTGCTGTCGTTGCGGCGAAGGGGCTAAGTGTCCGTCCTGGTGCTGCAAGTTAGTTTCTGTGTGTCACACACTCTCCATGTTGTGTGTGTGTGTGTGTGTGTGTGTGTTTAAGGCTCATTGTTATGTCATGATTCATCAGACCAGATCGGCTTCTCTCATTAACACATACTGATTTATCAATAATGTGCAGCGGCGTTTGGAGAGCGCACACTGAATCCGGGGAAATTTACTGCCTCATCTCTGGGCGGAAGCTGTGGACAATCCACGCTTAGTGAGGACTGTTTTATCTTCCTCCCTCCTTTCAATCCATCACCTCACTCCTCTTCTCTCCGTCTAACCTCCCTTTCTTCTCTCTCCCTCTTCGCCACAGCCTTGATCCCCCTCCACACTTATCATCTCAAGGACATCTAGACTCTTCTGTCCCGGGGTCTTTCCGGCTCTCGCCTCTCACTGTGCCTAATCATCTCGTCTTTGGTCCAGTCACAATATAACACAGATGATGGCCATGTCAGCTAGTTTGGTAAAAATCTGCATTTTGTTCAGACCTAGGCTATCAACTTCCTGTTGGAGATTTTACCCACTCACCAACGTTTCACTGCAAAAACACCAAATCTTACCAAGTATTTTTGGTCTACTTGCTACTAGAGATGCACCAATCTGATATTAATGTCTATATCAGTAAAATATGTGGGGGCGGTTTTATGTATTTTCCATTTTATAGCCAAGTCAGGCAACTATGTTAGCTCCAGTTGTTAGAAAAATATTACATTAATCCAATATGACTTAAATAAAATTTTATTTCCTGATTGAAATTGGCTCTCTTTAAAAACTCCGGCTCATCACAACACCGCTCCTCTATTAACCCTTTCACAATGTTTTTACCAACATTTAAGCTCATAAAATAAGATGCATAGTTCCACTAGGTGTTTGCTAATTACTTCTGGCTAGTCTGAAGGAGCTGCTCTGTGAGATGGAGTCTCGGTAGCTTGGAAGAGACGCCTGAAAGAGCAAAAAAAAGCCTATTTAAAGTATTTTTGAATTTGAACTGCAGCACTGAGGAGGAGCTGCGTCTAGAAGGCAGAGCTTTGTCCACCCAGGCGTTTTCCACAGCCAAATTGTTGCCATGGAGATTAACAAATTTCTCAATCAAAGCAACTTTAAAAAAAAAAATTCAGTGTTTCGCTGTTTTACAATTTTCCAGAAGTTTGTTGATGACAGCCAACCTGTTATGTACTTTAAATTATACATCTCCATAAGTCAACCAGACTCCCTCTTTTCCCTGAATCAGCCTCAACTGCAGACATAACTCATAATTTGGACAATTGGCGATCATTGTTTTCCCTCCAAACAGCTTTCATTTCTATCAGCCTGTCATATCTGGTGTATGTTTGGTTTCTCTCAGAACAAGAGGAGCTGTTTGGACTCTGTGTGGATCGTTCTTGGCACAGAACCCCGCAGACAACACCAAAGTGTAATTAGAGCAGGGCAATGAAGCAGAGGGACCTCGGATCTGGCGGCTCTACACTTGAAATGACCTCCAGCTGAGATTGTGCCGCGCACATTTTATCTACCCAAGCATGCCACATCTTCAGAGCTCTAAAACCTCAGTGTCCTCAATGTCACAAGAAGAGTGCGCTGGCGCTTTTAATCGATATCTTATGGCTTAAATTGCGATATTAACATGCAGAGGACAGTAAAGCCCGCATTAGCGTTTCACATGCGATTAATTTGCCGCATGGCTTGCGTGCACAGCTGAGCGGGACGCGTGCCACATGGCGACGGCGGTTCAGGGCTGCGTGGCAAAACGTTGAGGGGAGATGAGGAGCTGGAATCCCAGCGAAGTGTGGAGAGTCTGATCTCTCTCTCAGCGCCGCCACAGCGTCCCTGACCGGAGCAACACTGTCCAGAAGACAGCTCTTTAAATCACACGATGCCGCTCCCCCCCTCTCTCTCTGCGTGTGTGTGTTAACCTCTCACACACCTGCTGTCCGTGAAACCACAGAACAAACTGGCCTTATGGGAAAAGACTGCGTGTGCATGCTTTTCTGCTTGCGTATGTATCTGATTACGAGCTAATTTACTTTGATCACAGAGGCAGCCGGGAGGAGGAGAGGGAGTTACTGACAGGTGCTGCAACAGACCAGACCTCTGGGAAACAAACTTAGAAATCATCACTTACTCATTTCTGGTTTTTCTGCCTGTCGCTATAAACAATAAAAAATAGATCACAAGATAAATTAAAGGTTACGTTCACTCTAGTGTTAAGTGACCAAATCGGACTTATTTTTGTCTGAATGCGATCTGATCTCATCTTTTTATGGCCGTCTGAACAACACAGGCCAATTGAATATGTGTTCCTAAATCCGATATGTATCTTATCTTTTCATATATGACCTGAATTTACACAGCCAAGTCAGAGTCATCCGACCGGACCGTCTTTGATACTCGACAAACGTCACTATTCTGCGTCCGGATAAGCAAAACGGGAAGAAAAACAACAACCATAACGAACGATAATGAGGATTATGTTATAAATACGCTTATTCCGGTTGGATAACAACTTTAAAACTGTAAAAATGCTGTTAGCATCCATGTTTACTTCCGCAAACACTGAGCACTGCTTCTTCTTCTTCTCTTTTATGGCGGTTGGCAAAACACTGAGAATGATCTGTATGTGTGACGTCATTGGGCCTCTACTGCGCATGCGGGACAGTTTCAGGTCCTTTGCAGTTCAGACTGGAGATCACATACAAGTCGCATATATTTGGAAGTGAACGGCCATGCAAAAGAAAGAGAGAAATAAAATACAAACTAAATCAGAACTGAGCATTAAAGCCTACAATGTGAACATAGTCAAGTTTCCATTTGCATAATTTATTGTTTTTCTTGCTTTCTACCAAAAACTGGACGACATAAGCTTTCATTTTCATGGTTTGGTCTCAACTAGCTTCATTTTTTGAAGGACAATTTTGTTTCATAATAGGGGTGTAAATGCAGTTTTCTGGCCAACCACCAATCTTTAAAAAGCCTGACCCACTGATTTAGATTTTGTCCGATACCATTTCTTTGAAATGTTTCTAAATATAGGAAGAAAGTCACTGAGTTGGCAACAGTGGGGTGACTATTGTTAATTGGGCCGGTCTGTCAGACAAACCTCTCTAGCGGAAGAGGACAGTGGCTGGCAATAATATTGTTGTTTTGATATCGTAATATGTTGATAATAGATTAATAATGCAAGTTTTCCCTCTCCAACATTGATAAACTTTTATTTTGTAAAGAACAATTAACACTGGATCTGGAAGATACTTTGAATATTCAAAATAAAACATGGCAATAAATAAAACAGAGAAAAAAAAATCACCTTCATCCTAAGTCAGAATTAAAATTGATTATAAAGTCTCAGTAAACTAAATTTCCATTCAAAAATGATTAATAATCAGAACTGAAATTATAAAGCTCGTTCTAATTCATCATGCGATTGATTGATTCTTTGCTAATTGCGACAGGCTCACCGATATCTCAAGTTTAGTATCGGCTGATTCCGATCCAGAAAAACAGCGCTGAATTTACTTAAAACATTTCTATTTACAAAAACAGACATAAATTCACTGAATTACGAACTTATTTGATAACTCTACAACAACTTACACACAAATATCTTTTCACGAGTTTGATCAAATGTGTAGAAACAACATAATTTTACTTTGTTTAGTCACTGCAATTAGGAACATAACAACCAATGTGAAATAAATGATAAAGAAACTGACAAAGACTTGACTACCTTGGTCAAACATGTAAAAATAAACTGTAAAAGAAAATGCTACTATTACATACATTTTATCTATAAATACAAACAAATACGATCAATATAAACATTTATGTATAATTTTCAATTCCTGTGTTGTGCCTGGAGCAGGTTGTGCACCGTGTGTTTGTGAATAGGAAATAAATACAAAGCCAACACATGAATGCGTGTGCTTGCTTTGAAACAAACACAAGCAAATGAAGGTGAGACCCACAGTGAGTGTCTTTGATATGTGAGGGACACCTTGCTGATTGCAGCACCTTGTCTACCTGTGTGCAGCTCCCATGTGGTTCACACGAGCAGAGCTGCATGACGTGTCCTTCACTTTAATGTGTCATCAATCTGGGAGGCTGGATTCGAGCCAGAGTGCAACCTACACACACACATACACACATGCAGTAAAAACGGTGAAAATATCTCATCTTTGAAGAGGTTCTTTTTAAGTACGAAGGAGAGATTCCTCTAAACTCAGGGTTTTCCTTCAGACATTAGATTATCAATTGGAGGGATAGAGAAGGAGGTGCAAACTTCTGTCACACAAAAATGTGTGATTATGGCCAATTTATGCTAGTATGTGTTGAATGGATGCATCTAATATTGCCCGTATATGGGTACTGTGAGGAAATAGGGTTATGTGACAGCGGTAAATCTTATTTACCAGCAGGAGGCTTGCTCAAAATGAAGCAACTCAAAAGGGGATCAGAGTCAGGATTGTTATTTAAAACAACACCTTCAGATAAAGCACAGGAGGATAAATTACATGACATTTAAGCATTTTTGTGATTATTATATTCCGATTAGAGCAAAATTATTTTAGAAAATTATCCCTGTGATGTTATGCAATAAAATACTATACATTAGTTTAGAGCGGAAATAAACTAATTTACAACTTTATATTTATGACTTTATTTAGTCATAAAGTTTGGCTGGGACATCTGTATTACAAACGATCTTTGTCAAAGAGTGTATTTTCTAGTCTAGTGCATTTTCTTAATCACGACCGAGTGAGCACTCTTAGCGACAAACTATCTTTGGCGTATATTTCTCCGGTAACCATGTCAACAAGAATTTAGGCCGTTAGGAGAAAGTAAACGGCTCATTAACACGACGAATTGATTTTATACGCTTTGTGTCTTGGAAAACTTTCGTCTTTGTAAGTATTAATATGTTTGGAAGACACTTACACATGTTGGTTGATAAAATGTAGAGAAATATACACAATTTCCAAGTGTAACATTAAGATAGGCTATTTTTTGAGTGTTGAATTCTAACGAGTGTATTAGCCATTAATGCATATTTTTCCCTTTTGTTGTATTTCAGTAAAAAATAAATAAATCAGTTTATAATAGATTTTAGGTAAATAAAGCAAGCCCTATGTAGAGACTTGTTGGCTGGCTGCTAATAATGCTAATGTTGCTATATTATTGAAAGTTGTGTTAATTATTTTGATTAACCCACATTTTATAAACTGGTTTTGAATTAATTTTGTCAAGTTAAGAGCACAATAAGAAAAAAAACTAAAAAAAAAAAAGAAATTCTTATGACATTTTTTATTTGTATGTATCCAATAATATACATTAACAATTTAAATCAAGCAAGCAATTTTCCAAAAAATTTTTTTGCATCCATTTTCCTCATTTTGTCAGGGATTTCCGTATTTGGTAAAGTTTAGTCAATTAAAGCAGAAATAGTCTTTTTTTTTTGTTTTTCCCACCAGGGGGTCTTTTGTGGGCTCTAGTGTCCCTTATATCACAGTAGGCTGACAGAAAAGGGAAAGGGGGGAAGACATGCTGCAAATGTCGGCCGGGGCCGGGAATCGAACCCGCGACGGCCACGTCACGGCCTCCAAATGTGGGTTGCGCTATCTCCTATGCCACCACAGCACGCCCCGGCAGAAATAGTCTTGTACCACAAAAAAAAATAATAATAATGTAGTTGGAGGGGCCGAACAAAATCTTCCAGAGGGCCATGAATGGCCCCCTGGCCACACTTTGGACACCCCTAAGTCTGAAAACTATTAATACCAGACCTTCTATCTTTGTATTTTGCATTCTTCATCACTTTTCTTATACAAAGTTTATGCAGAGTAGAAGAGAAACTACAGTTTGGTGCTGGGTGTTTCCCAGGAGAGCGACTAAACCGGAGCCTTGCAGGTCACTTGCAGATTCGCAGCCAAATGCGAAGCCATAATGACTTATTGTCAGGTCGATCATTACTGTCATGTTACAGCAAGGCCAAACAGAGGTAATTGCTTCCTTCTAAAATCCTCAGAGATTCCTTTCCTCCATAAATTAGAGCTTGCAGAGGGTTAAAGGGGAGGGAGGCAGCTTTCCAATAAGGCGATCACTTCTCTTCTGTTGCTTTGCTCTTTGATTTCTCTGCCTCCTTTCTGTTTAATCAGAGGGAAGGCCAGGCGATCATGAAATACTGGTTGAGGAAGTCATTGGCTACTTTGCTCTAATTGCAGAAGTTTAGTAATTAGATTTTGTATCTTCATGCACAGGAACTTGAGTCGAAGTTGTGCACAGTGACATTAAAGACATTAGCTGATTGGACTGCGAGGTGTTATCTCCCATCATGCATCTGAGAGGATTTCCAATAGTGTGTTTGGTTTTCAGGTGTGACTGTTTGGTGTTAAGACTAAGAGGATGGGGAGCTGTTTGTAAAGTTACACAGTAAAAAATTTATTAAAATTAGTATTTAGATTTATTTAGTCTGACATACAGAAAAAAAATGTGTGTTGATTTTTCAAAGTCATATTTTCACCACGTTTTTCAAAAAAAAAAATCATAGTTTCAAGCTAATAAAATATTTAATTCACAATATTTAGTTTACAAACTAAATGTTGAATTTGGAGCAAAGTATTTAGTTTGGAAAATAAATATTTAAACATTTTATTTTTAAACTAAACATTTAGCTTGAACCTAAATATTAACTTGCTAACTAAATATTTAAGTTACTAACTAAATATTTAGGTTGATATCTAAATATTTAAGTTACTAACTAAATATTTAGGTTGATATCTAAATATTTAGCTTGCAACTTAAGTATTTAGCTATATAGCTAAATATCTAGGTTGCATTACAGGTGCAAGTTTATGCAATAAGGTTATTGAAACTGCTTACTTTTTAGTTTAAATTTACAGGACACGTTAGATTAAATCTGAATAAACTCTATCATGGTGTCATTTCTGCCATCAAAACAAACTGCCTTTCTGCTAGCAGTGCATCCAGCCCTCACTGCCGCTACATGTGGTGTTAGCATGAATAAAATAACAACATTTGGCTGTAAACTGCAGTCGTCCTCCCTCTGCTCCACATCCAGTTGCACAGCCTTGAAAAGCGCCGACTCGGCAAATATTGACCATCGAACCCGACTCAGAAATCTTTACTCGCTAAGCGCAACACAAAGCATTTCTCCGTTTCCAGCCTGCGGCGGTTCTCACCACCCTGTGTAAAACAGCCCTGACAAATCACTGGATGTGTGTGTTGATGTGTGTGTTGAGCGTTGTCCACATGAGGAATGTTAAAAGTTATCAATGTGTTTTTATTCACGCTGGAAAAGCTGCTGCTGCTGCTCTGATTATTACAGAGGAAAAGTTCAGACAAACATCTTTAGCTTGTTGTTAAGACTAAGATCACACAGATCACAGAGTGATCATGCTCTAATACTTCTCCAGTTGTTCATGGCTGTAAATATAAACCCACAGGTTATATAATATAATAATTTTCTCTATGAAAATTATTATATTATAAGCATTTCTTTGTCTCTTGTGGCATTTCTCTAGTACAACAGAGCATTAGTGGCAGGCAAAGTATTATTTATTAATTGTGAGAAAAAATCATAATATCAGATGCAATATGACAAAAAATGTCATAAAATTATGAGAGAAAAGGTGGTTTTAATGAGAAAACAGCTTCTCTAGTAAAGTGGTTTATTTGAGACAGATTCAATCGTTTCAAAGTTCTGCTACTGATAATTAGATGCTAATATGTTAAAGGATTATTTCCCTATTTGTGAGTTCTTATAAATTTACTAATTTGTTCTAATATTATAACTTTATTCTGGTAACATCAAGACTTTTTCATGCTTTTGCCACTATTTCCCTATTAGTAAAACGTTTGTCTTGTATTATTTCAACTTTATTGTCACACTACTTTATTTTGGTAATATTATTACTAAATTCTTGTATTATTGCAACTTTTATCACCTTTTATTACAAGTTTTTCTCATAGTACCACTTTATTGACCTATTATAACTATTTTTTTCTTGTATTATTTTGACTTTACGGAATATTATTCTTTTTTTTTACATATATTATTTCAACTGTTGTAGTACAACTTTATTCTAGTAATATTATGACTTTATTCTTGTATTATTACAACTTTTTCTCCCTTATATTGCGACTTTAATTTTGTACTATTTAAACTTTATTGTACATTTTTTTCTCATATTACAACTTTATTTTGGTGATATGATTTTATTCATATACTACTTACATCTTTATACTCCTATTATTGACAGGTTTTCCTCGTATTATTTATAGTTTATTCTTGTTATTAGCCTGTCTCTAATTCTCTGTCGTAACATATTTAGCAAACCTGCCACCGATAACGATTTAAACATGTGTCTGGACTTTGACTGGGCCATTCTAACACATGAATATTCTTTAATCTAAACCAGTAATAGAAATTTAACATAAGCTATATATTAAACAATTAGTCCCTGATGTGTGCTTAGGAGGGTGTGTGTTTAGGTGTGTGCAGGCTTCCCTCTGTGTGTGTATCTGCACACTTATTGAATTATGCAGAAATACTGTCATTGAGGGTACAAGGGCATCGCTAAAAGCCCTCTTCATGCAAATGGAGGTGTGTGTGTGTGTGTGTCACAGGCTGCATCTCATAATGATAATTTATCCCAGCCTGCAGATATGGTTGATATGGACTATGACACACACCCACGCACACACACAGAGACGCATGATCTTCATTTCCTTCTCCCTCTTATTGTCTTACATGGAGAGCTCATTAACAAATTTATTAATGACCTCTTAATAAGCCAGCTTATCTTTTCCTCACCAGGCTCTAATCTCTTGGCGACACACATACGGACACGCACACATACACACAGAGAATCAAACACATTTTTAAAACTTTAATGCAAAACCATTTCAGAGGATTACAAAGTGTTTTTATTCAAGCAATAACCTGAATGTTTGTGATCGTTTCTGGTTCTTTTTCTTCAAAATTTGGTCTCTGAGATTGAATATTAAGTCCAGGCTTAGAACAATAAAAAAAATTTGGGAATAAAGTCATAATATTGCGAGAAAAGGACAAATATGAGAATAAAGTGGTAATAATAAAGAAGAAAACATGTGGTTTGGAGTTGCTTTTTCCTTTGTCACATTTCTGTAACAAAATAGAAATGTGTTTTGTTGCAAAATATTTTTACACCACTTCTGTAACTGTTTTTAATTCTCTTAAACTGTTTTTAACTGAACTAAATGTATTCTGTATATCAAATGGTACATAAAATGGTGTGAAACATTGCCTGTTTCACAACAGGCGCTGCATCAGATGCATCCAGCAGCTCTTTGATCTGATCATTAATCCTCAGAAATAACCTGAAAATTTGGTAAATTCTCTTTATCTGCAGCTGCAGGAGATTAAATCCTGATTATGTATCACTTGAACCTTCATATGAGGTTTAATGACTCTCCTTATTGTAGATTAGTTTAAATGAGGTAAAAATCTTCTGTAATAACCTGTCGTTATTAGGTCTGAATTCTTCTAAGTGAACGTTTAAATGGATTACATGAAGTACAGGAGAACAGGAACCAGATCAGAGAGTGATAATCTCAGTGAGTCATCCTCATCTGCAGCTTCATCACTTTAAATCTGACTTATGACCTTTGAATGTCAGCGCGCCTCACAAGCCTTAAACTGCTAAGCAAAGACGGGAGCCTAGGAAAATAAAAGTTTTTACACTGTTTCTGTCAAATAACACTCACAAGTCTCCGTATTTGCTTATTTATTCTCATGATTGCTCTTAAATTGTGACTTAAGCTGCACAAAATCCTTATTTTTAATTAATCTGAGCCTTTATAAGGTCATTAATATCTCCTTTTTCTCAAGCACCAACAACAATGAGTTTCTCTGTCCTTTTTAGGTGAAACTGTTTGGAAAATTAAACCATTCTGTGATAGAAACATTGAAATTGTGCTTACATTACATTTATTTGTTGATACATTTAACCAATTTTTATTCTCTGTAGGTATTTAAGTGGCGGTGCAACATAGTGTTAGGTGATACAATGTTTAGATGTTTATTAACATAAAAATGGTAATTTACCAATGAAGAGAGATCATGACACAGAGATTTAATTAAAATTATGGGAGAAGTTCGATAACTATCGGCCTGATAATTAACACCTGATAAGAAATTATCAGACTGATATCATAGCGAATAGCACCAATAACATGTTTAGTGGTCTGATCATTTTCTATTTTAAATACAAAAATTATTTTAATCCCTGATCAATTCTCCAGACCTTGTTTGTTTTCTGTTTTTCTTTACGTCAGTGAGTAGTGAACCTTATTTAAATAGACATCCACCTGAGATCTTGTTTTTGTTGATATATTTTTTAGCAAATGTTGGCTTGGTATTTGTTTTTATTTCAAAATTTTAAAGATTCAAAAGTTTTTGGTCTCAGTCAGAGTATTGATGATGTCACGGCCTTGCATTTTTGGTTATTAGCATTCATAACTTCCAAATCTATTTTCAATTATCCCTTATCGCTGCTTACTATCAGTTGTTATCACTTATCGCTCCTTACTAACAGTTATTATCTCTTATCGCTGCTTACTATAAGTTATTATATATTATCACTGCTTACTATCAGTTATTAGCTCTTATCACTGCTTACTATCAGTTATTAGCACTATTTATTGCTTACCGGCCTTTGGAATGAGAAAACTGTCAGTTTACTGTATCGGTTTTTGAAAGAAAGTTATCTTTCATCCCTAATCAAAATGTAATCCTCCTTAAAATGAAACCTGCTTTTATAGCAGACTCCTTTAAACAGAATTACAAGAGTTTCAGTGCAGGCGTGCAGTTATCTAATGGGATTGGAGCAGCTTAATCTGTAGTGACGACACGCACAGCATCGGTAAGAAAGCAACAAGTCAGACAAGATGACCTGCTGACACCGAGGAAGGAGATGTGGGCCTTAGAGGAGAACCCGTCTCCGTCCAGTTCAGGGAAGCAGCTTGCATAATGACGGTGTGGTTTACCTGCCGGAGCGGGGATTTAATCCCGTTAAAACCGGAGCGAGAATGACAAGAACAGAGGGGAAGGTAGATAAGCGCATGAGGAGAGAGGGGGATTCAAAAGAAGAGCAGAGCGTTCCGTAGTTTCACATTTTCCATTATCTTTGTTCTGCAAATTAAACTGTGAGACTCGGGAGCTAGCTGTGGGAAGACTTGGAGTGTTGCTCCTTGTTTGCAAAGATAAACTGCAGCGGGATTTAAAACCAAATGAAAGCCCCACTCTGGGATTCCCCATTATAAACCAAACAAGCGTTCTGGTCGAAGTGACGAACCTTTATTTTTGTGTGTTATTTAAATTACACATTTGGGTTAGGGTAACTCCTTATCCTAACCCTTTCCCTTTATCAAGTGGAATCATAAAACTGTTCAATCGGATGTTTGAATGATTCCTTACAGTTTGAGGTCTTCCCCCAAACTGACTTAGATTAAATATGTTGCATAAAGTTTAACTTTTGAATGACTATTACTCAGTTTTTTTCTATTTTCAGTGGGAAAGTGGGATGAAATGTCCAACTGTTTCTCAAAAGGTTCATCATAAGCTGCAGATTTAAATAAAGTCCAGAAACAAAAACTAAGAAAATGCTTAACAAAATTCAATATTCACGGTTTGTTTTTAACATTAAAAATACTGCTAATACAGCGATTCACGTGGATATTTATGTGGTTTTCCAATTTTATTTTAAACATGATCTGATGAGATAATTTTGATAATTTTTCTAATTGTTTTCAACAATCAGTAGGATCTAGAATGTGTTATCTCAGTGTGACCTTTATTTTTAGTCCAGTAGCATACCGATTTATAAACTGTATATTATATGAATCAAAAATTGTATAAAAGCAGCATAAACTGTGTATTATATAAAATAAATGTATAAACACAGTATCAACTGTATATTATATGAAACAAAAACCCATCAAAACAACATACCACTTTATAAACTGTGTTCTCTATTGAACAAGCACCATCCTGCATCATAAACATTAGTATAATATTTGGATAAAGGTTATATTGACAGGTTTGACAGCAAACATCCGGTTTGCTCCACCAACAGAACAGCAGTTGAGTTTCCGTTCACATATTAACTTGACCAGCAGCTAGTCTGCGGTTTCCCTCCCTTGAAGTTCTCCTTGGTGGCTGTTTGTCGTGGCGTCCCGCTGTTTGTTGTCACCCATCAAAGAGCAATTTCGGCACTGAAATCAGGAAATAATTAGGAGGAACTTTTTGTGACATATCGCTGTTCCGGGGGGAGAGAGGAGGCGCCGCGCTGCTTTTGTCTTGGTACCGAGGGGCAGCCAATGAATTGAGGACAGACTCTCTGAATCAGTTTAATTAAAGAGTATCGATGCATGAGATTAGATGGGAAGCCGATGGTGTAAAGGATATGATTACACAGGACGAGGAGACAAATGGAGAGCGCAGCACATAGAGAGCAATCTAGGAGAAACCACGCCGTTGTAGCCGCCGGTGGGCGAAGCACGGCGGCCCCAAGGCGGCTTCTCAGACTGCAGATGCACCCTGGGTGTTTCCTGTTTCGATGTTTCCTCCTGAGTCAGGCACTTTGTGCACGTGTGAGGAAAACCTCTCTGTCTGCTGCTGAGAGGATAATTAGGATGGTCTCAAAGACGCTGCTGCACAACTGCTGCAGGATATGTGTTCATATTCGCGGTTTTGCTGAGTGCCTTTGTTCGGCGGGAACGCTGAGGAGAAGTTTTTACACCCACAGGCAGCGATTCATAATGTCAGGGAATGACTGTGAATTTACTTTGGAGTCAACTAATGGTGTTTCAAGATTTAATACTGGATTTTACAGCCACTAACATCTGGGTCAGGTTCATCCACTGCAGATGCATCTCATAAATTTGTTTGCAGGACCACAGCTGCCTGTGATTCTCTTAAATCCATGACCACCTCTAAAAAGTCTTCCAAATTTTCAGTAAGTTCAAACTGCAGCTGAAATGTTTACTCTGATTATTTATGATGAATCAATTATTCAACATTGTAAAAACACAAAATCTGTTTCTAGTTTGTGGTGCAAATATCTTAGTACACTCAAAATTAGAAAAAAGTATGAATGTCACAAATACAAAATTTGCTGGATGATAAATCACCCCAGAAGTTATTACGATAAACGATAACATTGTTAATAATGCAAGAAGACATTCTCAAAAATCAATAAACTTTAAATTTGAACATTTAACACTGGAACTGGAGTACATTTTAAATATCCAAAAATACATAAACAAACAGAAATATAAAATAAATCATGAAGTCTCTGTAAACAAAATTATGCTTCAAAAACAGGACTAGTTGAGACCAGAGTACCAAAATGAAGACTTTTATCATCCAGAGGGAAAAACGATAAATCATGCAAGTGGAAATTATTGAGTTTGTTTTAATTCATCATGCAATTAATTAACTTATTGCTTATTGCAACAGACTTAGACAAAAGTAGTTTTTCAGCAACATAAAGAAGTTTGTTTTAAGTCATTTATTATTGAATATAGATTCAAATAGTACTAGTTCCACTCACCTATTTTCTTCTCATTAAAACAGAATAAATGTCTTGTTATAAGTGAAAAAAATGAAACTAGTCCTTGTTTTATTCATATTCAACTGCAGTAGCCACCTTCCAACCCAAAGAGGGCAGCACTGAGACTATTTTAGGCAAAATGTTGCAAAAATAAAACAAAAATGCCACAATTTGCAGTTATATGAAGATAGCACTCTTAAAGGTCAATTTAAACAGTTTATCTGTAAAAAAAAAAAAAAAAAAAAAAAAAATTGATTTGGGGTTTAGTGCGTATTTAATGTGCATTAATACGCACAGTGGAAACCATTTTAGCCTTACCACAGACACTACTATCAATAGTCTTTCTGATTTCCACTCTTTACAGCCAATCAGTGCAAAGAAAAATGAATGGTGCTCCTGGATTGGCTGGTTTAGTGTATCAGGTATTATTGCTAAGTATTTCAGCTTTCTGAGCTGTATTTTATATAGAAAATTATAGATTCAAAAGATTATTAGAAATTTTAAACTTAGAGGGTTTTTTTTTTAGAAATTTCTTTGACCTTTTGACCTTTTTTGGGATAAATGCACTCCTTTTGAAAATGATTTTTCTATCTACAATGTCACTAATGAGCCACTATAAGGAGGCCTGGTGGAATGAAACAAAAACGCATAAAATCCCAATTTAAAAACTGAAATCTGAAACAGTTCAGCGCGGCAAAAAGTGAAAACTGGAGAACTGTTAAAGGGGAAAATTATCTGTCTAAAAGTATTTTAGTTTTTATTTCCTTAAACCTCTTCTAGCCAATGACAAACTTGCAGGGTTTCCCTCAGTGTATTATAAGCCTGGCGGGCCACCAGGCTTTACTTGTGCCCCCACCAGATTGAGCATTGACTGTTTATTGAAGTCTTCTTAAAATGTCTGCATTTTTCAAGACATTATTGTCGGTGTTCAGGTATTAATCTTCCAATCTTTTAATAACACACAATTACCAAGTCATATTTTAAAATTTCCTGTTAACTTTAAACATTTTTTAACTCAAAAAGACAATGGACTGCTGGATGAATGACTGCCCTAATGCCCAACCACTGGCTTTAGCAAGTTTTCTAGGGGAAACCTTAACTTACATAAATAATTCAAACTTTACCTTGCATTTAAAACATTTTAAATGTTTATTAAGTGTCCACTGCTGTGTCTCCACGTGGACAGAACATTATTTCCTAATTTTAGCCTCTTTTTAGCTCCATAATGTTGTTCAGCTTTCAGACAGAGATAACAGAGTCTACATGACAGATGGCTGTGGAATATTAGTATTATAACCTGAGGGACAACACAGAATTATAGCAACATGGCTTTTGATTGCTTCTTTTGGGATATAATGCTAACATAAAAGGAATAAACAGAAATGGAGGAGAATTAAAGCATGAGGCAAATGATTTCAGTGCGTTGTTAGACGAGGTTTTCCTCCTCTTCGCTCTGACGGAGGAGCACGAGGGGCTGATCTGTGTTGTGCCTGGGGTTTCGCTGCTGAGGCTTCAGGAAAGAGGGAGATAAAAACATGAGGGAAAGACGGAGGCAGAGAAGTGCTGACTCAGCAGGAGGAAGAGGAGAGCTGGGAAAGAAGACGAATGAGAACTTTAAAAATTGGAAATGACTAATTTGGTAGAAGGAAAACATTGTCTGAGCCGCTCCCATTTGAGCTGTGAGGCAATAATGTTTGGCATTAATTGCCAAATAAAATGTCTGTGTGCAGTCATGAAAGGTCTATAAAATATGAAAAAGAGATCACTGAAGGTTAAATAGTTGTTTAAATTAGCAGAATGGAAATAAATTAGTTGTATTTTCATTCTCAAAAAGATTTCTATAATAAAATGGCTTCATCAGTATCTTATAATAAAGCTAAAACGGAGGCACCTAATGGGTTCATTCACACCAACCTCTTTATTCCATTTTAACTGAACTCTGGTTCATTTGTGTAGAATGTTTGGTTTGTTAGTGGAAGTGTGAACGCATAATCAAACTCTAATGTGGACCAAAGAAATCGGACTTTAGTCTGTATGCAGATCAAGGAGCAGTTTGATTTAAGCAAACTGTGGTGCAGTTTGAATCCATATGTGAATACCAAGTGGACCGGAGACTGCTTCAAAAGCAGAAAGTGGACTACAGCGCAGGGCATTTTGGGTAAACGGACTCAAAACAAATGTGCTAGTCAACGCTAGTGGGAGAAATGATGCATGATCTTTTAACAAAGACGAAAGAGAAATCCTACGCCACTCCATTTTGCGCTCAGTGTCGTCTTCTGATGTTTTTGTGCTCTTTCCTGCAGCGATTTTTGTTGCAGTGCCCCCACAGGTGAGGAGGGAAGCATGTTTTTCAATTAGTTTGGATCGTTTGACACAGTGAAGTGTGAAAGAGAACCACATCACCTGAAAATGTAACAAATGTTGCAATTTTCATCCCCAGTCCAACAGAGTCTATTTGGTGTGAAAACAAAACTCTGGGTCAATGTAAATTAGCATTTTATCTTGCAGATTTTAAACTTGGACTGTTTTGAATGCCAAAACACAACATAGTTTTTTGTCAAAAGTGTCAAACACCACAAACTGTGCTGTAAATTTAGATTTTAGTCGCTTGTCAGGTTTCGTTTCTTCCCTTTTATTTTGGTTTGACAGCCACTGCCAAGTTATTGACTTACTGCTGCATGACTGAAAAAGAAACAGGCGTCTTTTACCACCGGTTTCACTTTGAATAAAGCTGTATTCTTTGTACGTTTTGATTGATTTCAATACTTTGTCCAACAAATTCAAGTTACATACAACAAACAAATCCAAACTAGCATTTTCTCAGAGAGAATACTTCAGTACTTTTGCTTTATTATCTGAAATAGCCAGCTTAACCTTAACATCAAGGTTTCACAGTGTGTTTGACAATTATCCAGAGGACAGTAATACCTTTGTGATAACAGTCTTAAAGCAAATCTGCCTGCTCTTTATTTCCACTTCATTTGGATAAGGTCCAGCTGAAGAACTTCTGGTTTGTTTAAATTCACCCTTCCCCGCGGCCCATTACCCATCTGCTCTGACACACTTCCACCATCTCCACTTGAGAGTGAATAGCCCACCTGTGACTATGTGCATTTGTTGGAGGATAACAATTGGCCATTAACTAATTCACAGAGGGAGGGTGTGTCTAATGCCGCTGACCCAGGGCAGAGGATGTGAACAGTCAATGTGTTACCAGCCAACAGCAGCAGACAGGCTGATCTCAGATTGAAGAATCAGACAAACTCTCTTAAGGAGGCTAACAGTTTGAATTCATATGTAAATGGATGGCAAATAAATGGCTACTCTGTGCCTCCAAATCCGAGGCCATGGTCTTGACACAGAAAAGGGTAGAGTGCCTTCTCCTGGTCTGGGGGGGGTGTCCTGCCCCAAGTGGAGGAGTTCAAGTATCTCGGGATCTTGTTCACGAATGAGGGAATAAGAGAGCGGGAGGTCGACAGGCGGATTGGCGCAGCGTCTGCCGTCAAGCGGGCGCTGTACCGGTCCGTTGTGGTGAAGAGAGAGCTGAGTCAAAAAGCGAAGCTCTCGATTTACCGGTCGATCTACGTTCCCACCCTCATCTATGGTCATAATCAATTACAAATTTAATGATGGAACTTGACTTAATGTAATGTTTTGATCATTGGTTCTATGTTGCATTGTGTTTCTGTGTTTGATATGATGTAAAGCACTTTGAAATGCCTTGCTGCTGAAATGTGCCACACAAATAAAATTTGATTTGATTTGGATTTGATGAGCTCTGGGTCATGACCAAAACAACGATCAATAATTGGCTGCACTCTCTTGATTACCTGTTATATGGACTCTGATTAGCTGTTGATTGGACTTTGACTATCTATTGATTGGATCCTAACTGGTCTTGCTCGTTAACTATTAGCTAGACCCTCTTCCTAGGTGTTAGCTGGACACGGACTCTGTGAATACCTGTTAAATGTACCGACTGACTAGCTGTTACTTGGATTCTGACCGTTTACTGGACCTTTATTATTTATAACCGTTTGATACACTTTCTGTTTAGCTGTTAGCATGACGCCAACTACCTTTAGCTGGACACCGACTAGCTAATACCTAGACTCTCTAACTTGCTGTTCGTTACTCTCACTAAAGATTAGTTTCCTTCCTCAGAGAAAACACCAAATCACAATCTGTACACATTTCTTTTAACTTTTTTTGCATTCTTATGGAAAGAAATGAAAACAAATGGCCAGTTTTTTGTTTTTGCTAATATTTTTGGCTATTTCTGTCACTTCATCTGAGGAGAGAATCAATTCTTGTTGTCATTTAGTGACTCACATTCTGTATATAGTAAGTAAACTACAACAAATTACACTCTGCAAATGTATATACTTCCGTTTGTAGTATATAACACCAGTCTATGATCATTGTGTCAATAATAAAAAACTCACTATTATTATGGTAAGAGCTTCCCCTTGGGGAATATATATCAGCTTTTTCAGACATTTATTATCAAGGAGCTATACATTTTGTGAATTTTGTCCACTTTGTGACTTTCTTTCAAGTTTTTATGTTGAATATTTTCCTCCTCCGGTTGTGTCTTGCTGTGAATTACAGCATCATATGCTTGAAGTGTCATCCAGAGACCCTCTATAGACTGGAAACCAGCTTGTTTCTGGCTCTAATGGCTCTTAAGGGAATATTTCTGTTTATCTCCGTATGGGTCAGCACTTACCAGGAGGGGCAGAATTATGGCATGATACTAA
This sequence comes from Gambusia affinis, assembly GCF_019740435.1. Lineage (NCBI taxonomy): Eukaryota > Metazoa > Chordata > Actinopteri > Cyprinodontiformes > Poeciliidae > Gambusia > Gambusia affinis. Next base: position 20,092,663 of record NC_057885.1, read on the forward strand.
AAAGCTGCAAGATGTAAGGTGTTGTTTAGAGAGAGGGGAGGAAGGGGGCGATAAACTGTGAAGCTGAGGCTTTTGAAGGTATGAACAAGTGAGGCGATGGTGATGAAGAGAGAAAAAGTGCGTGGGTGGAAAGTTTGGTTCTTGGCCATTGACTCTTTTTCAGCGTTACAACACCAGGGCTGCTGGTGATTGATTTCTCCATTCTTCTCCCAGTCTTTTCTTTCCCGTCGCGCTCACCCTCTGCTCCTTTGTCTTTTGTTAATTCACTGGCTCGATTTTCTTTCCTCCCTCTACAATATTTTTCGGATAGTTCATCTCTATCTCCCTCCTCCTCCACCATTGACGGTTTCCCATCTACGTTCTCCCCTCCTCTTCCTCCATTGTTATTCACTCCATCTCCTCTCACTTTAATTCTTCAACACTTGTTTCTAAATTACCTGGTATCTACAAGTTTCAGTAAACAGTGTCTTATGAGAGATTTACAAGTTTTTACATTTTTGGGTGAGATTTTCACTGACAAGTCAAAATTTTTATTGACCACATTTTTAATGTTTTGCATGAATGATCATTTAAAAATCAATTTTCTACAATAGTCTGGCTTTGTTTTGTTAAAAATATTCCAAATGTAGTTTTGTTTTTGCATTTCTCCACATAATCATTGTGTTAAAGAGCACAATAATTGTGACAAATAATTCTAACACAGCAGTTATGTTGAATTATTAGCACAGTTAATGTTTAATTATATAAAGTTTGGTTTGGTGTTCATAGTGAAAAAAGGAGCAAAAGTGAAAACTAATGTAGCAGATAAATGCTGCTGCCATTTTGCTAGAGGCAAAACATGCTAATGCTAACATGTTTAAGCTAATAGCAAAAAAACCCCAGCAAGGTTGTTTTGTTTTTAGCAAAACAAGACAACAATTATGTGATTCAAATATAAAACACAACATATTAACAATACATGTAAGGAAAAAAAATATGCACAAATGTTTGCATAAATGTGCTAAACGGTAAAAATAAGATGCTTCCTGTTTCCCTCCCTTTATATCGCCATCCAGTGGTAGAGTGTAGAACTACAACAAATGAATTTATTTTAAAATAGAGGATACTCTGAACTGTGAAGGTCAGTGGTCTGGTTTAGGCAGTTAAAAAACTTTCCAAAACGCCTGATGTTAGTGTCTTCGTCCTTCTTCGCCACTCTGTCTCAGGTGATATTGGTTCCTGGCGTTGAGCCGCGTACGGCGGGCATGGTCCGCCTGTCGATCGTTACTGTAATTAACTTCAGTGAAAAGGGTCCTGGGATGCGGAAAACCTCCTCACAGTGGCTCACACAGCGTGCCGCCTCCTTCCTCTGCAGCAGCAACCTGCAGCGGCAACACGACTTCAAAATAAACGCATCATCTTTATTTATAAAAGAGAAATAAGTCAGGAAGTTAAAGCATCAGCTTTAATTGGTACATCAGGCGTTATAATTCTCAGATTAACTCCTGTCAAAGAATTAATCCTAATCAAAAATACTTTATTTATCCCAGAGGGAAATTAAGTTTTGTTGTAACTCATATTACACATGGTTACCAGTTGTTGTTTTTTTTGTAAATGTTAGAATATTTTCTCCTTGATTACTAATGATTAGACACATATGTTCTCCATTCTGCAATATTTGATTACATCTTACTAATTTTATTTATTTGTAAAGTATTTTAATATTAATCTTCTTTCCTTGAAGTATTTATGATTGCCGGCTGCTTTCTCAGTCTGTCTCAGCTGAGCATTTTTACATCAACTAAATTAAAAAGACATCAGGCGTCCAACTTTCCGTTTTTGTTAGCAGGCTTTACCAGTGCATAGGTTGTCAATAGTTTTTACCTGTAAATGCTGCTTAACTTGCATGATTTGGTGTCCTTGTTCTGTAATTTCTGCCTTTACTTTTTTCTGTTGTCCATGTATTTTCCATTTCAACCCCAAGTGCATCATCTCCCTCCCAGGATTGCTGCCTATACTGTTTTTCTGATTAATGCCCCACGTCTTTGTTCCAGTCTTTCACCCTTTCTGTCCATTTTTTAGTCACGTCCTTTATCCTCTGTCCTTATCTTGCTCTCCACATTCTCTCACTCACTAATTTTGGGAGACAGCTGCTATTGTTTCCTTCCCTTTGTTTCTGACTCCATCAGTGGGTCATTTATCAATGTTTTAAATCATTAAGCTTCAGGAAAACACCAGAATAAACTTCCTTTCTAATCAATCCACAACATCTCAAAGCGCATGCCGGTGATTTATGACGCGGCTGTGGATTCAACTTTCTTGCTGCTTATGTTTTCTCTGTTGTGCTGTTGGCATGTTTGAAGGTGAAAAGTATTTAAATTTTGTATGGCTACATTTAAAAATGGTTTCCTTTATTAAGTTTTCCAGTGAAAACTTTGACAACACAGACTGAATATTTTTATTTCAATAAAGTCAGTTTTACAATGTCTAGTAGACAAAGTCTTTAAAGGACTATAACTGAACAGTCTGTTTTTTAAAGGCTTATAGATAGCACACACAGCTTTATCCTCTAAACATACAGTTTCAGCTTTGTGTATTCTTCTCTTCAGGCACAAACTTCTCTATATTTAGCAACTTGTTTTTCCTCATACATGTTCAGATAGAATCAGAAACACTAGATTTTCTGCATCCTCGCTACATCCTGAGTTAAATCCAGTGTAAACATATAAAAGAAGATTTCCTTTCTCTGGATTACTTCATTGTTGGACATCTTTCACAGTACATTGTGTTGTGGTTATTTTTGACTTGATGTAAATTTTACAATTAAACTGAAAAAACTAAATTATTTTATACTCTGAAATTTAAAATAACATAAAAAATAGATTTCATCAGTCTTTTTTTTAATAATACATATAAATGTTTAACTAAAATATTTATTGGAATCAAAAAGAAAAGTTATCAATATGAAAATTCTGTACGTTCCGATGCAGAACCGCACAGCATTCTGGGGGATGTAGGCAGAGGACAGACTTTAGCTTCTCAATCTAGCCATTAGTTTGTGTCTAAAAAGGCAGTGACATGACTCATAAGACTTTGTCTTGGGCTCACTGTTAGCTTGATTTTGAGTAGTTATTAGCTTGAATTAGCTTGAATTTTGGTTACCGTTAGCATGCCTCTTAAAAGCTAGTAACTACTCAATGTGTAGCTTGAGTTTGAGCCTTTATTTGCTTGATAATATCCATTACCATGAATCTGTTAAATCATTAACTTTACTTTAACTAACAAATTAGAATAGCTTCATTTTAAACAAATTGACCTCTCCCTTTTAACCAAAGTACAGAGGTTTTAACTTCTGCCAAACACGTATAATAACTGATTAATGTACTAATATTTATCAGTATCGATTTTCCTAAAAGCTGATTCTTGACTGTAGTCAGAAAAAGAAAAAGATTGAATAAAAAACAGAGAGACACGGTTTGTTTTGGGGGCGTCCCGCCTCTTTGTGCCTCTGCATCCTATGAGGGATGAGGCGGATGGTGATTTTTATGTGATTGATGGTCCTTGTAAATATGGTCATTACCATATAGGCTCAACCTGCCTTCATCGCCATTATTCACTGTCAGCTGGGGATACTGTGTGCCCATGGCTTTATGCGATTTACTACTCCACTTAAGTGAAAAGTGAAATATGACATATTTTAGGCAATTTTTGCGTTATTTCAGATGGGTTTTTTTTACATTTTGGTTAATTATTTTGGTTAATAAATCTGTTACTTTAACTAATTTCCAGTTCTGGAGATGATAAATCTCGTGTTTTTTTCTGAGCCAGAAGAATCCTGGCCAGAATAAATGAAAGATGAAAAACTAGTTGTAAAATCCATATGTCCATGGATTAATGGCTTCAGGCTCTTAGGCAAGTGGTGAGAAAGACATTACAGTCAGTGGAGAGTAACAAGCTTATTAACAGAGAGAAGATTTTCTCAGACCGGTGTGCAGAGGCATTGCATGTTAAGTAGCAGAAACCAAGCAAGAATTTCCCCACAAAGCTGTATTTAAAAATAAAAAATCCTCTCTCAGGTGACATCTTTTCACCTTTCTGATGATAGTCTGACTTAGGCGGTGATTTTTATGAACAATATAAACAGAAACTTTCAATAGGAAGGTAAATATAGAGTGTTCCTGTTTGTGTGCTGCAGCCGCACAGGCAGAGTAGAAATATTACTCCCTTACTGCATGAGCAGCGTGCAGCTGTAAATTAGTGCTGCTCAGCCTGGAGGAGTAATTACTTGAAGAAGTCAACTATGCTTTGTTTCCCTCTGTCGCAGCGCACAAAGAACAATCTGTCAGCGCACAGACTTGACTTACAGTGGTTGTCTCAGGTGCAGTGTTAACTATTCAATTCAGCTCGGCAGCTTAGAGATTGGATAGAAAAACCTCGGTGGTGGTGTTGGCGCCTCATGTTGATCTTGTTCGGCTTGTTGACAGAGTTTGTTTTGGTCAAACTTTAAACATTGTTCACGCCGCTGTGAGCAGAGTTATGCTTTATAACGCCCTAAATGAACCCAATACATCCAATAACTGTTGTTTATCCAGCCGTCAGCTGTTTGGAAAGCTCAGTTATTTGTGTGTTTTGGGAAAAGCGAATAAAACAGAGCTAGCTACAGAGTGAACAAGGTGTTTTTCTTCCACTGTGAGGTTGATGCTCCCATTTCACATCAAAACATGTTCATCTCATGGATTATTTTTTCATAGTAAAGTGAAGTTTATTTGTGTAGCACACAATAATGCTTAAATTATGGATTACTGCAAATTTTCCACCAAAATGGTTAAAAACATTGTGTTCATGTGATGTTAACTCCCACCTGCAGGTGGCAGTATGTCTTATTTCTATTACATTTGTTCCTCAGCTTTGCTTGATGTCAAGTAATAATCAAATAAAAAGTCACATTTGCCATCATGCATATCTGCAAATATTGCTAAAATATTTTGCAAATATTTTTAAATTATCTCCACAAATCAGTGATTTTCACTGCAAAAAAAAAAAAAAAAGGAAAAGAATTGCCAACTCCTGGAGGGACTGATCCGTTTCAAAACATGTCCAATATTATTAAATTTTAAGAAGTACTTTTCAGGTGCAGACACAGCTATTTAATAATATTTTAACGATTTGTTAATGGGTTTTGTCAGTACATTCAGGCCCTTTAAGAACCTCCGTGACCTCAATAAGACCCAAAATGAAAATGAGTTTGACACCTTTGCTTTGAAGGAACTCAGTGTTTCAATTGTTTTACAGTTTTCTGCAAAACTGGAAATTTGTTCCAGATTTGTGGTGCATAGAAGCTGAAGGCTGCTTCTCCGTGTTTGGTTCTGATTCTGTGGATGCAGAGCAGAACCAGAAGACCTGACAGGTCTGGAAGGTTGCTATGACAACAGCAGGTATTTAACGTATGTGTGGTGCCAAGCTAATAACAGTCACAGCAAACATGGGTTAGATAAAGATCACCTTAGGTGGAAGAGTTGTAAGTGTTACGGCAACATATTACGAGTTTAAGGTCAGGTGTAATTTTTTTTTAAATCACCAGAAGTCTGTAAACACCTCGAATAAAGTGACAAATCTCTAACAAAGGATCAAAAACTGTTGAACACTTTCTGTTCCCAAAGTTTGAGGAGCAGTGGAGACGATAAGCTGCTCGTTCCCCGGCTGACCTCTGACTTTAATATTAGCCTAGCTGTGGCAGAGTGCAAGCTAACATGGGTGTTAGCGTGTTGTAAGAACAACCTTCTGCATTTGACGTTATATTTGCAGTGAGGCTGATGTGAGCGCATATATCTTTAACAAAAAAAAATCGCATCCAGCAAATTAAGTTACTTCACCAGGTGGCAGACATTAATGAAAATGGTCAAATTTAGAAAAACATAATACAATAAATACTTTAATTTTTCAGCCTATGATATTTAGTTAATATGCTAACTAATTGTTGTCTTTTTTTGGGTAATATTTCTTTGAAGTTATTTTACGTTTAAATGTGACCATAATTACAAACTACTTAATTAGGGTTTAACCAAAATGCAAAACAATTAAATTTATTTTGTTTGAAATTTTTTAGGACATGAATACCTGGACATATTTTCACATTTTTGAGGTGATTTAAACCTTTTTTTTTTTCCCCACCACGGGGTCTTTTGTGGGCTCTAGTGTCCCTTATTCGACAGTAGACTGACAGGAAAGGGGGAAGACATGCGGCAAACGTCGGCCGGGTCCGGGAATCAAACCCGCGACCGCCGTGTCGAGGACTGAAGGCCTCCAAATGTGGGTCGCGCTATTCCCTACGCCACCACAGCACGCCCGTTGTAAACCTTTTTTAGACAAAAACCTTGTTGAGCGCTGGGTGAACTCCCTACCGTTTTCTGAGGGAAAGCTTGATGTTGTTCATGATGGCATATAATTATTTCAACAAATGAACGTGAAACTTTCATACATCTGAAACTGTAATCTCTTCCTGATATCTTGTCTTATTTTTGTGCAATTTTATGTTTGATTGAATTGCAGCTTGTGAGGAAAATTTTTGGTTTCACCAGAGTGTAACTGTAAATGTTGGGAACAGCTTCTGTAAGAATCTCCACTCAACCCAGTTTATGAACTACTGTGACCATAATTCATCAGTGCTGTTGCACATCTGGACTCCCCGGGGATGCTAACGCCGACAGAACGGGAAACACTTCAGAAAGCGTCCCGACAAACAGATGGACGTATAATAATCAGTCGGCTTCAAGCGGTCCAACTGGGGCGGAAAGAGAAGAATTAGCACACCTGCTGAGGTGAACCAAAAACCTGTTTAAAACACTTTTTAAATGCTTACCTTCAGCTTCATCTGCGGCTTTTCCTCCTCCTCCCGGGTCTGCCCTGTCCTCCTCCCTCTGAGTGACAGTCTGTCATTCAGCTGCTAAGTGCTGCCGCTTCAGAAACAGCAACAGTAAGGGGTTTCCCTGCAGATTAGCTCTGCAGTTTTAGGGATGAGGTGGGTAAAAAATACAGAAAAAGGCCGAGAGGGAGGTTGATAAAAGTTACATTATGCAGAAACGGGGGTTTAATTCAAGGAGGGATTGATAAATGACAATTCTATTAAAATGTATGTAAAATGTAAACCCTGACAACATGTTATCGCTAAATAAAAATGAAAATTAGAAAATAATTCAGATGGGTAAATGTATTCTCACTGGCCCATGTGCTCTCATGCAAGTTTCTGCATTAATATTTCACTCAAGCTTTAAATGTTTTCTCAAAGAAACTCGTGACAGGATCGTGGTTATGAAATGTCTCAATTTTTATTTTAAATCCTTTTTTAATATAATACTTAAATACAAGTATTATTTACTTATTTATGCCAAAATCTTTAAGATCTAAAAAACGTAAAATAAATATTGATCAAGACTTTTAAACCCGTCTACAAATCAAAGTCAAAATAATTGTTTTGAAAATAGTTTACTTCATGTTCCTGAAAATATATGGAAATAAATTGGGGCCATAAAGTTTGTAAAAAAAAAATAAAATAAAATAAAATTGAATCTAAAAACAATGTGAAAAACAATTTAAAGTTAATTTTCAGATTCAGAGATTTTTTTCAGTTTAAAATCATTATTTTCAGTTTTGTCATAAAAGGTTTTTCAATTTTAAAATAATTGTTTAGTTTCAAATCTTTAATTTGAGTTTCAAAAATTTATTTTCACTTTACTCTTTTTTTTTCAATTTCAAAGTTTCTTTTGGCTCCATAACAATTTGTCAGTTTCAGATCTTTTTTTTTTCTGTATAAGTTTTTTTTTCCTTTGAACAAACTTTATGGCAGCGATTTATAGTAAATCTTGCTGCAGCTCGTAGCCTGCTGAGTTCAGCGCGGGTCTGACAGCGATGCGCTCGACTCTGTGGGACACGTTGGAAATAAACAGTGAGGTAAAAATAAGGCGATCTGCCGCCCAGTTGTCATTTGACATCATGAGGCTTCAGAGAGACTTTAATGGTTGAGATTCTTAATGCGGGAAATTAATCCCTGTTTCTTTAATAAGCTCACAGTTCACCTCCGTTCAAATAGAGAACATGTTGGTCTCTAGCAGCCTCACGTGTTTTCATCACGTGTTTATTCAGTTACTTTTACTTGAGTAACTTTACTATGAAGTATTTCTACTCTTACTTGATTAAAATCTCTAGATATTCAACCCACTGTGAGTCAAACCTCACCAGACGCACACCTGGAGAGGTTTTAAAGTTTCATAAATTTTATATTGAAACTGATTTGGAAAAATGTTTGTTTTATCTTATTTTGTTGTTTTATAATGATTTTATATTTGAATAATTTTAATTTGATCCTTAAAATACCAAAATGTCCAATTAACCTTACATTTTGATCCGTCTGATTATGAGATTATTAGATATCAAATGATTGATAATTTGATCAGTTATTCAGCTCTTGAGTCGACTTTTTACCAAATACTTTTTACTCTGGTGTAATTTCCTGAATGTCTACTTCTTACTTTTACTTGAGTAATTTTACTATGAAGTATTTCTACTCTTACTTGAGTGAAATTTTTGGATTTTCTTCCCACTGAATGAAAAACAAACATGTTTTAACCAAAAGTTCCCCAGACTCAGACACACACCTGCAGTTTGTGTTAAGGTTTATAATGAAAGAAACTGATTTGGGAACATTTATTTTTCCTGATTTTGTTATTTTTTTTGTTGTTTTTGTCATTTTGATCCTTAAATACAAAATTTCCACTTAACTTCATATTTTTGTCCACCTGATTGCGTAATAGTTTAAATATTAAATACTGATATTTAATATTTAGTATCAAAATATTAAATATTGATATTAAATCTCAGCACTTGAGTAGAGTTTTACCAAATACTTTTTTACTCTTATTTGAATAAAAACATTTTGGAAGTCATGCTGCTCTTATTTGAGTATATTTTTCAATCCTCTATCCACCTCTTATTCATACTTTTAGGAGGTGCGAGTAGTTTTGTCAGTAAAACGTGTCTCAGACGTTGCGTGTTAAATCTGCAGGCTGCTGATGTCGTTGTGTGCAGGAAGTATTTCCTCTGTTTGAAATGCAGCTGCAGAGACTCGCTAAAGGTCAGCGCTGCGTGTTTGCTGCTCAGATCCTTCGTGGCCAGCAGATGCACATGGCTCGCTGTGTGGCACGGAGCTTAATTTGAGATTAACACGTAACAGATTACCACACTGACCTTCTGTGTCTAGTCAGCTGGCGATGGATGGATGGATGGATGGATGGATGGATGGATGGATGGATGGATGGATGGATGGATGGATGGATGGATGGATGGATGGATGGATGGATGGATGGATGGATGGATGGATGGATGGATGGATGGATGGATGGATGGATGGATGGATGGATGGATGGATGGAGTCGGGTTCAGTATGGAAGTGCGGATTAAACAGAGGAAATCTTCAGTAAATCCATAACATGATGGTTATGAATATAAAATAAAATCAACCTGAATTTCACTATTTCCTGTTGGAAACATCTGTCCTCTGTGATTTTAGTGATCATCAAGGTGTTTTTGGCAAATCTGATTGTTTCAAGTGTATTTTATAAACACGTGGCATTACATATTAATAAACATTTACATGCAAATACATCAGATTTTAGCCAACTGGTTAAAACTGGTGTATATGATTAAGTATACAAATACAATAAAAAAGAAGCCTCAGACTACTGCTCAAGGAAATTAAACAGTTGTTTACAATATGTAGTCTATAATGTTTCAGTATTATTGACCTTACATTGATAAGTAGGTTGACTAGAGTTAGCATAATGGCTCTAAAGAGTTGTATACAGTTAAAGCTACGCTAGGCTAAACAAGCTATTCATGTGACTGCAAAACTCAGCCTGTGCCCAAACAAATCTACTGCATAGTTTTCACTAAACAGATCCATCTGTTTTTGTTTTGTGGTTTTTTGCAGTAAATAAATAGTTTTGTCATTCCAGTTTTGCCCCATCGTTTATTGTAACATGAAGTTGCAATTTTAGTGTGCAAAAACAGAAGAAATCTGTGGAAAAAAAAAAAAAAAAAAAAAAACATTCCAAAACACAGAGACTTTGTTTGCTTGTACGAGTTGAAAAGTTTAAATGAGCAGATTTTCCAGGTTGTATCTTTCTTTAGTCCTCATGCACTAAAATATCCTTTCTGTCAATTGAGGGCAAACTGTCAGCTGCCCCCACACTCCTCCATCCTCCTTCATATTTGATGAGATTCATTAAATGTTTATTGTGGACACACTTCACCACCCTGACATTTCGTATGATCCTCCATCTGCTCCTCCTCAGCACTTCTGAGCCTGAAGAAAAACTCATGCTAGCTCAAACAAGCCAGGTGCTAATTGTTAGCATTTCAGTTAGCAAATAATAAACAAACTATAAACTGAATATTAACCTTTTACTGCAATCTTTTAATACAACTATATTTATCAAGTGAAAACTGCTTTTTGGGTAAAAATATTTACAGTGGGGCAAAAAAGTATTTAGAAGTATTTAAAAATCAGACAATGTGATTTTCTGGATTTTTTTTTTCCTTTTGTCTCTCATAGTTGAGGTATATCTATGATGAAAATTACAGGCCTCTCTCATCTTTTTAAGTGGGAGAACTTGCACAATTGGTGGGCTGACTAAATACTTTTTTGCCCCACTGTAACTTTCAAAACAATGTTTAGCTACCATAATTTATATGCTATTTTAAGCTAATGTAGAATTTGCTACACCTCATGCAGACCAAAGCTAGTTTTAGTTTTAGTAGTGATAAATGAAAGTCTTGCTCCAGTACGTTTCTTTAGTTTTCCATCTAGCAACACATTTATTTTGTGCTTCCTGTGGTTTGAAATAAACAAGCTAAGCTAAAGAAGAAAGCTAAACACAAATAAATCCCTTTCCATCTAAACATTTAACCTTGTAAATTGTAAGAATTGCTTCTTGTTTAGTCAGTGTCTGGGGTCTAGGCTCTGGCCATTTGCTCTGATAAATGCCACCTGACAAGTGTGTGTGAATGTGTGTGTTCCTGGAGGCTAACATGTGCTGTTAACACTGTGTTTGCTCTGCAGAGCCCCAGCTGAAGGGCATCGTCACACGACTCTACTGCAGACACGGATTCTACCTCCAGATGCTGCCGGATGGCACCATGGAAGGCACAAAGGACGAAAGCAGCTCCTTTTGTGAGTCAGAGAGCATTTTATTTCATTTTGTGATGATAGATTTCACATTTTACACTGCTCCAAAAGATATTAAACTTGACAACTTTTACTGTAAATTCAGTGTTGAATGAATTAGAGCATCTTTGCTTGGTTAAAATCAGTAGCTATAATAACATTGTTATGATGTACACTGCAAAAAACACAAAATACATATCAGGTATTTTGGTCTAGTTTCAAGTCCAAATGTCTTAGCACACTGGAAATAACTAACAAGTAACTTTTCACCAAGAAACATATCATTAATTCCATAATATTGCAAAAAAAGAAAAAAGGATGATATTTGTACACTGTTTATTTTCTGTAGATATATTTAAGTTCCTGCCATTCCTTTTGTCCGTCACTTGTCTAGATGTACTTGTTTATTGGAATTATTGAACTGAAAATGAGTTCAAACACTGCAAAACATAAATTCTTACCAAGTTTTTTTTGGTCTTCTTTCTAAAGCAAATATCTTAGTACACTGTAAATAAAACTAAACTAACTTACAAGTAACTTTTCAGCAAGATATAGGAGCTTGTTTTAAGACAATAATTGTATGCTATGCTAAATAATTACCAGCATTTAAAAAACATTCAATAATGATACTATCTGGGATAAAACCTAAACATTTTTCCTTTTATTTTCACCTTCAGTTTCCATAGAAACACATCATCGGCCCGCTGTGGGTCGCCTCCTCTGTGATTACTGACTAAATCCGCCGGATCCCAGACTCCAGGAATCCCTTCAGGGCTCCCTCACAGATCAATAATATATTATACAATATCCCTGGTGTGGCAACACAGCAGGTTTTTTCTGTCAAAACAACAGTTTAGGTGGAAAACATCTAGTCGGCACAATTTCAGATTTACAACCTACAGCGGGTGGGGAAAAAGAGAAATCACAGTTTGAAGCTCGTACATTTCATCGTTTTTTTTATTGAGATGTCAGAATGTGGCAGCTGAGGTGTTTCCAAACACAGAACCCAAACATTTGTCCTGAAGCTGGGCAAGGTTCCTGTAGCGTCTTCATTTGGGTTTTGACGAGTAAAACAAGCTACCAGCCTGGTGAGAGGAGAAAACATCTCTTTGAGACTTTAGCGAAAGAGCAGCAGAGATAGGAATGTGATCAGCAGGGCCTGCTCAAGCCTTTTTGGGGCCCTAAGCAGATCTTCATTTGGCCCCCCCCCCCCAATACCAACATGTCAGATACTTCATCATTAAACTACTCTAACATAACTGCTGTCATTAGCATAATTTATAATTAGCTTACATCATCCTGATGCTATTATAGCTGTTGATTTTAACCTGACAGGAACAGCAAATTAAACAAAATATTTTAATCTTAAGTGTGTTACATTTTTTTTAACTATATGAAAGTAACATCGACTAAAAAATACAAAATTTACAGTAAACAAATTAATAAGTTTAATGTCTTATATTTCCCAAACAGCAGGAAGAGATTAACCTTAATATGTACCAACTATGAAAATAATGTCAAAATCGTTTTTCTATATGTAGTAGCACTTAGTCAGTTTTATTCAATATTATTCAAACTATATGCATTTTGATATCACACTAGCTTTTTGTTATTGGGGGCCCCCTGGTGATGTGGGGGCCCTAAGCATCCCCTTAACTCTCATGTGCCTTGGGCCGGCCCTGGTGATCCAGAGTTGCCAGATTTGACTGACAGTTTCAAGCTCAAAAATGAAATAAAACCCAAAAGCTGATACAAAAAACAAACTAGCTCAAAACTCAACCTGTAATGAAATGTATGACATGTAAATATGTATATCTGATATTGTGTCCCATATTTCATCAACTGCACTCAGATTTGTGAAAATTAAAAACTTTTTTGGCCGTTTTTTATTATAAACTGATTGGAACCAAATCCCACTGAGACTGTTAAGGTTTTTTGTGCCGATTTTTACTTTTAAATCATGATGCTGCACTGTATTATCATTGGTTAACTAAGTCAACCATTGATTAATCATTGATGATGTCACTTTGGATAGAGTCTATAGATTTCAAAATAAATTTACAAATAAGATAAATGCAATACTATCATGTTTATTTGATATTTTGAATATCTAAAACAGAAACAGGAGGCATGTACTTGACATGAAAAAAGTAACCCTTTATATGTAAACTTAAAGCTCTACATCACATTACTGACCTTTTAATACTGAGAAAATCAAGACTACCTTCCCATCTTTTTTTAAAAGCATAAAATTTCACATTGAGATCATTTCTCGGGTCTTTCTACTACAATAACTTCAGAAATTACGTTTTTCCACAGCAACCATCAGTGGGATAACACATGATTTTATTAAAAGTTGTGTTGTGTCTTCTGCCGCGCAATCACAACTATTTCTAAAGAAACCTGCCAAATGTTGTGAAAAGCAGCCCAAATTTTAACAACTTGTTGTTTTTTTTTCTTTATCCAGCCAAATGTTTTCAAAATCAGCCCAATTGGGCGGAAACCTGCCCAACCTGGCAACGCCGACCACGTCCAGAAAGCTCAGATTATTCCCGCTTTTATGTAATCGCACACCTACGCTCAGCGGCTGAACTTTAAACAGTCTCATGTCCAATGTGAAATATTCATCACGTAATACCGCAGGGCACATCCGAAGGCGAGCGTGGCTCATTTCCCAGACAGGTGTAAAGATTGTTGTTGTGTAACGCCGCTTCGCTCCTCATGTGGCGGCGCGTCGAACATCAGTCAGCGGAGGTCACCCCCGCATTCGCCGGCTCGTTTTATAACGGCTGTAACTCCATCACACTCTTTTTTTTTTTTTTTTTTTACATTCTCAAGTCACAGCTCGGAAATTGTTCCCTTCCTGCCAGAGTCGGATTATTTAGTCGCTCACATCATTGGAAACCGGTATCAATCAGCAGCACAATCATCTACCTGACTGCACAGAGCATTAAAAGAGGAGGGGGAAATTGCTGTGTGAGCATGTTCTGCAGCGCTGAGTGGGATATGCATGAAAGAGACGGTGGAGACCTTCACTGTAAAAACGTTACTTTCACAGCAGACAGCCTTCTGTTGCAGCTGCAGCTCCTCCTCACTGTCATGTCTAAGACTTGGGGAGATTCCTGAGAATCAGCTGCTGCTAGCTTTGGTTTTCAGCAGCTCGTTTTATGGTTTTGATTTTATTCCACCTCATAAATGCGCTAACGTGGAGCCATCTTTACCTTTCTAATTGTTGAATCAGGAATCCTTTAAGATTTTTATTCCAATTTTGTGAGGTGTGTTAAAGGGGACTTATTATTCAAAAAAAATTTATTTTTATTTTTATGTTTTTGTGCTTTCTTTGTGCCTCTACTGCTTCTAAAAACAACCCTAAAAAACATTCAGTCGATTTAATGTTTTTTGGTGTCTGGAAAATGAGTTGTTTCAAAAACCTTTGGGAAGTAATCTACCAGTTTTAAACGAGCGGTTTTTATGTAAAATGGGCTGTTTTGAGCTTTTAAATTCAGAAATACTTTATTGATCCCAGATGGAAATGAAATGTTGTTGTAACACATATGAAATCAAATAACTCTTTAAAGATTTGAATTAATATGAGCTGCATCATGTCATAATGTTATTCGCTCATCAAACACTTACCTGAGTGTTGCCTTGTTTTTTCATGCATGTTTGAGAAATATTTTAATCTCCATTCAGCTGTACAAAACGTCTAGGTGGACCTAGCCCCACCTTCAAGGCACAGCTCCTCCTCAAAACTTCAGCCTCACAGAGCAGCTGCTACTCACCCACTCAGTTCCTTCAGACTAGCCACCAGCAATTAGCAACGCCTGGTAGCTCTGAGTTCATTATATTAGCTATTTCTCAGTGAGACGTTGTTAAAAATGTTGCTAAAGGCTTAATACAAAACATTATTGTGATGACGTGCTGAAATCGGAGTGACGGAAACAGCTTCTTAAAGAGACAGAAGCCCAATTTCAAGGCGTTAAATTGCATTAAATTTTATCAAAGTAAAATTTATTTGATATACAGCAATTTTATAAGATACTGCATTGTATCTTCAGACTCTGTGGGGAAAATGTGAGTTATGAGGTAAAAGACTGCCAACTCATTGGTCAGCATTTGGTTGCCATGGAGACGTAACTCGGATTGGAGAAGAGTCATTAACCAAGAAGCATCTCCAAAACACAGCTTTATCAGTAATATACGACTTTACTGATATCCTACTGATATGTCTGTTACAATAACAAACTTTTTAGATAATAAATTGTCCCAGAAATTATCGCGATAAACGATAATAATGTTGTTTTGATACCACTTTCAATGATCGTGAAAGTGGTATCAAATAATGCAAGTTTGACCCCTCAAAGACTAATAAACTTTAATTTTGTCCTGAAGAAATTTAAAAATATCCAGAAAAGATAAACACAATTATTGAAAAGAAAATTATTGAGCTCATTTTAATTTATCAAGTGATTCATTGCTTATTGAGTCAGACTTGTGAAGCATAGTCCTCTGTGTTTTTGATTCATTTTTAATGATAACAAGCTTCTACTTCTTGTTGGGGACTTGGTCTCCTGAGAGAGTGACCCACTTCAGCCAGAATTAAGGGTAAGGTAATTAAAGTTAAAAAAATAAATCTGTCAACTGTTTTCTAAGTAAAAGGAAGAACTCTCCCTCTCCCTCTCCTCTCCTCTCCTCACCTCATTTTTCTTTTCACTCTGTTACATAACAGCCTAAAGGAACCAGGAGCAGGGAGAGGAGGATGAGGAGGAGGGTGGCAGCTCCTCTGACCTCCCAACAGAGGGGGAGACGCAGTGATTGAGGAGCCATCAGCTCCATGCCAGCTGCTGCATCTCCTCCTTCTTTTCCTCTCTGTCATCCTCACATTTGTTTTTTTACATTTCTCCGTCTCTTCCCCTGCCAGCTCATCTTGTCTCGCTGACTCGTCTTTCTACAGCAGGTCGCCTTCCTTTATTTCTTTCTCTCTTCCCTCCTGTTTGATCCTCTTGTTCTTTTGTTTTCGTCCCCCGTCTCACTTTGTGCTTTAACACGGAGCCACTTTCAGCTTTGTGACAACTATCACCTAGTTAGGGAAGCCCTAGGGGAACTTCCATAAAAGAAGAAGAAGTGATAAAACTAAAGCAGCTCCTGTCTCTCTTTTTTTGTTTCATTAGATCCCCTCAGGGCTTTGGCTGCTTCCTTTTTTCCGCCTCACCTACCGGTTCTCTTTGGTCCAGATAACGGAGAGGTTGGACCTGGACAAGAAGAGAATGAGTCAGTCCCCTTTGTGGACTAAATTTTCTTTCAACTTTAATCAGGATCTTTCTACCTTTTTTAAAATTACATGCTGATTTATTGCCACAATTAGTGAAGGAATCAACAAACAATCAACTGACGTTATAAAATTTTATTTGTAATCAGTGAACCAACAGTATTGATAGTGGTTGGCTATCACAGCCACCCATGAAATCCATCAAAATTTACATTAGGACAATATGTCTGAAAAACGTATCACGATACAAGAATTTTATCAGTCAATATCGATAATTATCGATTAGTGTTTTGTTTTAACTATATGAAATGCTGCCAAACTGCTGGTGTGATTGTTCTGGTTTTATACAAAGTTTTCACTTCAAACCATTGTGTTTTGTTTTAAGCAGTTATGAGGCGAAACCTTAAACTGCTGCTGCACCAGTTACTCAAGAGGTTGTTGCTAGGTAACTAAAGAATGAGTGGGTTGCTAGGTAACCAAAGAGTCTGTGAGTTAGTGAATTGCACCAACATTTCTTAGCTAACCGTGAGAGGTGGAGCAGGTAAAGTCTTTCCTCTAAGTTCAGTGAAATTATTTTTAATGGATTTTGATCATACATCTATATATTACGCTATATATGTTGTTATCAATTTATTGTCCAGCCCTAATGTAAAACAGAGTTCATGCGTGGCCTATACACATAAAATTGTTTATTAGTTTTCCTTGATTTCTGGCTTGGTGTGGACTAGGCCTTGATCTATCTTCAGTCAGAGCTTGATATTCCCCCTAATTGGAGGCGAGAGAGGAAAACTGCTCTGTGGGAGAACAGCGGACCTCCAGAAGGAAAAAAAAAAGCAAAGAAGTGTGGTATATGAAGCAGAAAAAGAAAGAGAACAATCACAATATGAGGCGAGAATAGCAGTCAAATACGAGGGAGTAATAAAGAGACGTGCAGGAAAGGCTGCAGGGCAAAACTGGGACAAAGATGAATGGATGGGAATAAAAAGTACTGGTTTCACACGACAGGGAACGGCAAGGGGCAGGAAAAATGGAACGGCATACATAAAATAATACAACATGTTGAGTTAGGAAGTAGGCTGCTAATTCATGAAGGGAAGGATGGACAGAGCGCCATGGAAACCAGATATGACCTTTAAACTCTGGTGTTTTAGACAGAAATGAGCAAACAGAGCCTTCCAGTCCAGACGACTCTTTATTTCTCCTTCCTTATTAGTTCAGGTGTCATTTTTACTGATCCCAGCGATCCGGGCTCTCCGCCAAACACTCAACTTCATTTTCTCACTTCCTTACTGGAATCAGGATGCAAATTAAATATCATAAATATTAATTAATGTTATAAAAATAATAGACATACTGGTGGAATAGCGTCCTCTGGTTAGACAGTTAGTTTTATTTATTGGTTTCATGCCTGCAGGGGGGTTTCCTGTCTGATCCACCAATAATAATAAAAGATGGAGAATCTGGTGATGGAGGCACAGAGATGCTTTGGTCCTGACCCGGCTGGACTTCTAGATCAGTTTTTAGGGTCTACTTCAAGTAAGGTTTGGGTTCTGTCCCAGTTTATAAACAGTCTGGAAAAGTTTGGAATTTGATTTGAGTGTTTTCAAGGTCAAGATCCTGATGAAAAATGTAAATTATTAAAGAATTGTGGAAAGCTGAAGCTCAATTATCTGTTTGCTGCTTAACACCAGAATACAAACTGAGTTTCATTTTAACAATAATACACAGTAAAACCAACCATCCATCCATCATCCATCCATCATCCAACATCCATCCATCCATCATTCATCCAACCATCATCCACCCAATCATCCATCATCCATCCAACCAACCATCCACCCATCCATCATCCATCCAACCAACAATCCATCCAACCAACCATCAACCCATCCTCCAACCATCATCCATCCATCAATCCATCCATCCATCCATCCAACCATCCATCCATCCATTCACCCATCCATCCATCCATCCATTCACCCATCCATCCATCCATCCATTCACCCATCCATCCATCCATCCATCCATCCATCCATCCATGCACCCAACCATCCATCCATCCATCCATCCATCCATCCATGCACCCAACCATCCATCCATCCATCCATCCATCCATCCATCCATCCATCCATGCACCCAACATCCATCCATCCATCCATCCATCCATCCATCCATCCAACCATCCATCCATCCATCCATCCATCCAACCATCCATGCACCCAACCATCCATCCATCCATCCATCCATCCATCCATCCATCCATTCACCCATCCATCCATCCATCCATCCATCCATCCATCCATCCAACCATCCATCCATCCATCCATTCACCCATCCATCCATTCACCCATCCATCCATCCATCCATCCATCCATCCATCCATCCATACACCCATCCATCCATTCACCCATCCATCCATTCACCCATCCATCCATCCATCCATCCATCCATTCACCCATCCATCCATCCATCCATCCATCCATCCATCCATCCATTCACCCATCCATCCATTCACCCATCCATCCATCCATCCATCCATCCATTCACCCATCCATCCATCCATCCATCATCCATCCATCCATCCATTCACCCATCCATCCATCCATCCATCCATCCATTCACCCATCCATCCATCCATCCATCATCCATCCATCCATCCATCCATGCACCCAACCATCCATCCATCCATCCATCTATTCACCCATCCATCCATCCATCCATCCATCCATCCATCCATCCATTCACCCATCCATCCATCCATCATCCATCCATCCATCCATCATCCATCCACCCATCCATCATCCATCCATCCATCCATCCATCATCCATCCATCATCCATCCACCCATCCATCCATCCATCCATCCATCCATCCATCCATCCATCCATCCATCCTAACTAACTAAAATGAAAGCTGTATAAATCATGTAAGCTACTGACTGCTCAGATAAACTCCACAGTAGCTGCTACTTTAGAGGAAATTTAAGCCATCTCTTAAAGATAACGAGTTAAAGGTCATTTTTCTGATGTGCTGACTCACCAGCCGCCTGGCCACTTCTAAAATCAACCATGCATCTCAATGAGCCCAATCAATGTGTTTTCAGCTCATTCCCAGAGCCTGAAAAATTGTGTCCAGACAAACATTGAATGAGAGCATTTAGATATCTATGTTGCTTTTTAGTCACAATGCTTTCAATCTGGACAGTTTCACACAAGAGGAAACGTCATAAACCTCCTTTTGGGATGTTTCCTCACATTACGGCAGGTTAAATCTGCAGCTCAGCGTTCAGATGTCCTGTCTGTCCTGCTGTGCTCAACCTTCTCACGTCCAATTTCTCCTTGTTCATTCATTATTCAGTTGATCTCAGGATTTAAATTGACTTGTGGGATTGATTTGGCAACACCTTCCCTTTCATTTCCATGCCCTGCTCCTCCATTTTCCCTCCCTCCAAAGGCTTTTGATTAAACTAGAAGTCTGCTTTGAGCTTTTAAGGAAAGCAGGTAATTCAAATGCAAGGACAGATGAGAAAAAGCTTAAAAAGAGTTACAGTTATGAGAACCATGTGATAAGTACATTTCTTTTTATTGGGGTAAGAAAATATCTCTTATAATATGTAGTGAAAATTGAGTTATGATGGTCATTTATTGTATGGGTAATAAAATTTTAATGAATCGTGACGTAAGCAGGGGTTTTCTTGCAATTTTGGGGTAATTTAAATACAGTATTTCATACTGAGCTCGTGACATTTATGTCTTAAATACACTAGTATTTTGTGTTAAAATCCAACAAATTGTAAGTTTGACTTAGCAACAAAATCCCATTTAAGTAAGGAGTTTCATTTAGGAACTGTAAGCTAGTCAGCTGTAGATGCTAAAGTCTGTTTGGGGGGGAAGATAATTGTCTCTTTTCTTTACCGATCTGAAAACATATTCTTTGGTTTGGAGAAGTTACAATCTAATCTGCTTGAATAAGAAAAAAGGTTGTCAATTACTCCTGTCTTGTAATCTTACAATTTTACTTTTATTAAATAAATCAAGGTATCTCCAGATGGCAACAATAAGTCTTCCAAAATTAGACTTTGTCTCTTTACAATTTTGATTATAAAGTTATTTTTGAAAGAGTTGCACAAACCAAGTGTCAATTAGCTGAGGAAGAGTAAGTGTTTAATATTTGTTTACAAAACTGAGCAAGTTAGCTTCAGATGCTAACAGTAAAACATGTTTTAAACGACTAACGGTTTTCTTTGCAAGTTTAGACCCTAGCTTTAGCTTTGAAAGAGTTACAAAGCACAAGCACCTAATCTATTGAGAAGTAATGCTTTCTTTGGTGTTCATTTCTTAAACACTAAAGATCTGAAGCTAGTTAGCTTCATATGCTAACGGTAAAGTTGTGAGGACAAATTTCTCTCCTTTCTTTAAAAATGTGATTAAACAGATACTCAATAATCTAATTTACTTAAGAATTGTGGCTCTTGAAAAATAATGATTTCTAGAATTTTACTTAAAATAGTAAGCTAGTTAGCTTCAGAAGCTAGCAGTAAATCTGTTCTAAAGACAAATATTTTCTTCCTTTAAAGATTTTATTGTGTAGCTCTTTAGTTTGCAAAAGGTTCCTTCATGAATTGGTAAAAATTGTCTTAATAAATAATTCATTAATTTACATTTTACAACCATAAACTTGTTAGCTCTAGATGCTAATTAGTAACCTGTTGTATACATTCTGTTTTCCTTGTTCTTTGTATTCTTTCTGATGCATTTCTTTAGTTGGAAACAATTTGGTAAGAAATATGATCCATGCTTAGTGATTGTTCCTTCATTTTTACTTCATAAAAGAGGACGGCACAACAGTATCTTGTTACATGGGGATTTTTATGTGTTTGTGCACTTTGCTTTGTGAGGTCACCAAGTCGAAAGAGTAAGAGTGGGAGAGGACTGGAACAAAGTAAAAGGCGTTTGGTGTGTGTGTGTGTGTGTGAATTCCTGATCTATTTGTCATCCCGGCTGCACTCTTTGGTGACACCTTGTTCATTTGCTAAACCCGTTGTTTGAGATGCAGGGATCGATCGAGCAAATAGAAGAGCGGAGCCCTGGAGATCAAGAGAAGGAAGGTAGAGGGAGAAAAGGTGCAGGTCTGAGATTTATGGTCAGGTTTTATTACCAATATTTCAACCTTAAACCTGGGCACTCATCACTATCTGGGCTGACAGGCCTGTAGACTACAGGAAAACTTCACAAATGCCCTTACAAACATCACCAAATTTACCAACGTTAGCCTTAACGTTGACCTGAAGGTTTCTGTTAATGCAAACGTTCCTGCAGTTTGAATTGAAAACATTTCTTAAATTCAGAGCTGACAACTTCACTGGACAGTCTCATAACTCAACTTTCATCTGTAACCTTCCCAGAAGTTTTAGATTTACAGCTGATGAGGTTTTAACAACATAACTAAGTTTTCATTTACAGATGGATATTACAGACTCTTCCATTAGGGAGTAACTAAACTAATCGATAAAGTGCTTTCTGTTGATTAAGACCATGAAATGTGGAAGAGAGCTTCTGAAGAAATAGTCTTTCAAATTTCCCTTGAGTGTCGTTTTAAAAATCGTAACTAGTGAATAGAAAAGTAACCCCTTTCATTCACGTCTTATTTTCTTTCCTGAGAGGTAAATAAGAAAAAAGATATTCTGCTGTGGAAACCCAAATAAAACCATAGCAGTTGGTAAAAGTAATTTTCTCAATATAGAAACCTGACAGTTGGCGAGTTAAGTAGTTGCCACCAGGGGGCCTCCAAGAGCACACCAAACTAGAATTAAATATATATGTTCGGCTCTTTGTGTGGGAAATATTTCTGTGTTTTTTTTTAGGGGCGTCATTGTTAGTTGCTATGGAAACGGGTCTGTGCGTAACCTGGCCAACGCAGAGATCGAGAAAGACGTGATATTGAGTTGTACTTCCGAGCCACACAGAACCACTGAAAAACAACGCGCTCAGCTACATGAAACTGGAACCACAATGAACAGATGCATCATGGGATATTCACATGCATAGAGTAACACAGTATTTCTCAAACAGTGGGTGGAAGGAGCTTTGCTATTTCCTTTTTTCATGCTTGACCGATAAACATTTCCTCATTTGTAAAGCAGATATTAACTATAACGTTACAAGATGCTCAGCATTCCTCACTTTAACACAGCTTGGTGTGGAGTTCTCATAAAATTACTTTACAACTTCATTCTTATCGAAAAACGCTGGTTTGTCTAGATAAATGATTAAATATTATCAGATTCTCATTAGTATTTCGATTAAAAATAACAAAATAAAGTTAAATATAAAATCATTAACAGTTAAACGGACCAGTTTGAATAGTTTCCAATATATCATTTGGAGCATTTTGTGTTTTATTTATGTGGATTATGACTATAAAACATTTGCAGGTCCATTCTAATCCAGGAAATAGTCTTTCTCCTGGAATAAGACATTTCCTTCCCAGCCAAAAAATGTGGAAAAGAAAAGTGCAGCAGTACAGCATTAAACTTTTTATCTATCTAATTTTTATTGTGATGTGTTTTATGGTGGAGTCTGGTCGTCATGACATTATGACAGAGCAGCTGGAGGCTGTAAATGTCAACATCACTCAGCCGGCCGTGTCACTTCCTGTTAGGAGCGCCTTCAGAGGACTTAAAGTCTGCAGATGTGAGAATAACAAAGATCCTCAACCACAGATGTGTCATCATGGGTACACAGATAGATGCCAATGTTTAGAAACACCAAAATCCAGAACAAAATTCAATGAAAGAAAAGAAAATTAATGTCAAACACAAGTAAAGTGTCTGAACACATAAAGAGGGCGACTGCTGTTGTCTTTATTGTGACGTTTTGTTTAATTTTTCAGCTCTTTTCTCTACTGTTGTGATCTATTCTGTTCTATAAGGTTGTGTGACTTCTACTACTGCTGATAGTTTCCTGAATGTTTTTTTCTTTCTTCTGATTGAATTTTGGGGTTTATCTGTTGAGCTGTAATAAATCCAGGCTTCCTGAAGAGGGGATCCAGTTAAACTGCATCACCGACTCAGTTTAACTGTGTCAGTAAAGATACAATCAGTTTTCAGCAGAGTCACACGACGCCACTTTGTAATTTATTGAGTTTGTAAAGCTTCATCTGAAGTATCTGTCTCTGCAGCGGCCGTCCGGTTCGAGCAGGTTCAGCCTGTCGGCACCAAGAGTTCATTTTTTACTCCTTTTGTTTCGTTTTGTTCTCGTCTTCATTGGATGAACTTGTGAATGAATTATTTTTCTAACGCTGTTTGTTGTTTTTGTGTCCTGCAGTGCAGTTCAACTTGATTCCTGTGGGACTCAGGATAGTGGCCATCCAGAGCACCAAGACGGGGCTCTACGTCGCCATGAACAGCGAGGGCTACCTCTACACATCGGTACGGTCAGAACCTGAGGCTTAGAAACCCGACGTGTGGTTTCATGAAACCCGCCCTGGTTGGAGAACCTGGTGATTTTACTCCTGCTGTTTGAGATGAGCCCAGTATGAGGAACCAGGCTCCTTCTAACAGATGTAATGTTCACATATTTCACAGGTTCATTGTGCTTATGGAGGCTTTTAAAGTCAGACTGTGTGGTAAAATCGCTCAGCTGAATATCAGGCTGAACACTGATGGCCTCATATTCACTTATTGCCAATTTTTCATGCTGAGCTCTGTTAGACTTTAAATTACGTCATTGCATCAGCAGTACAACATATACTTTTATTTAAGGAACCAACAGCTCTGCACATTCAGAAACATATTTTGAGCAGTGGCGCCTCCAACGGGGGGCCAGGAGGAGCCATGGGCCCCTCCAGAAAAATACCGGCCAACCCACAGAATCAGTTCCAAGCCATAGAGAGGTGTACAGTCATCTTCTTCATTCAAAACATAAATGTAAAACCAAATAAATAAACAAATTTGTCCTTTTTTTTCCCTCTACACCCCTAACATTTTTACTGCCCCGGTCTGACCACCCTGTTAAAATTTTCGGCGAGTGCCACTGATTATGAGATGAGACTTACTTTTCCTACAGACTTATTTTCTTGGGGAAATATTGACTAAAAAGATTGTGCTGCATCTTTTTCACAAAGAGGAGGATTGTCGGTCAGTTAGCATTAAAGTTAGCAATTCTTACCTACCTCTAAATAAAAAGCAGCATATTATAAATGACTGGAAGGGCTATGTAGCGCCACGTTCTCAAAGACTAACGTTGTTTATGACATGTTTTTTACCGTCGCCTGATAACTGAACGTATTGTTTCCACAGGTTGAAGCAGATATAAAAATATTGTAATTCTGATTGCCAGGTGTCTCAACAATAGAGCAAAAGCACAATAAATGGAGACTAAAGTAAAATGGGACGCAGCTGTCCCATCGATTCCCAAACCTTTCTTCCTACCAACTACCAATGACTAAAAGCCACAAGTGCCAATAAAACAGTTTTATAACAATTATAATTGATTTAACCTCTCTCAGTTACAATTTTTCTCTGTTTTACAATAATTATGCAAACTTTTCTTATTAAATAAATCTTTCCGCTATGGTACTTTCCAACAGTGGGATCCCCTCAACCCAGAGGTGTCCAAACATTTTGTCACGTGAGCCAAAATAGTGTAAAAGTCACTCACTCGCTTAATTTTCAGAATTCTGACTTTTGATCAGAAAATTCTGACTTTTTTCTCAAAATTGAGATTTTTTTTCCCCTGAACTCTGTCTTTTACTCTGAATTCTGATTTTTGTCCTCCCAGATTTTTGACTTTTGATCTCAGAAGATCAGAACTCTGTGCAAAAAGTCAATTTCTTTTTTCTCCAGTTGTCCTAATCCTGTCCAGTAATCCTGTGCTTCCACGCCGCTGTGCCTACACTACTGAGGTTTGAACATCAGAGATTTTGCTTGATGCCAGCAAACATTTGCATACCAAACAGGTTCCTGTTTTTCGCTCACGGCAGAACGCGCCGCTGCTCAAACAAACCCTCCTCTGGGCTGTTTAGCATAGATGTGCAGGTGAGAAGTGACAGATTTAACAGGTGGATTGAACCCAAATAGAAGCACTTCCTGCCTCTGACGGCGGGATGTATGAGGCCGTTTTTGAAGTGAAGCAACGCGTCTGAGCGGAGGAGAGCGGGTTTCTGTCACATTCAACAACCTGGAAACGGGTGAGGAGGAACCGCGGAGATGAAAACCGTCCTCATGCTGCCAGATAAACAGAACCAGAACATCGCTCAGCTGTCGAGAACCGGGCGCCGCGTCATGTCGTCCTGCAGGCTTCACACACGTTCACACTGAATTCATCTGATTCAGATCAAAGCTGGTCTTTAGAAAGACTTCAAATCAGCTCAGCTATTATTGAAACAGCTTCATTTCTCACTGAAAAATTTAAAAAAAATCAACCTTTAATTTGGGAATAAGAGGGAGGAAAAAAGTCCCATGTTGAGAAATTTATGGAAGCATTTTTGTTTTTATGTAAACCTTGCAGTATTTCTATTGTGTTTCCATTTTGTACGTCCATCAAATTCCTTAAAAAAATAACACGATAACAAAAATTATATTTGTCTTTGTGAGGCTCAAAATTTATTTACCGTATTTTCTGGACTATGAGTGACACTTTCTGAAGTGTTTTTGCTTATTGTTAGGTGTGGCATTTATATGTTTTTTTCCTTTTTTGACCGATGCATTAAAAGTTAATTAGGGCCTGAACTTTAATGCACTAATTTCACTTAATTAATTACATAGATTTTAAACGTGCTGGAGTTCCGCTTGGTTGCTAGGTAACGGGCTGGGCTTGGCCGGGGTTGCTAGGAAACAGTGGATTGAAACAGCTCAATTTCCAGAAAGCTAAAACATTAACATATGGCCAAAGAAAACACCTGGGTGTTTATTTAAGCGTTAGCTGTTTTAGAAGCAGTTGAAAGGCAAATGGACATATAAAAATGTACAAAATGTGAATTTTGCATAACGGCTCCCTTTTAAAGAGACGGAGGCCCAATGTCCAGGCCTCAAATACACCCATGATGTAAATAATACCTCTTTTAAGTCATCTTATATGTATTCTGCATTCTTTTTATAACAACTGAAGGTAATACAGTTACTGCGTTGTGCTGTAAAATGTCACTGCATGCCTGAAAAAATACATAAAATCACCACTTTAAATGCTTTAAAATGGTCCAAACTTTTTCCTCTAACGAGCTCCAGAACATGTCAGGCGTTGTAACCTCTCCCTGCAGAAAGTGGAATGTTGTACGAACATAAACACCCCCAGTAAGCCGGCGTATTCCCGGCTGTTCTCCTGTCAGAGAAGAAGGTGACCCATTTTCACCGAGGGGAACAACCACGGCAGGCGGAGAATCCTCCGAGAAAATCCCTCTGACAGCGGACAAACCGCCAGGACACTTTCTTCTCACCAACATTCAAACTTTTGTTTGTAGCCAAGAAACGACATGAGAAACGCTCAGTTTGTTGCCTGAATGCGTCACATGGTCTTGATCTTGCGTTTCTGTGAAGTCGGGACGTTCTGATGCGGAGGTTTTGTTGGAGTAACCCCAGACTCGCGGCGTTTCTGCCGGGCGGCATTAATCTTTCATGGACCTCTGTGGCGCGTTGCTCTCCCTCTGCAGCCACACACAGATAAGGAGATAATTACAACACTTATTTAAAGGATTGGGAAATAAAACACCCCCTCCCAGCTGGTCGGCGGCCAGCAGTGACTCGCAGGAAGACAAAAAGTACTTTTCCACCCCGTCGTTTGTCTTTGTTCCAGTCTGATTGCTTGTTTTTTTTATTTTGTCTGAAATCCCTGAATACCTTTAATAAACATTTCTGATGACGTCGGTTTACCCTGATATGATATTTTTATATTTAAAAATGTTTATTTTTATCTTCCATTTTGAATGAAAGAAGTAATTAGAAGGCATTAATTAACGACGTTGTGATGTTTAATATTTGCTTTGTTTAGCAGCTGAATCAGGAAAATTATAAGAAATCTGGATTTCCAGCCTTTCTATATCAGTTTATTTCTATCTTTTGATCTTTTCCTTTTTTCTTCCATCCATCTTTACATTTTTACTTTTCTTCTAATCTTCCGTCTTTCATTCGTTCCTTCAGGTTACCTTCCAGCGCGTCATTCTGCTTTTCTTGATTCCTTCCTCCCTACCTGCTGCAGTTAGTTTGTTTATTCTTTACTTTCTTTGGTTATTTCCATCCTTCCCTTCATCTTTTGTGTTCTTTCCTTCCTTCATTCTCTTCCTTCTTATGTTCTCATTTCCTTTTTTTTCCCTACCTACCTTCCTTCTTTCCTATGTCTGCCAGTAGCAGCGAGTACATGAGCTTGATTGACAGCGTTAAGACCCTCCTCCTGGCTCTGATTGGTTGCTGGTTCTTCAGATGGCTACAGCCGCTCACAGAGGAGTTGGAGATCAATCTTTTCACAGATTATCTGTTACACAAACTGTAATAATTTAGTGACAATTTTAACAAACGTAAAAAAAAATAATAATAATAAAAAATGTAAATAAAAGTTTCATACTGCAGCTTTAAATAAATTTGAGTGTCCCCATGATGGTGCCTCATGTTTGCCCAGGGCACCAAGCAGGCTGGGACCGCCCCTGCTGATGTGTAAATGAGATCTGTTCTGCTAAAGCTAAACATTTACATTTATATACAATAGAATAGAACAAGAAATAGTTTTAAAATCTAAGTTTTAATGTTTATTTACTTGCTTTTTTGCTTCCTGGTGCTAATCTGCATAATATTTGAGCCCGGTTGAGAGAAACGGGCCGTCGGGTCGGGCTGAGCAGCGCGACAGACCGAATCTCAGCTCCAGTACTTCAGACGGGCTGATTGTTGTCTGGAGGGAAGGAATGATGGAAAGATTGGGGTGAAAAAAGAGAGAAGTATGGTCTGACAGGACCGGACTGGGAGCGAGCTTAACTTCTCCTCTGGGAGCAACAACCACCTCCATCCTTCCTCCTCCTCCTCCTCCTCCTCCTCCTCCTCCTCCTCCTCCTCCTCCTCCTCTTCCTCCTCCCCCCCGTCTCACTTGTTCAGCTTTTGCTCGCCTGTCAGTCTGTCTTGCTCCCTGTCTGGTCATCTCTGTCTCTTGTGGCTTGTCGTTTTTCTCCTCTTTGTACCATCCATTGCTTCTTGTCATCCTGCGAGCCTCTTTAATTCAGAAGATGGATTCTGCTTGTTCCCCTCATGAGTCCTGGGTTTGTCCTCTACGTCTGTCCGGTTCTCCTCTCTTTCTTCTCACCACGACCGCCTCACATCTGTGCTTCAGTCTGATAAACTGATAGCCTTGTAGCACAGCTATCAGTCTAAGTTATTTATTATGTATTTATTCAGGATCTGAAACATTTAACTGTGATAAAATAAGAAAAACAGAAGAAATCCCTGAGGGACAAAGACGTTTTCACAGCACAACACAAACACAATAAAAAAATTAGAACATTGTTTCTTTTTTGTTGATTTATTTTCAGTGATAGCATACCTAGAAAGTTGAGTGGAAAGTAAAAGTGTGGTAGCTCAAAAAAATAGAATATTGTGAAAAACTGACAGCATATGCCTAGAAATCTGAGTGGAAAGAAAAACTTTAGCTTCTCTAAAAATTAGAATATTGTGTATAAAGTGATATATACCTATAAAGTTGAGTGGAAGGAAGAAGTGTGGCAGCTCAAAAATGTAGAATGTGGTGAAAAAATGGAATAGCATTTGCCTAGAAAGTTGAGTGGAAGGACGATGTGGAATTATGCAGCAACTCAAAAATAAAAATGTTATAGAAAACTGGGTGTAAATAATAAATGTAGTAGCTCAAAAAATATGAATATTGTGAGAAAAAAGTGATAAGCATCATGTACGTAGCAATACCTGCTGCGTTGATGCACTACTTCATTAAAAAGGAAAATACTTTTAAGAAGCATGACTCTTCTGTTTTAAAAGATAAATTGATTCTCATATAACTTTATAATTTTCAGTCTTAAACAAATGAATGTGAAATGAATCCATATTTTTCTGAAATGAGTGACAACCAACTGAATTGTTAAAGAAAGAGGCTGACATGTTGGCCAGCAGAGGTTAATGGAGGACTCCTGGTTTCAGCTCCATTGTTTAAGGCTGCTGGCGCTGCTTACCTGCGGGCGCCACCTGGAAATTACTTCCTGATAAAAATAGTGTTCAGCCACGGACCTGGCCCACTTTATTAGCTGTGGAAAGCCTTCCGGGTGGAGGGAGGGATGAATGGTTTAACAGGCTGATGGGGAGAGTCTAAGCCACGGAAAGCAATGAACTCACACACACTCACACACTTTCCCCCACATCCCCACAAACACACGGGTGCAGCCAGGTATAAACAATCTGACAGAGGCAGGCAGACATAATTGGGTCGGACTCGATACCCGGGACGGGCTCTGGCCAAACTCTCTGCAGCTAACAGGGGAAAGTTGAGCAAAGTCTAAACTTCCCTCAGATAACTTCAGGGATGCACACAGAGAGATGGGTCCAGACCCACTTTGGAGGAACACGGCGCTTTAATAGATTGGAAACACCCACACTGAGCCGCCTCTACAAAACAATACTGTGGCAGTTTCTATGCAGCTTCTATGCAGCACAGATCTGGAACAAACTGAAAAAGTGCCTGAGTTACTGATTCAATGTGTGCAAAGCTTCACTGATGTTCTGCTAATGTTGGAAAAACACTTTTTGAAATTGCGTTATTTCTGTTAAATAATTAACAGAATTAAAATCTCACGTTGGGCGTGCTGTGGTGGAGTAGGGGATAGCGTGACCCCCCGTTTGGAGGCCTTGATTCCTCGACGCGGCCGTCATGGGTTCGATTCCCAGGTATCTTCCCCCTCTCCTTCCCTTTTTCCTGTCAGCCTACTTTCATATTAGGGACACTAGAGCCCACAAAAGACCCCTGGGAAGGAAAAAATAAATAAATACATCTCATTTAATAAGTCAGTAAAAAACTAAACCTACCACTTCCTGTTGTGTTCTTTGTCGTTTCCACCAGTAGTAACATTCTGTATTTCCATTGCAGTTTTGTGAAATACACCAATTTTGATACTGTAAAAAACCAAAACATCTTATCCTATCCCAAAAACCTGAGTTTTTGGTTGAAATTGGTGAGTTTCCATTACGCAAATTTAGTTTTGTAATTCCAGTTTACACAATTATGTGGTCAAACAAAATGCAGTTATACTTTGAATAACTGGTAGTTGGACGCTGCTGCTTGACTGGTTCTAGACTCTTTTTGCTTAATGCTGAGTAGTTTTTAGCTTGAAATTTGAATACTTAGTCACTATAAAGAAGATGTTGCCTTAAGTTTAGCTGCTTAATTTACCTTGACAACCAGTTGCTACTAACAGTCGTTATTGTGACTCCGAGGGTGTTTTCATGCCAGTAAACTGGTTTGATTTGAGACCCTATTTGTTACATTTTCAGCTGCTGACATTCACTGAAAAACATGTTCCCCCATTCGCCTGTGGAGGCGCTGCACCAAGAACCACTGAACGCAACACTGAGCACAACTTCCTTCTTCACACAATGTAAACCAAAATGGATCAGCATCAGATTTTGCAGTTGTAGGATTTCTCTTTTGTCTTGGGTGAAATTTCTACCACTGGCGCAAGATTCAAATGTTTGTTTTGATTGTATTTACCCAGAATGCACTTTGATGTAGTCCACTTCCTGTTTTTGGAGCAGTTTATGGTTTGCTTGGAGTTCATTCATGAATTCAGAATGGACCAGAGTTCACTTAAGACAAACCAAGACAGAAGTTTTTAGGCAGACCAGAGTTCACTTCTGTGGTCCTCATCAGAGTTTCATTATGCATTCACACCTCCCCAAACAAGCTGGACTTTATGTGCTGCTGGGAATGTAGCCTTAGTCTCGATAGTGGTGGTAATGTTGAAGACCCTTTAACCAGACCCAAAGGGAGTTTGGTTAGTAACGCTTACTAAGACCTTCCTGTTTGTTTTGTTCCTCTTGCTCTTTCTGTGTGGCCCTTTCTCAGGTCTCCACTGGGGGCTTGTTAGGAGACGGATGGAGCTCCTGGTCTGTAAATAGGGAATGCCTCTCCTCACATGACTCTCCTGGAAGTGGAGCCAAAGACATGAGCAAGAGAATAAGAGGAAGTAGTGTGTAGTTATCTAGAAAAAGTAAATATGTTGGTCTCCAGAAATTACTTCAGGGTTATTGTGCGGAACAATAACAACAGCCTTGCTGCCTTTTAACTGCTTTACTCAACGCCCTGAAAGGCTGGATTTAACTGCTACACACGAGAAAGGTGTATTTATGGCACATTTTACACCGTCATTACAAAATGCCTACCCTAATGGTTCTGAGAAGTTCACAAGCTTTTTTTCCACCGTGAGCTAATTCCTGTAAGTGGACTGTTCTTCATCAGTTTTATACAGCAGCAGCTTCCTCCCTCACAGAAGCAGTTAATTGGGATGGATGGTCTTTGGTGATAGAGAGAGTTACCACATCCATCATCGGACGGCGCTGTGTAGCTGAGAGCGCTTCGTTTGTCTGTAGAGACCGGCTGAGAGTGAGAATGAGAGCATGGATGGCCTCTTCAGCTCTCGCTCTGCTCAGCTTTTTTATGGCTTTAAAAGTAGGAGACGAAGCTGCTCCTCTGATTTCAGCTGTTAGGTTATATAATAGGTTTGAGTTTGGGGGATATTTAAATAAAAAAGTTAAGTTCACTTAAGGGTAGACAATATAGCTGAAAAACATAAGCATTTCATATCAGTTGATGCCTATAATTATTGATAAGGGTTTTTTATATATATATTTTAAATACAGCCAAACTGGATGTGTGACCTTTGTGTTTTTATCCACAGTTTTCACTCCACGTCCTTGTTTTGATTTTTAAGCAGTTATAAGGCAAAACCTGAAACTGCTGCTGTGGCGGTTAGCAGGTCGTTGCTGGGTAACTACAGAATGAGTGAGTTGCTAGGTAACCACAGAATGAGTGAGTTGATTCCACCAACCTAGCTTAGATAGTAGCCATGGAAGGTTGAGCATCTAAAGTCTTTCCTCTGCCTACATTTCTATATTGTTATTGATACGCATTTGATTATAAAATCATAATATAATATAATTTTATATCAGCAGAGACTTGAATCTTGACTTGACTTTTGGAAAATATGACTTGTAAACATTTCTATAAAGTATAAATATGTTTTCACGTAAACACAGCCGAACAACGGGGATCTCACAGTGGTAAAAAGTGCCAGTGTGTTGGTATTTCACTCTGATTTAAGTAAACTTTTCGCTTGCTGGTTGTTTCTGCCGCCCCCTTTTGGCAAGGTCAGGAATTAGCAGAAATGTTTTCTATGAAAATTGTTTAGAAAGGTGGGATTTTGTTTGCTTTAGTGCATTTAGGCTGATGGTTGAAAGAAAATAACCTAATTGCAGCTGTTAAGACTACAATGGAATATTAGGGTCTTGGTAAACAGTAAAAAATGAGAACATTTCTGCCAAAAAACTCAACAATTTTAAGTTTAATCCCAGAAATTTGGAAATTTTATTAATGTCAAAATTAAATTTTTTGAGACTAATAAAATTTTCAAGTTTTTCTAAATAAATTCCCAGTCTAATCTCAAAAGTTCTGATTATTCTTCTAGCAAACTTTCAACTTTTCAAACTCAGAAATGTCCATATTTTTTTTACAAATTTTCTGAGATTAATCAAAACTTTTTGAGTTTTTTGACATAAATGTAATCCTGTGTTCTATGTGTCTCAAATTGCCGTAATACTCCGTCTTATGAAACTAAATTTTTATGAAATTTATTCAGCTCTCACGACACACCAAGTACCATATAAGTAAAATATTTTTTAGATATTTACCTTCAGTTATTTGCATATAAACATATTTATAGATGTAAAGTAAAAGTTAAAGGCTCTGCAGCAGATACTGTTTCATTCTCAACCAGCTGCTTTGACAGCTGCTAAACTGGCAATTAGTCAGTTTCCTTCAATAATGTCTTTTCTCAGAACAACCCAACACACACACACACACACACCCACACACACACACACAGTCTGCGTGGTCAGACCTCCCGCTCCTCCTCCTCTGACCTTCCTCACCGGCTCTTTGGATGGGAGAAACGACGGCTCCTTTCCTCTGAGTCAGCACTCTTGTTTCCTTTCCTGCCATCCGTATTTCTTCCACTCTTCTTCTTTCCTTTTTTTTCCTTGTGTTTTTTCTCCGCTCTTTCTGCTGTGCCGTGATGTAAGTGTGAGGAAGATGGAGGGGCGAAGTTAGAGAAAGATGAAGAGGGAGGGAGTTTTGGAAAATCCCCAAACACACGGCGAGGGTCAGGCGGGCAAGGTGAGAACCAGAGGACATCCCTCCATCCCTCCTTCGTCTCTCCTCTTCCTCCCCCTGCAGCTGTTCTCATTATAAGTGTGTGTGATTTCTGTGTGTTTTCTGTCGACTCGTTTTCCTCGGTGTGTGTTTGTGTTTCAGGCTCAGATCTCGTTTATTATTCCGTCTGTTCCTGACAGACGCCGCATTACTCCAGTTTCTCCATGTCGTCCAACCAAACCAAATGTCAGAGGTCACAGCAGACCAAACACCTCTCTCTCTGTCTTTCCTCTCTCTCTCTCTGTCTTTTCTCTCTCTCTCTTTTCTCTCTTTTCTCTCTCTCTCTCTCTTTTCTCCCTGTTTCAGCTTGAGGTGTGAAATTATTGCATTTTCCTCGTCAGCAACTCAAAGTTGCTCATCAGGGTTTAGAAGAACTTTGAGAAAAACCTGATGGTTGGATTTACATTCAGTTTATTTTCTGATTTATTAAGAGTAATTGTGTCACTTTTTTATTTTTGTGTGCAAACTGATTACAGCAGCAGAAAAATTTAAATATGATGACTTTTTTTCTGTTTTTATTTAAATTAGTTTTCCTTTCATGGTTTATTTGTGGTTTAATTTGGATTATTTTGTTTTCTATTTTGTTTCTGTTTAACACATTCTATTTTTACATGATTTTTATTTAAAGTTTTTAGTTTGTTTTGTGTATTTTCTCTCTTTTTTAAATTGAATTCTTTTTTATTGTTTTTGATTCGTTTCACTTCAGTTTTATTTAGTTTAGTTTAGTTTTCTCACTATTTGTCTTTAATAATCAGATTTTTTTCTTTGCTTTTTGTCTGAAATGAGTTTTGAGATGTTTTTATATTTATTTTGTTTTGTTCTTTGCCTATTTTCTTCTTATCATTTATTCATTATTCATCATTATTTTTATTTAGTTTACTTTTAACTTAATTTTTCTTTTCCTTTTTGTGTAAAATATGTTTTGTTGTTTTAATTGTTTTCTATAATTGTTTTTTTCTTATTTTTACTTAAGTTTTAAACTTTTTGAATGATGTTTTGTTTCCGCAGTGAAAACGACGCGTCTCTTTTCCTCTTGATCGTTTTTCTCCGACTGAGACAGAAAAAGTGACGCATAAAGCTGAGGCAGACATTTTGAAAGTTAAACTAAACGACTTCAAAAGGCAGCGAATGTCGACGTTTTTCATCTTTTGCTTCAAAGCTTTTCAGGATTTGATGATCAACTTGCAGCGGTGATGACGAAGCAGATTGCTTTCGTCCGGGTTTTCTTTATTTTAGTTAATAAACAACAATGGCGCCTTTCTTCAGAGAATTGATTTGCAGCCCCCTGTGATGCTTCCTCAATTAAAGTTGTTTTTCTGCTCATTTGCTCAGATGATAATCAGCTTCACGGATGTTTTGTGAGGCCAACCTTCGCCGTTGCCTGATTCTTATCCTGCTGACCGGAGCGTCGCTCACGTCCTGAAATGATCCCGTTTGTTTCGGTTAAGATCCTGCACATCAATCTGAAGCCTTGTGGTTTATTCATCAGATTTCTTCATTATTTAAGCAATTTGTGTAATGTAGAAGCATTTGATGCAGAGTTTCTACTACTGGTAAAAGGATAACTTTTTTTTTTTTTTTTAACTGAAACAATTATTGAAATAATCTTCAACAAACTTAGCAATTGATTTATCTGGAGTATAGAGACACATAAAGAGCCATTTGATAAAAGAACAATACACGTAAAAATTACATATTTAGTTTGGCCGGGTTCAGCTTATTTATCAAAACAAACAAGACTCTGGCCATGTCAAAAACAGAGCAACGTCCAAGTTAATGTTTCTTTTTATGGACCATTTCACTTCTTTTATCGTTTAGAAACGCCCATATAAATTAGCTTATGCTATAAGCGTGGCCTGGCTTATAGCATAAGCTAAATTAGCTAATAGCTTATAATTTAGCTGCAAAAATCCAAAAATATGTGGCTTGTATCTAAATCAACTTACAGCATAAACTAGTGAATAAGCACTGCTGTTTTATTCAGTTTATTGATGGTAATGTGTGTCTGCCCCTTCAAATAAACGTAATAAATAAACATCCAATTATTACTCAGTTAATAGTCAACAGATTAGTCCTGCTATATCGAATCTTAGGCAATAAAACCCTTATTTTCTTACTTATTACATTTATGGTAAATTCCTGTTAAACAGTTAAACAGACTAAATGATAGAAAGTAACAATGAATGTGAATATTACCCTGTGAGTCCCAACTTGGTAAAACATTACCTAATTTAGCTTTAGCTTCAGTTTTAGATGAGAAACCTGGAAGTCCAGGAAAACAATCTAGAAGTTCAGGAAAACAACCTGGAAGTCCACGAAGACAACCTGGAAGTTCAGGGAAACAACCTGGAAGTCCAGGAAGACAACCTGGAAGTTCAGGGAAACAACCTGGAAGTCCAGGAAGACAACCTGGAAGTTCAGGAAAACAACCTGGAAGTCCAGGAAGACAACCTGGAAGTCCAGAAAAACAACCTGGAAGTCCAGGAAAACAACATGGAAGTCCAGGAAGACAACCTGGAAGTCCAGGAAAACAATCTGGAAGTCCAGGAAAACAACCTGGAAGTCCAGAAAAACAACCTGGAAGTCCAGGAAAACAACATGGAAGTCCAGAAAGACAACCTGGAAGTCCAGGAAAACAATCTGGAAGTCCAGAAAAACAACCTGGAAGTCCAGGAAGACAACCTGGAAGTCCAGGAAAACAATCTGGAAGTCCAGAAAAACAACCTGGAAGTCCAGAAAAACAACATGGAAGTCCAGGAAGACAACCTGGAAGTCCAGGAAAACAACCTGGAAGTTCAGGAAAACAACCTGGAAGTCCAGGAAGACAACCTGGAAGTTCAGGGAAACAACCTGGAAGTCCAGGAAGACAACCTGGAAGTTCAGGGAAACAACCTGGAAGTCCAGGAAGACAACCTGGAAGTTCAGGAAAACAACCTGGAAGTCCAGGAAGACAACCTGGAAGTCCAGAAAAACAACCTGGAAGTCCATAAAAACAACCTGGAAGTCCAGGAAAACAACATGGAAGTCCAGGAAGACAACCTGGAAGTCCAGAAAAACAACCTGGAAGTCCAGGAAGACAACCTGGAAGTCCAGGAAAACAATCTGGAAGTCCAGAAAAACAACCTGGAAGTCCAGGAAGACAACCTGGAAGTCCAGGAAAACAACCTGGAAGTCCAGAAAAACAACATGGAAGTCCAGGAAGACAACCTGGAAGTCCAGGAAAACAACCTGGAAGTCCAGGAAGACAACCTGAAAGTCCAGGAAAACAACATGGAAGTCCAGAAAAACAACCTGGAAGTCCAGGAAAACAACATGGAAGTCCAGGAAGACAACCTGGAAGTTTTAGAAAGCATCCAGAAATAGTTAAAAACCCTGTTATTTAAAAGTGCAGGCAGTTTTGAGCTGATGTCAGCCACTGTGCTAAAGTTTTGGTGCCACAGGAAATGCTTTGGCTCGGTTGGATTGTGAGGAGAGCAGACAGCAGGTCGTGACATCGGGCTGAGGATGTGATGTCATAGACAGGCAGCCGGCCGCCTCAAGCGTCTGAAGCCAGATTTATCCCTGGGATCTTCGATGACATGATTAATCTCAATCAAAGAGCAACTCAGGAAAACTAACTTCACTGAACAGTTTTATGACACAGATGGGTTTGAGCAGAAATGTTTATAAAAACGAATATCTCCGCTACGACGTTTTAATAAAAATATGTCAAAGTTCTCAGCCACGGGAACCTGTAAATATTTCCAAAAAAGGTTTTTCTCATCTTCTCTCCAACTTCCTGAGATCCGTTTGGCACCAAGCAGTGATCTAAACCAAACAAGCCGAGCTACAATTTCTGGATTATTGGCTGAGTTTTGTAGTAACTATTTACTGAATTACATTTACTTGAGTAACTTTTTTGTACTTTTAGGAGTATTTTTGATTTTATTTGAGTGATTTTATTCTGAAGTATTTCTACTCCTACTTGAGTAAAACTTCTGGATTTTCTACCCACTGAATGAAAAATAAACATGATTTAACCAAAAATTCACCAGACTCACACCTGCAGTTTGTGTTAAACTTTCATCAGTTTTTTATTAAAAGAAACTGATTTGGAAAAATTTCATCTCGTCTGATTTTATGTTTTGTTACTAATATGAATTATTGTCATTTTGGTCCTTAAAATACAGAAATTTGAACTTAACGTTATGTTTTAGTCCGTCTGATGATGTAATTTGTAAATATTAAATGGTTGATAATTTGATCAGTTACTTTTACCAAATACCTTTTTAAATTTTACTTGAGTAATTTCTTGGATGGCTACTTTTGGTTTTACTCTGGTAAAAATACGTTGAGGTATTTCTACTCTGACTTGAGTACAATACTTGGTGACTCTACCCACGTCTGTAAATACATAAATATCCACATAACAACATGCTGCTAAATGCAACTCGGCGTTTTCAGACGTCACAAGTTGAGGGATAGATAATGTTTGGCTCTGTGAAGTTTCTGTATCAGCCTGTTTGTTCACCATAAACGCCTGGTTCAGGTTTATTTTTCGTTCTGGTGCTCATTGACCGTTGGCAGAGGTCTCATGTGGAATCAATCCCCGCTCTGAGCGAATGGGCGGCTGCTTGTTCAGCGGCGCTGAATGATGTCAGACCAGGAGTCCGTTTGTGTCGCCACCGGAGACTGATCCGCTCTGGGTCCGGTTCCTCCCCGCCTCGTCTCTCATGTCGTTTTCCCGCCGTTTTATGGTTCTTCTCTTCCCCTCCTCCTCCTGTTTCTGCGCGGCTTGTCTGTGGGAGTGAGTGATGAGGGACGGAGAGGGTCCATCCGTCACCGCGGATGCTGCGCGTGTCGGTGTGTGAGTGTGTGTCATCTGGCGCTGGGTGGCCTCCCACTGATGTACGGGGGATCCGTCATGTCTTTCTGTCACAACAGCAGACATGCATGAGCGGACGTACACACCCCGAAACACACACACACACACACACCCAAACACACACAAAATCTGGCTGCTTAAACTGTCTCTCACTTTGCCTCCTAATTTAATTAACCAGTGTTTGATTAAGCTATTATTTAAAATTTTTCCGTTTCTCTTTCTCTCTCTCTGTTTTAGTATAATTAAAGCTGACGTTGTTATGTAAAGCTAATTATTTAAATAAGGCAATCCTAAAGGATATCATTTCAGTTGGAACAAAAACAAATATGGGTTTTTACAGCAGCTCTTATTGCTTTTCTTCCTGTTGTTTTGTATCTGTACAAAATCTTCTTACCAAGTAATTTAGGTCAAATGTCCAGAGAAAATATTGCAGCTGGGATGTGTATTTAAAATGAATTATTTAAAAAATGCAACACAAAAGGTAGTGTTAGTTGAAACAAGAGCTCAAAGAAAGACAAACGATCATTTTGTATAGTTGCCCTTAATACTTTTCTGCCTGCTGATGTATCGGTCTGTTGTCTCTTGGTTTGAAGTCAAGCTAAAAGCTAGCCCAAATCAAGCTAACAGCTATGTATCGTGATAACAGCTTTGGATTTCATAGTAGGTATGTTGCACACACAGAGTATTTAGGAATAGTGAAGCATCTAGTGTTGATTTGTTGATGGGGGACCCAATAAAAATCTGCTTTGGGCCCCAAAAAAGGCTTGGACCGGCCCTGGTCTGTGGCACTTTGTCATATGAGACATTTTACTTAAGTTTAACTAAACACTAAGTTTAAAATGTTTAAAAATGTCCAAATGGACTTTAAAAACAACCGGAGTTTAGATTATGTCTCGTGTCTTGAGTTGTTTTAGATACAAATAGAGATCTTCAGAGGAAAAAAATAGACTTACTTCTTGTTTTGAGCGCCCCCTGCTGGCCACCGGAGGAACTGCATCATTGATAATAATGTCTCAGTTGTTTAGCAGGAGGAGAAGGAAAGACAGGCAGAAGATGGAGGATCAAACTGGTTAGGAGTTCAGGATGTAAACATGAGAGGACAGTGGACCGCCTGTCCTTTGAGGCAAACAGGAAGTGACCTGTCAAAGCACTTCCTGTTGTCTGCCAGAGTCGTCTGTGCACAGATGTGCACCTGTCTCCTGTGAGCCTGCTGTGAGAATAACGTGTGCAAACGACGCCTAATAGTTTGTTTTCCCATTAAGCTTCACGGCGGCTGATGAGTCTAACTTTCAAAGCTGCTGGAATAAAAGAAAATTTTAAGATAGTTTTACAGTGAGGTAGAAAACTTTGATTTGTTCATCTATAAAATTAATTATTTTAGTTTATTTCTGTGTTTGATGCCGTTTTTCTATTTCCATGCTGTTTATTTTTTATCAGGTTTAGATTATTATTATTTAAAAGAGCTTGTTCTTAATAACAATTTAGAAATATGAATATTTATTTTAAGTGGGTTTGCTTTAAGAAGTACAGATTTTAATTATTTTTTTTATTTAAGGATCCATTTTCTAGGTCCGGCCAAGTTTTCTTTTACTCCCGACGTTCAAGGGGAAAGTAATACAAATCTTTAAGATTAAAACATTTTAAAATGTTTTTTCCCTTGAGGAACATTTTGTTCCTGAATAAAAACAAAATTTGACCAACTGTGTTTTTCTATTAAGCACTTCTAAATTTAAAATATATATTTATTTCAACCAACAGAGCTGGAAAGATGGGGTTTTTTTAATCTGTATATTTATTTGGCTTATATTTCAAGGGCAAGTTAAAATTAATTATAAAATATATTTTTTCTTCTCAT
This sequence comes from Gambusia affinis, assembly GCF_019740435.1. Taxonomy (NCBI): domain Eukaryota; kingdom Metazoa; phylum Chordata; class Actinopteri; order Cyprinodontiformes; family Poeciliidae; genus Gambusia; species Gambusia affinis. Next base: position 20,133,250 of record NC_057885.1, read on the forward strand.
CCAACACAGGAAAAAAATGTATTTGCATAAGCAAAAGAAAACAATATTTTTTTCTGATCTCCAAAAGTCACAAATTATTGCTAAAAATATTTTTCTGATATTTCTAGAATAATTTCAAAAATTTTTAAGAAAAAAAAGAAGAAAGTTTCTTTGTTTGAAATGTTGAAAAATGCTAGAAATCAAATCTGAAATTTTGTAATTAATGTTTATGGATAAAATTCAGAAATTTGTTTCTATTTTAAAATTTTTAACTTTTGTAGCTCAGAAATATCCATGTTTTTCCTGAAAAATTTCTTAATCTCAAAATTTCAGAGATATTTGGCAGTGTGCTGCCTTTTGTAAGTCATTTAGAACAAGAGGTTGAAAACTGCACTAGAACGCCCTCTGCTGGATATTTGTTATATTGTTTTGGTTACGCTAAAAAAGAAAATAGATCCAAGATGGTGGAACGCAACACCGAACGGTTTATTGATTAAGCTGACTGTTATCCTTATACGTTGTGTTTCAGACAAGATTTGTTCGTAAGTATTGGTTAATTGTCTTTGTTTTATGTAACTGTAGCGTAAATAATTGTACGCTGAAGTCGTTTAGGAAAATGTTTTTATTTTAGCTCGTAGCAAGAATGGCTAATTTGCTATGTTCGTTTGCTAATACTAAGCCTTGTATGTTTCAGTTTACGATGGCCAAAGAGATGGCAGTGGTCAGAGGCCACTCTTCAATAAACAAGTAAAACAGATAAAGAAGTTTGGTTATTGGAGCGTCGTTGTCTGGCTGTCTAGCTTGCTGAAAGATCGAAAACTCAGGGCGAGGACAGCACAGTAAAGAACATCAGCGCAGCGGGCCACAACCACGAGGAGATATTCAGCAAATTAATCACGAGCCTGCGGTCAAGTAAAGCAGATAACATGGAGAACAAGGATAATGCAAGCAATACAGACACAAGTTCTAAGTCTACACGCTCATGTTCGTCCAAACGTTCGTCCATAAGTTCTGCAGCATTAAAAGCACGAGCAAAAGCAGAGGCTGCACGTGCTCAGTTGGCGATTTCAGAAAAAGAAGCAGCCATAATGAAGCAGAAAACTGAACTCGAAGCTAATTTGCATATTTTGAGTTCTCAGAAGGCTGTTGCAGCTGCAGAAGCAGAAGTTGCAGTTTATGAAGAGGAGGAGGTTCTCTCAAAAATGGAGCAGGACTATCCATTGGTGGGACCACCTGCCAGCCCAAAACAGCGTCTGACGAGTATGTTCAAAAACATTCAGACATTAGTTTTGAAGGCTTCTTGTTACCAGCAGATCCACTCGCCTGCCATAAAGCTGCACGTGAACAGTGTGAAAAAGCCATGAAAGAAGAAATGGACAATAACAGCTCACACAATGCGGAAACAGCTAAGCCTAAAGTGGCGCACATTGCACAACAGAGAGAGCGACTGAACCCCCCCATTCTACATCCGTTCCACACTCCTCAAACATCAACAGAGGCACAAGGTGTACAGGAGATTACCAAATACCTTACACGGAGAGAAATGTTAAGTTCAGGACTTTTGCAGTTTGATGACCACCCAGAGAATTACTGGTCATGGAAAATGTCATTTCAAAATGCTATTAAAGATTTGAACGTTACAGCCCAAGAAGAGCTAGACTTAATGGTCAAATGGCTGGGAGCTGAGTCTGGACAACAGGCAAAAAGAATCCGCTCAGCCAACGTCTTTAGTCCAACTGTAGCACTGGACCTTGTGTGGCAAAGACTGGAGGAATCTTATGGTTCTCCTGAAGTAGTGGAAAATGCACTGTTAAAAAAGATCGAACAGTTTCCCAAACTCAACAACAGAGACAATATAAAGTTAAGAGAGCTGGGTGACATTCTGCAGGAAATTGAATGTGCGAAAGATGGAGGATACTTACTAGGACTGTCATATTTGGATCATGAGTCAATCCCATTGTGGAGAAGTTACCCTATGGACTGCAGGAAAAATGGATTGCAACAGGTGCAAAGCACAAAGAGGAACATAAAGTTGCCTTTCCCCCTTTCAGTGTTTTTTCAAGATTTGTAAGACAACAAGCCAAAATAAGAAATGACCCAAGCTTTGATATCACACCTGCCAACGCAAGTTTCAAAAAAGAGAAAAGCTTCAAAAGCAATAACAGGCAAGTGATTACTGTTCACAAAACAGACATCCCTATAGACGCTAGTTCATTTCAGACTAGTTACAGTAAGCTTATAGAAAGCCCCGACAAGGTTTGTCCTATACATAAGAAGCCTCATCCACTTAAAAAGTGTAAAAGTTTCAGAGCAAAACCCATAGATGAGCGCAAATCATTTTTAAAAGAAAACAGAATCTGTTTTAAATGCTGTGGTTCTACTCAGCATCTAGCAAGGGACTGCAAGGTGCAAATAAAGTGTATGGACTGTGGCAGTGACAGACATTTAGCAGTGCTACATCCAGGTCCACCCTCTGCTCCATCTGAGAGCTCTGAAGCTGGTAAAGATGATGGCGGGGAGACGCAGGATAGTGCAACTGTCTCAGTTGTTTCTAAGTGCACAGAAGTCTGTGGTGATGTAGATATCCCACATTCATGTTCAAAAATAAGTCCTGTGTTAGTCTACCCAGAGGGAAATAGAGAACAGGCAAGAAAGATGTACGCAGTTCTTGACGAACAAAGTAACAAGTCTCTAGCTAAGTCTCAGTTTTTTGAGCTCTTTAATATTAAGACACGCTCAGACACTTACAGGCTCAGGACATGCTCAGGACTGTCAGATAATGTTGGCAGAACAGCATTAAACTTCACAATTGAGTCAATAGATGGTAGAGTAAAGCTCCCACTTCCAAACCTCATTGAGTGTGACATGATTCCGGACGACAGAAGAGAGATTCCGTCTCCACAAGTTGCTATGAAGTTCCCGCACTTACAGAAAATAGCTGAAAAAGTGCCTCCTGTAGAAGAACAGGTACCTATTCTTTTGCTCTTGGGAAGAGACATCATTCAGGTTCATAAGGTCAGAGAGAGAATCAATGGGCCACATAGTATGCCCTATGCACAGCGTTTAGATTTAGGCTGGGTTATAGTTGGGGAAGCCTGCATGGGGAAGACACATAGACCCCATAATGTGAATGTGCTTAAAACCCATGTTCTTCAGAATGGCCGTGCTTCTTATCTCTGCCCATGCCCCAACATGTTTCAAGTCAAGGAGTCAAGTGGTTGTAATTACCAACTCAGCACCACACCTGCCTTCCAAAAAGATATTGAAAATACAGCTATCAGTCAGCTTGGAGAAACGGTGTTTGACAGAACAGAAGATGATGACAAACCAGCATTGTCAGTAGAGGATAAAGAGTTTATTGACATTATGGTAAAGGAAGTGTACCAGAATGAAGGTAATAGCTGGGTGGCACCTTTGCCATTCCGCTCTCCTAGACCAGAGCTTCCAAGTAACAGAGAGCAAGCGCTCAAACGCCTCCAGTCCCTCAGGAAAACACTGGACCGGAAGCCTGAAATGAAAAGACAATACACAGAGTTCATTCAAAACATGCTGGACAACGGCCACGCAGAGGTCGCTTCACCTTTGGACTCAGACAAAGAACACTGGTACCTACCATCCTTTGGTGTGTACCACCCACAAAAACCTGACCAGCTGAGAGTAGTTTTTGACTCAAGCGCAGAGTTTGAAGGACTGTCCCTTAACAAAGTCTTATTAAGGGGACCTGATCTAAACAACACGCTAGTAGGTGTTCTTATGCGTTTTAGAAAAGAGCCAGTAGCATTTTCAGCTGATGTGCAACAAATGTTTTACTGTTTTGAAGTGAGAGAGGACCATAGGGACTATTTGAGATTCCTTTGGTATGAGGATAACGATACCAACAAAGGCATTTGTGACTACCGAATGAAGGTTCATGTCTTCGGTAATAGTCCATCACCAGCTGTGGCTATTTACTGTATGAGACGCACTGCAGTTGAAGGAGAAGAAGAGTTTGGTCATGATGCAAAGCAGTTCATATTGAGACATTTTTATGTTGATGACGGCCTTTCATCCACAGCAACAAGAGAAGAAGCTATTGAAATACTCACAAATGCACAAAACATGCTGGCTCAGTCAAATTTAAAGCTACATAAAATAGCCTCTAATGATCACAAAGTAGTAGAAGCATTTCCTGCTGCAGAAAGAGCCAAAGATCTAAAAGACTTGGACTTAGACAACATACCCCTGCAAAGGAGTTTGGGGGTACTGTGGAATCTCAAAAGTGACTGTTTCACTTTTCATGCCACAACTGAGAAAAAGCCATTCACCAGAAGAGGTGTCTTGGCCACCGTTAACAGTTTATACGACCCATTAGGGTTTGTTTCACCCATCACAATGCAGGGCAAAGCTCTTCTCCGTGATCTATCCACAGAGCAGAAAGACTGGGATGAACCACTTCCTGTAGAAAGAGAAGAGGAATGGGACAAATGGAGAAATTCGCTGAAAGATCTGGAGCAGCTGCAAATACCAAGGTGCTACTTCTCATTTTCCCAGTCCGTTGCTGCAAGGAAAGAACTGTGCATATTTTCAGACGCTTCCACCATGGCCATAGGAGCAGTGGCATACCTGAGAGCTCTCGACAGTGAAGGTCAGTGGCACACAGGTTTCATCATTGGCAAGTCCAAAGTTGCCCCCCGACCCGCTCACACTATTCCTAGATTGGAATTATGCGCAGCAGTTTTAGCTGTAGAAATGTACGAACTCATTAGAGATGAGATGGACATTGAAGTGGACACTGTCAGATTTTTCACAGATAGTAAAATCGTCCTCGGTTACATACACAACAACACAAAGAGATTTTATACTTATGTAGCCAACCGAGTGATTCGAATCAGGAAGAGCACACATCCAACACAGTGGTTTTACATATCCACTTGTGACAATCCAGCAGACACAGCCACTAGACCGATCCCAGCTTCCACATTAGCTTCCACAAACTGGTTTAGTGGTCCTTCCTTTTTGACACTACAAGACATTGAGACATCACACTGTGATAGTTTTACTCTCATTGACCCCGAAACAGATACAGAGATCAGGCCTGATGTGAAAACCTTTGTTACCAAAACCTCAGTAATGCAGCTGGAACCATCTCGTTTTGAAAGATTCTCTCATTGGATGAGATTGTGCTGCACTATTGCATCACTAAAGCGTGTGGCGGCATCATTCAAGAAAACAGACACAGAAAGTAAAGGCTGGAAGTGTTTCAGTGACAGTAACACTGCAGGAGAAGTATCCAAAGCAGCTAAGTTTATTATTCGCAGTACAAAGTGAAACATTCAAAGAGGAGCTCAGGTGCATAAAAACAAATCAACCACTTCCAAAACAGAGTTGTCTCCAAAAGTTGAACCCTGTTATTGATGAGGAAGGACTTCTCAGAATAGGAGGACGTTTGGCACCTGCTAACCTAACAAAAGAGGAGAAACATCCTGTCATTATTCCAAAGTCTCATCACATATCTATCCTTCTTATCAGATACCATCATGAGAAAGTAGCGCATCAGGGGCGTCATATAACAGAAGGAGCACTCAGAGGAGCTGGATTTTGGATTACTGGCAGTAAAAGACTTATTTCTTCCATCATTCACAAATGTGTCATTTGTCAAAAACTTAGAGGACAAATACAAACTCAAAAGATGGCGGATTTACCCATTGACAGACTGTCAACCATGCCACCGTTCACTAGTGTGGGACTGGATGTTTTTGGGCCCTGGACAGTCTCCACACGTCGCACCAGAGGAGGAAGTGCAGACAGCAAGCGCTGGGCTGTACTTTTCACCTGCATGTCCACAAGAGCCGTGCACATTGAGCTCATCGAATCAATGTCAACATCGAGCTTCATTAATGCACTAAGAAGATTCTTCTGCATCCGTGGACCTGCTCAAATAATTCGTTCTGACAGAGGAACAAATTTTATCGGAGCATGCAATGAACTGCAAATTGATCAGACAGACAAAGAGCTGAACACCTACCTGCTGGAGAAAGGGTGCACATGGCTATTCAACTCTCCCCACTCCTCACATATGGGTGGATCGTGGGAGCGTCTCATTGGAGTTGCAAGGCGCATCCTGGACGGTATTCTTTTAAAAACCGGACACATTCAACTCACACATGAAGTGTTAAGTACGTTCATGGCGGAAGTAATGGCAATAATGAATGCAAGACCACTTGTACCAATTTCAACTGATCCAGACAAACCAAACTTTCTCACTCCGGCAATGCTACTCACCCAAAAGACAAATGCGCTATCTGCACCAGCAGGAAGTTTTGCACCACCAGACCTCTACTTAAAGCAATGGAAGCAGGTACAGTGTCTGGCAGACTCTTTTTGGAAACAGTGGAAAAGTGAATACTTACCAACTTTGCAGAAACGGAGAAAATGGACTGATGATAAACCGAACATTAAAGTTGGTGACATTGTGTTATTGAAGGACGCTCTCACTCACAGAAACGACTGGTCCATGGGAAAAGTTGTGAGAACATTTGAGAGTAAGGACAGTAAGGTTCGAAAAGCCGAAGTAAAAACTGTAAAAGATGGAAACGCAAAAGTGTTTTTGAGACCCATTACTGATATGGTTTTGCTTTTATCGGATGGAAATTAAAATGTTATACCTGTTATCAGTTGAAAATGTTTATTGGAAAAGATTGTTTGTAGTGGCACAATTGTATTGTACCAGGCGGGGAGTGTGCTGCCTTTTGTAAGTCATTTAGAACAAGAGGTTGAAAACTGCACTAGAACGCCCTCTGCTGGATATTTGTTATATTGTTTTGGTTACGCTAAAAAAGAAAATAGATCCAAGATGGTGGAACGCAACACCGAACGGTTTATTGATTAAGCTGACTGTTATCCTTATACGTTGTGTTTCAGACAAGATTTGTTCGTAAGTATTGGTTAATTGTCTTTGTTTTATGTAACTGTAGCGTAAATAATTGTACGCTGAAGTCGTTTAGGAAAATGTTTTTATTTTAGCTCGTAGCAAGAATGGCTAATTTGCTATGTTCGTTTGCTAATACTAAGCCTTGTATGTTTCAGTTTACGATGGCCAAAGAGATGGCAGTGGTCAGAGGCCACTCTTCAATAAACAAGTAAAACAGATAAAGAAGTTTGGTTATTGGAGCGTCGTTGTCTGGCTGTCTAGCTTGCTGAAAGATCGAAAACTCAGGGCGAGGACAGCACAGGCAGAAATCTGCTCCTTTTCTTCTGCTTACAGCACAGAGATTTGTGGAGTTCACAGAGAACCGTCCTTTAAACAGATTGTCCCAACTCTTTTCCTTCTTTCCTCTTCCGTTCATTCAACAGATTGAGTTTTTTGAGTGCAGTTTGGTCAGGATCTGATGAATGCTCTGGTTTCCCACACAGCAAACGCACCACAGATATTCAGTTTAATTAACCGGATTAATCACTTAATGATCCGGGTGGTTCTGCAGATCGTGTGGAAGATATTGATCAGGCATTCCGCTCTGCACACAGTAATAGTAATCTGATTACACTTTCCCACTCCATTTGCTGTAATGGAGTTAAAGTAATGAGTGACAGAGAAACTAATGGATGTGTAATTAGAGAGCGATGAAATTGTTTATGTGCCGTAAGTGTTTTGGCCGGGCGGGCAGACAGAGGGACGCAGAGAAGAGATAGAAATCAGAAAGATGGAGGGAGGGAGAGAAAGCAAACTCCTTGTTCAGGCGGTTTTTCCGTCACATCAAGGCACCAAATCAATCCTGCAAATTGGTTTGTTCCCCGACAAGGTCACCAAATGACGGGGAAACGGAGGGAACGCGCTGGAGAAGGAGAGGCGGAATAAAAGATGGGATACGTAACGAGACGTAGAGAGAGAGAGAACTGCGGGCTCGTCGTTTGTTTGGTGACGGTGCTGCGCTGCGTATGATCTTGTTACCCGAAATGTTCAGCTCATTTCCCCCCAGTGAAAATGTTTTATTTTCCTGCTGGGAGTTTAATTCTTTATGCTGGAACAAACATTAGAAAGGTGAAGTCGGGGGCGTGCTGTGGTGGCGTAGGGGATACCGCAATCCACATTTGGAAGCCCTGAGTCCTCGACGCGGCCGTCGCGGGTTCGATTCCCGGACTGGAATTTTTTTATAAAAAAATTTGCCGCATGTCTTCCCCCTTCCTGTCAGCCTACTGTCATATAAGGGACACTAGAGCCTACAAAAGACCCCCTGGTGGGGAAAAAAAAAAAAAAAGAAAGGGTGAAGTCACTCACAGTTGGTAAAGTATCCAGAAACTTTAGTCTAGTAAGAAAAGTGATACTTCATAGTAAAAATAAAAGGTATTATGCAGTAAAGGTAAATTTACTGACCTCTGACTATTCGTTCTGGTTTGTGTGTCTTACAGGAACACTTCACGCCGGAGTGCAAGTTTAAGGAGTGCGTCTTCGAGAACTACTACGTCACATACTCATCCATCCTGTACCGGCAGACCCAGTCGGGGCGAGCCTGGTACATCGGCATCAACCGGGACGGCCAGGTCATGAAGGGAAACCGTGTCAAGAAGACCAAGGGTGCTGCTCACTTCCTGCCCAAACTCATCGAAGGTACGAAGGACAAACTCAGTTAGTTTGTTTTTACTTCCAGATTAGTTTTGTTTAAGAATGATTCACCATTAGCTTAACTCATAGCTGTTAGCATGATTCTGATCACTTCGTTTAGCTTGACTCATTAAGTAAAGGGAAGTCTAGCTGTTAGCGCCAGTAACAGCTTGATTCTTACACAGCTAAAACTTAACTTTACAGTTTCACATTGACTCACTGTTTACTCTGAGTAGCTGTGAGCTTGATGTTAGTTTAAGTAGCCATTAGCTTGATTCTGGTTAGCCGTTAGCCTGATTCTGCGTAGCCATTCGCCTCGCTCCATTAGCTTTGAGCTGGACTTTCGTTACCTGTTAGCTTAACTACAGGCAGCTGTTATATTTTGACTCTAATCCTAACTCTTAGGATTAGACTCAAACAACAACTAAGAATCATGTCAGAAGGCCAGATTTTTAAATCACTGGCCTCTCCATGTAAACTCTGCACTGTTCTGACTTATATTTCAAAGCTATAATATATAAAAATATAACAACATTCAGCATAATTTATTTTAAGACAACGTGATTGTAGAGTTGACATTTTAAACTGCTGTTAGCATTGAATATTAGCATTTAGCATAATGTAGATTCTTACCTTGACTCTAAAATCAACAAAGGCTACCAGCATTTCTAAATCTGGCACAAGTAACTTTTCAGTAAACGTTTAAAACAATTCAAAAAAAGAAGAAAATGCGAAATAGCTGTGTTCCTGTGTTCTGGTTTGAAGCAGATCAACTGGGCTACACAAAGTGTGACGCTTCGCATCGCTGTAATAAACAGGAAGCAGAGGATGAAAACTAGCATGGACCTCAGAAAAATGTAGAGTTCTTCTCCCGGAGCCGGAGGTTTGAACATTTTTCTGAGTTTTGTTCCTCTGGTAAGGCAGAGAGACCCACCAGTGGGTGGGAAGGTTCTCTACGTCACAAATTATTTGGCAAATATGTTTCCATCTTTTTGGAAAAGCCAAAAACCATCTAAAGTTAAAGTTAAAACTTCTCTGCAGAATTAAAGAAGGTTCTTTGTTTTTCAAATTTTGCTGTTTCCGTTAACTGACTCTTCAAAATTGTAGATGAAATGGTGCCCCCTAGCTGTAATGCCTTTGGCCTTCCTGTTATCAACTGGTAGTTTCTCTCTCCCAGCTTGAATGAATCTCATGCATTTCAGCACTAGATGCATATTTTTAAATATGTGACTCGGTGATTGGAGGGTTATTGATTTATTTTGATTATCACATCATGAGACATTTCTGGATCATTTATTGCGAGTGGAGTGCATGATTGCATGAGCGTGCGTTTTGCCTCCCCAAACCTCCAAGCCAGTCACACCATGTAAAGTTTCCCATCTATCGGAGGTGTGATTGGTGTACCGACGGCTGAATTTACCGTCTTTAGCGTCTCCGGGTTTCAGACTCCCAAAACGTTAAAACATCTTCCCCTCGTAAGAGTTTGGCGTCGCCGTTTGTCCGAATGAAAGGAGTGGGTGTGAGTGGCTATCGAAAGTGAGTTAAATGATGTATATCTGATTCAGCCGCTCTCTTCACACACACCTCTCTCCCCGGGGACTCCCTTCACTCCCATTTCTCTCGAGTCAGGGCCTCCCTCTGCTTACAGAGCGAATTACAGCTGCAGAGGGAGGGTCACGCATGGCTTTTCTGTTTTCGAAGGACTCGGAAAGGCGCTAGCGTCCAATAAAACCCGCCTTCCCTTTAACCTGGAGGCAGAGCGAATGTGCGAGACGCCTGGTGTGAAATTTTTGTATACATGTGAGAAATTGAAATCAATACGCGCGGGTCCTTGGGCAGAAAGCAATAAAGTTCATTAACAAGGTGCAGCCACATCATCCGGAGGAAAATAGTGTGTGTATTTATTGCAGTTTTTATTTGTTCCCAACGCTTTGTCCCTTTCGGTGTGGCAGCTGTTTAAGTGTGCGTGCATTAGTTTGAGGTGGAGTCCCTCTGCCACATCTGCAATGCAGCAGAAAACACAAAAAAAAAGAAAAGGAGAGACGGAGGAAGAGAGAAGCTCTGACTCAGACCGACTTTTGGTTAGCTGCTTCATTAAAGTGCTTTTATACTGGAATCCAGAGTGCCTACTGTCACATCCTGTGTAGCAACAGATTAACTTCACGTGAATACATTTTTAAGGCACATCTGCATCGCTCTCATCCACCAGGACGACGGCCGGGGAGGGACTCCACCTCTTAGCAGCTAACGCACTTTCATTTGAAACTTCGAACTTCCTCCTTACCTGTCCCTGGCTGTTTTGACTGTATTTTAAGGCAATATGGTTTGTGACGTTGGTATTTATTGGTGGAATTACTGTGAATTGTGTCGACATTGTAATTCCATGTTTGGTCTAGATATGTGTGATTTTTTTGGTTCATTTGGTGTCGAAAGTCATGCTGACCTGATTTTACTGACGTTTAAAATTGTGCGAATTTAACCTCAAGTGCACAAGAAGAAACAACAGGATCCTGTCTGACTTTATTTATCAAACCAGAAACCAGCCGAAATGGACTAAAAGAACCGTTTTCACAGGCGTTTTCTGTGTCTTGGCCTACTGCTTCCGTACATTGTAATATCTCAAGGTCTGAAGTTTGACTGGACCATTGTGCACCTTGATTATTTTCTTTTTCAGTCATTATGTTGCAGGTTTCTTGATTCTGGGACAATAGTCCTGTTTATGACCAACTTTGGGCCAAATTGTAACTTTAAAAAAGGAAATTACACAAGTTGTGTTTCCATTACAAATACCAATATCCCATTAATGACGAAAAACACAATCTTACAATTTTGGTGTTTCCATTAAATAAACGCAATTAAAATGACGTGAAAAAGTTTGTTCACGCCATCCATCACTGAAAAAACACGCCGCACAGAAAACAATATGGCCAAATAACATCAAGAGTTTATTGAAACTGGCATAATTACATTAAGTATTGTGCAATTATGTGGAAAGAGGAAACACAGCAAACAAGATTTTTTTCACACCTGATAGACTTGGTTTGATTGATTAGCTTGTGCAGTTTGATTTCACGCTGCACCATGTCCAACGATCCAAACCCTCTGAAAAACTCTTGGTTCCAAGGGTTTGTAACCAAACCAACCCATGTTGGTTCTCAACAGTTTGAAATCAACATGGTAGGTGGTCCCTTGGTTCCAGAGGTACCAACCCGTGAGAACCAACATGTATTGGACCAACTCAGGTTGGTTTCAAACAGCTGGGAATCAAAGACTCAAAGATTCAAAAGGTTTTGGAACCAACATGGACACCCTTGTTGGTTCCAAAGTGTTTGGTTTGGTACCACGATATTCACATAAAAAGTTTCCTACGGACTTGTTCTTTGTTTATTAAGTATGGCCAGTGTGGATCCTGTTGGGAGTTTTTCATGTAGTCTTGAAGTTAAGCATGCATTAATTTTAAAACCAAGTAAAGATCAAATAGTTTTCCTGATTCTCTAACATTAAAAGAGGGTGTACTTTCTTTTCACCATGTGTTCTGTCTCCACATTGTGGCATATGTGAGTATGAAACCTTAACTTATTGAGGAAACGTTTCATACAGTCTACAAACACTTCCTTCATGTTATTATTTTCTTTAAACTGTTGTGTGAGTCTTTCAGAGAAACCGTAAAGAAATCATCGCCAACGTTTTGTTTCAATTCCCGTCTTCCAAATGCAAAAAGAGTGCTTCCAGTTATCAAAGCCACAATGAGACTATTTTTATATTCTACTGGGGCAAAAAAAGTACATATATCTAAATATATTCCTTCTATATATGTGTATCCATGCAAGCGTGCCGGGGGGAAACGGGGCGACTCTTCCTGTTTCCAGCTGGGTAGAAATACGGCGCTGCTCTCTGCCATCCAGACCTACGGATCAAAAAGGAGCTAAAGGGGATCATAGAGAGAGCCTTGGAGCTCAGACTGCATCCAAGTGGAGGGACCGGGAGCATGCATGCGCTGATCATTTACTGGACAGGAGTTACCCAGTATTTACTCTTTGACCCCCTTTAACCACCTAATCTTCTTCTCACTATCCCAAACTCTCTGCATTTGCAATATGATCTGTATTTATTTCTATAATAACTTACACAAAGTCAACGGAGATGTGTTATTGGATATAATTGAATAAAACAAACTAATATATTTGTATGATTGTAACACTTGTCTCTGAAGATTTTTTTAAATGGGGAAGTTAATGGGATTATCATTCTGCAATAAAACCCACTGGTGATGTATTGCCACTGTTTATTGTAGTACTATGCAGTAAGTAGTACTTTCACCTGCCAGTTTTTCGTGATTCCATGACGGCAAACATTGAAATGAAATCAACAAATTCCTGAATTTTTAAGCATTTTTAAAACTGCAATTTAGGGACATTATAGATGGAGAAATAAAACAAGGAAATGTACATTTTGTCAAAACAAAAGTTTTGGTATTAACTTCAGAGATTTTCTTAATCAAAAAATCAGACAATGTCAGTTTGAAAAGTTGGAAAATTTTGCTTTTTGGACATTTTTGTAAAGTCAAAAAATTTTTTACTTTTCAAGCTACAAAATTTCCAACATTTCTGAGATTAATCTCAAAATTTCTGAAGAGTTTCCTATAAAAGATTTTGACTTCTGGAGAAATTTAGAAATGTCCTTGTTTTTTGTAGAAAATATTTGAATTTTCAAACAGAAATTTCTATATTTCTTGGTGGAAATTTACTACTCCCTTTTTTTGTTTGTTTTATATCTACAATGGCTTTAATACACCGTTGTATTTATGTGCTGATGCGTTATAAGTTTACGGCAAATCTACAAAAAAAATGTGTATATATATATATATATATATATATATATATAGATATATATATATATATATATATATATATATATATATATATATATATATATATATATACATATACATATATATGTTTAAAACATTGCGTTTCAGTGATGCTAACTCCCACCTGCAGGTGGCAGTGTTTCTTCTACTAACCTGTGATAACCGTGATTCGTCAAACAGAGTGACCTTCTTCATGAAATATAAACAGTAATGAAGTGGTGTCACATTTTAATTGTTTTAGGATTTAGCCTTTATGATTAATAAATGACTATGAGCCATTTCTCCCACTAGTGTTAGCCTCAAACATTTGGTTTGGTTGCATTTACCCAGAATGCCCTGCGCTGTAGTCCACTTCATGCTTTTGGAGCATTCTCCGGACCGCTTGTTATCCACATTCAAACCACAACAAAGTTCACTTCAACCGAGCAGAGACCGATACTGTAAGGGTTGTTTTGGTTCTTTACAATTTATTGCTTTATTTTAGGACGTAATGAGCATTTTTACTTAAATAAGAAATGTCTAATGTGTTTTAGGGTTATGGCTAGCTTGTTATTAGTTGTAAGTAACTACAAATTCTGGTTACTTTAACACAATTTTTGGGTAGTTATCCTAACCCAGTGTGTGATTACATTATTTAGAAGAAACAGTTTATTTTTTGAGCGATCTTTTTTTATTATTTTGCCGACCACCAGACACTCAGGTCGGGTGCCGCATTAGCTGACTGTGGAGATCTACGACTCGATTAGCAGCACATCCGGGTCTCAAAGTGCCCTCGATATCTGTGTGTGTTTGAAGCCACTACAACACAAAAAGCAATGCAAATATGCGATAAGGAGCCCCGTTTGGGTGGATGAGAAACACATTAGGAGGCAAGATAAGTCCTGAAAGCCGCTTTGTCAGTAAAGACCATTTACTTTCTTCCAGGACGGAAAGTGCAGCTTGCCACGGTTACCTGGATCCGATCCAAACAGGTTAGTGCTTACATTCACAACACTCTTTAAAGTTGACTTATATTACTTTAAAAGAATATGTATTTTTACATAATTGTTGAAACTGTTACTATGTTGTGACAATTTGGTATAAACAGAGTTTCCAAAAATTGTACTGAAGTAAGAGTAAAGATACTTTAACGTATTTTTACTGAAGTAAAAGTAAAAAGTAGCCGTCCAATAAATGACTCAAGTAAGACTAAAAAAGTATTTGTTAAAAGTTTACTGACGTGCAGAGTAACAGATCAAATAATAAAAAATAGATAATCAGATGGACCGAAATTAAAAGTTAAGTGGAAATTTTGGTATTTTAAGGGTGAAAATGACAATAATTCATATAAGTAACAAAATGAAGCAAAATAAAAGTTTTTCCAAATCAGTTTCTTTCACTAAAAAACTGATGAAAGTTGAACAAAAACTGCATGTGTGTCTGTGTCTGGAGAATATTTGGTTAAAACATGTTTGTTTTTCAATCAGTGGGAAGAAAATCCAGAAATTTTATTCAACTAAGAGTAGAAATACTTCATAATGAAATTACTCAACTAAAGGCAGAAAGTACAGCATAAAAAAAAATTTAAACAATCAAGCTCCTCTGCTTTCTCCAAGTGCTAATTAGAAACAACCAATCAGAGCCAGGAGGCGGATCTTAGCGCTGTCAATCAACCTCCCATTATCATGAATGCTAATGCCAATTAGCATGACCACTGACGATGTCCAATAAACATTTTTCCTGTAATGGTAAGCCGTTTCTCCTCCTTTAGCACATTTGTAAAGGCATGCACAATATTGATTGACAGCGCTAAGCCCCTCCTCCTGGCTTTGATTGGTTGTTTTTAGCAGTTCATGTCTTCAGACGGCAATAGTAGCTCAGTAACTAAGTGGAGGAGATTATAAAGAAAGTTTAACCAAATACATAACTTCAAACAATTACTTGTAATTTTGTTAATTAAGCTGAAATGATAATTTGTTGCAGGTAAAAAGTGTAATTTAAAGTGTGTTAAGTGAACCGTTTGTGATTTTGAGTCGTCTTCTCCCTCCTGACCACAGATGTGCTGAGTGACTCTGGCTGCCGGCTGTTAATAGTTACCTTCTTTCATAATTAAATTGGCCGTGGGCCAAATGGCACAAACAGCAGATCGTAAATTAAGGCTGAGTGGATCGGTGAAAGATGAGTGTTAGAGCAGAGTGGCGTGAAAAGATGAGTGTAGGAATGTGTTAAAAGCTGAGAGAGACGTTTCACTTCAAGAAGAAGAATAAAACCGCATCTGGCGGGTAAATCTGATCAACTCTGCTAGGAAAACAGACAGGTTGCTTCTGTGTTTCTGTAACTAACATTCATATTTTTATTATCCAAATAAAGTTTTTCAGGTATTTAGTTGAAATACAAATGTTCGATCAGATAATTCAGTCAAATGCAACTGACTACAGCGTTAGAGAGCGAATGGATGAATGAAGTTGCCATTTTTGGTGATTTCAGTTCTGCAACAAGTTGCTGAAGACATTTAAGTAAGGATTTAGGAACCATCAGATGATGAAGTAATGGGTAGGTAGAACGTTAACGGGTAGAAAAAGGAGAAAGAGTTATTTTGGGCTCAAATGAACTAATTTTATAAGAACAGGATTTTGTCACTTTCTGTCAAAGATGTTTCCTGAGTTTAATAACTTGCTTATTATAAAAACATAATTATAAAGAGTCAAATACATAATAAATGACATAATTCTACCTTATTTACAAATAAAAAAAATCTTCATATGCATCCACCAGGGCCACTTAAAAAGCATCCCAAGAACCACAAATGGCCCCCGCGCCACACTTTGGACACCTGTAAGTCAGACCAAAGGCAAAAATGTCCCTCAGGATGGTAAAGATTGCTGGATTTACTAATTTCCCAGTGGAAATCAGAGGCTAGTCTCTGGTTTGGTCATTGTACTGTTAAGTCTTCGCATTGTAAGGTGGTTTTGGTCCGACATGCCTGACCCACATAAGCTGGGAGCCCCTCCCTCCTCGGGGTAATCGGACACGACCAGTTGTCCAGGCGGGCCTGACTGACAGACAACAACAGCTCAAACCGGCCAAACCAAACTCGGCCTCAAAACGCTCCCCTCTGCCGGATCAGAAAGGAGGAAATCTAAATCTGAGGAGTTGGATTAACCAGTTTGAAGGTCCAAAGGTCCGCCATGGAAAACCTGCTGAGCAAGTTGCTGCTAGCATGTTGCTTATTCAGCCTGAGCGCGTTAGGAGGTAAGGCGCATCACAGAACGTACTCAAACCGGAGCTGTGTGGTCAAGATATAATTTATATAGAGATCAAAACAAAAAGTCTGGAATAATGTTGTTGCTCTACTGTAGTTGATTTCACAGAAAATCTAAAATACCAGACATATTCTGATTAAAAACATCCAAAAGATTTATTTGGTCTTCAGTCCCAAACTTCTTCTCACCTTCAAAATAAAAGTAGCGTCAACTTCTGACCCTGACAACCAACAGCAGAAGAATATAAGTAATGATAATAAACCACAACTTTGCCTGAAACTACTAAAAATATTAAATGGTAACATTGTTTTAACTTTAGGGCAAGTACTGTATAAATATCTTTCAGTTTTACTAAATTAACATTTTAGTTTATAAAGCTGTAATGGAGGTGGACTTGCTACTAACCACACGCTAACTCAAACATGCTAAGGTGTTCATTTGTTTAGCTAGGTGCACAAAAATGATAGCAGGTTGACTCTAGCTGTGTCTTGATTGCAAATGTCCACAAAACTTTGTCTACTTGTTGAAAAAACACAATTTCTTAATTGAGGTGTTTCCATTAAGTAAATGCATTTAGAATCACATGTGAATAAGTTTGAATAAGTTAATAAAAATATCCACTAACTACTTCCTGTTGTCGTTTTCTCTGTAGTTTCCACCAGTAGTAACAGCCAGGTGTTGATCACGTGACTCATTTGGTTTGAAAAAATGTTTCTGTGGCAGTTTAGTGAAATAATTTCATCCTGACACCAAAACATTTTATTCTGAACTGGCCTATTTCCATTTAGCAGTTTTATTTTAAAATTTTGCAATTATATGATCAATGGAAATACATGGAGCTAAATTGGGGCCATAAAGTTTGTAAAAAAAAAAAAAAAAAAATTAAACAAAAAAAAATTTAAATTGGAAAAACGTATTTAAACTGAATAAAATAAAATTTAAAATCAAGATTTGAAACGGAATTTTTTAAAATTAAAATAAAAATTGAAAATAAAAAATTGAGACTCACAAAAATAAAGATCTGAAACTGCAAAAAAATGTTTAATAAAAACCTGAAAATAAGATCTGAAACTGAAAAAACTATTTGAAACAAAAATTAAAACAGAAACCAGAGAACTGAAATTGAAAAAACATTTTTAAACTAAAAAATTAAAATTTTAAACTGAAAAAAGTGAAATAAAAATAAAAACTGTAAGAAAAGATTTGAAACTGATTATTTTTTTTTTAAACTAAAAATTAAACTAAAAAATAAAGATTTGAAACTGAAAAAAATGTTGAAAACTAGTTTTAAGATTTATGACGGCGTCCATTAAACCAGCTAACAGAGAAACCATACTGATGTAATCTCCATCTGAAGGCTTTTCCTTGCAGAAATCAATAATTTTTTACAATGAAACGGAGTAAAACTCTTCTGACAGTCACGTTTAAATCAAACTTCTGCTGCCAGTTTTTAATTGATGCCCAACGCCTCTTTCAGCTTAAAGAGCTACAAAAAAGTGAAACGCTTTATGTGAATCCTCACTACAGAAACCAGGGCTTGTTTTCTGTTTTAAAAACTGGAGTTCTGGTTGTTGTTTTGCATCTAGTCATGGTATTTCTGCGTTAAGCGGCCAGTCAGAACCTCCCTCTGTCTCCAAGCAGCATCGCCTCCCTGTGTCTCGCTAATAGCGGCGCCTTGCTGGGTGATTGTTGTCATTTATTCCTGTCAGGTCAGATTGTGCTGCAGCCACAGCGAAGCCAAACGTGATGGATGCCACGTCACCAGTGCCACTGATTATAAATGCTCCTAACCTTCCAACACCAAGGAGGAAATGGGGACGAGAAATTCAGTTTAAAGGGAAGAAATGTGGTTTTAATAGCGCAGCACTGAAGTCGTCAAAGATCCTTCAGTCTAAAATTACGGCACAGGATTTAAAGACAAATTATCAACTATTTTGAGTTTTTAAAGATCTGACTTTTTTTCTCTGAGTATTGGAAGGAGTTCTCCATTAGTTATGCACTAAAGGTTTTTGTTAAATGTTCTACGATAAATTGACAGTTAAGTTGGGTTATTTTAATTTCTCTTAAAGCTGCAGTATGTAACTTTCATTTAAAAAATGTTTGCTGAAACTGCCTCCATGTTGTTACAGATAATCTGTGAAGAAAATTGGCTTCTCTGCCTTCTCCCAGTGCTAATTAGCAACAACCAATCAGAGCCAGGAGGCGGGTCTTAGCGCTGTCGCTCACCCATTTGCTTTCTGCTATGGTACAGCTAGTTGGGAATGCTACGGCTAGTTAGCATAGCCACATTTGATTGCAGTTAAGCAGTTTTTCTGTAACAGTAAGTTGTTTCTGCATCAATTTCACATTTAGCAACACGTTCATGAGGATGAGTGGCAGCGCTAAGACCCGCCTCCTGGCTCTAATTGGCTCCAATTGGCTGTTTTTGGTTGGGAGTGGTTCATTTCTGCAGGGAAGAGGTGGGGGAGATTGATCTTTTCACAGATTGTCAGCATGGTGGCAGTTTAATAAATATGTAAAAAAGTAAAGCATTTTTATAAAAGTTACATACCACGGTTTAAAGTTGTCTTCTCTCCTGGTAACCGTTGATTCTTTTAACTCTGTTTTTCTTGTGTTTTCCTTCATGTTCTCCTTTCCATGATGTTTTCTGCTCTTTGTGCTGTTGAGGCGCTGTGGAGGCAGAGCAGGCCTTGATGAAGAAAGTCTTCACTGATTACAACCTGAAGGTCCGGCCGGCTCGCACCCCCGAAGAGAGGGTGGTGGTCCGCGTGGGGATGATCCTCTCCTCCTTCGTTGGGCTGGTGAGCAAATGTTTTACCTTTCCTTTCCTGTTAGGTTCATTAGAAAACTTTTCTCTTAATGTACAGACTGTGTAGCTACATCACTGTCCTCAGTCTTGGCTGTTTTTAGAAGCACTTGAGAAACAAATGGAAGTATAAAAACATACAAAATATGAATTTTACTTAACAGATCCCCGTTAAATTGAAAGTGTCACGGCTTTTGGTAACTAAACCTTCATAACATCGATGTAGACGCCAGGATACACAGCAGCTGAAGCTCCTGTTACCTCCAGTCAAGGTCAGCCTGCGTCCTTAAAGGAACGGGACTCTTTTGGCTCTGAAGGGACTCTGTGTTGGAAAGAGAGACGCTTGTTGGTCCACAGGCGATCAGCTGGAGGTGAACTGGAACAGGAAGTGTCCGTAATGGCAGAAATGTGTTTGGGGTTTCAGAGCCCCGCTCTCCTCCGATGTCGCTCCAGCTGTCTTGCTAACATTCCTGTTAGTGTTTTAAATAGCAGGTCAGGCTCAGAAAGTTAGAGATCATTTCAGCTTCAGCTCACTCTTTTAATAATATTTTTAAAACTATCAATATTATGATGTTTTGGACTTTTATTGTGCTTGTCTGATGACAACAAGCACATTCTGCTCTGCAAGCAGAACCTTTTCAGCTGCATTCAAACACTATTTATTTATTTTTAACTTAGATTTTTGTTGGATCTGTTGCAGTTTTTCATGTTCTAGACGCCACAGTGAAAGTTTTTAACTTGTTGTTTTACAACTTTCTACATTTATATAATGGATTAATTTAGTTCATATGCACATAAGTGACTTTCTCCATTTATTTTCATATAGAAACCACAAACTTTCCTTTGTTTTAGGGGTTTTTGGTGTGATTGACCAACATATATATGGAGACTCGATCATGCCACATTCCAATAAATAAATAACTTTTTAAATAATGTTTTAAATGTGTAAATACAGGAATCATTTATTAAAATATAGAATTAATTATGTGTGTCTCAGTCAAATATATTGATTCCATTTTAAAAACTACATATTATTTCATGTTTCTGTGCTGACACCTTTCAACCGTAATGGGCGGGACTACGGGACACCCTGACATCTGATTGGCTGCTTCAAACAACAAGTCAAGTCAACTTCCTGCTAAGTTTGTTATGACTCTGAGGTCAATATTTGTTTTTGTAAACGCTCCCATAATTTCACCGAATGTTGAACTCAAAACAGAAGACATTGCCAAACAGGTTTTTTTTATTTTTATTGGTTTTTGTCTTAAAGGTGCAGTACGCAACTTTTATAAAAAAAGTTTTTTTTTGCGTGTTTGTTTAAACTGTCGGCATGTTGTGACAGTATAACATGAGACAGATTATCTGTGAAATTATCTCTATCCTCCATTTATTAGTGTCTAAAAACACCAAAACAACCAATCAGAGCCAGGAGGCAGGTCTTAGCGCTGTCAATCATCCTCATTTACTCACTGCTAAATGTGCTAATAGCGGAGAAACAACTTATTGTTACAGGAAAACTGTTTATCTGCTGTCATTTGTGGATATGCTAACTAACCTTAGCATTCACAAGGACTTATCTTGCTGCAGCGTATTAAGGATTGTGATTGACAGCGCTAAGCCCCGCCTCTTTGCGCTGATTGTTTCTAGATAGCACTGGGGATTCAATTCATGTGTCTCATTCCAAACTGTCATGACATAATGACAGTTTCAACAAATACATAAAAAGATATTTTTAATAACAGTTACGTACTTGGCAGAGAATCTGAAATGTTTCAGATTATTATTATTATTATTAATTATTATTAACGTGCTGTTTCATATTTCCTTTCAGAATATGAAAAATGAGGTAATGAGCACCGTTGTTGTCATGAATCTGGTAAGTTTATTTGCAGTTCAGCTCTGTTTGTTGGTCCAGAACCGCTGAAGTTTCTGGATCTGATCATATTTTACGGTTGTTTCCATATTCAGCTCAGAACAGAACAGTTGGAGTTCAGTAGGCAGAATTAAAGCGTATGCAAATACTGTTATTTTTATGCAAATGCAAGGAAACTCATCCCTGAGGACGCAAATTAAAGTGGCGGCAAAATGAGAAGAGGGAAAAAAAGTGATGAAGTGACAAAATACTTCACATTTGTACTGAATGGGCAAAGTTTCTGCCTGCTGTTTCCTTTTTTTTTTTTGCTGTTTCTATTTTTCTAAGAATCCAAAACTTTCTGTTCTCACAGGAGTGGACAGATTATCGGCTCACCTGGAAACCCAAGCAGCACGATGGGATTGAGGTGCTGCGCGTCCCGTCTGGGAAGGTGTGGCTTCCTGACATCGTTCTCATCAATAAGTAAGTAGATCAATTTTATATATG
This sequence comes from Gambusia affinis, assembly GCF_019740435.1. NCBI lineage: Eukaryota > Metazoa > Chordata > Actinopteri > Cyprinodontiformes > Poeciliidae > Gambusia > Gambusia affinis. The sequence goes on from NC_057885.1 coordinate 20,155,084, forward strand.
TACTTTGGTATAAATATAAGATGGACATGATGATTTTTGCAACTTTTTCTTTTCAATTTTCTTCTGACATGTGACTGATAAATTAATTTATTATAATAATGTTTGCAAAGTTGCCAGACGTTGCCTAGCAGAGGTGATGTCATAACAGAAACACCAAATTTGGACATTAATGAAGAACCAAAAGGACAATCCCAAAAGAAATCAGAGATACAAAAAGGCTCCAGATCAAATCTGAGTTTATAAGGTGGAGATGTAAATGGTAATATGTCCAATTAGGAGAAAATCAGGTGAAATTTCAAGGAGCAGCCGTTTGGAGACCTAGCTAACCAGCACCCTACCCAGAGATCTAAAGGTTTCCTGTAGAGAGCCGATGGCAAACATGAACAAAACCGTTCATGTTCATGACGATAAAACGCTGTCAGATTGGACTGAACGATATAAAAAAATCCTCCAAAGGCGATAATCCGGATATCAGGAGGAATAGATGCGTATCACTCTGGGATCTTTAGCCTTTTTGGAAACGTTTCTAGTGTCTATTGTGAATCAAACCTTAAAAAAATAAAATAAAATCAAGCAAATAAAGTAGCTCAATATTTATTTTAGACAAAAAACTTGAAAGAGATTTCTATTTGGATCATTGTAGATCATAAATAGTAAATTTCCTCCAAAAATTCAGGAATTTTGTGACTAATCTCAGAAATTTGACATTTGAAATTCTGATTTAAAATATGTTTGTCTTTCTTTTTTTCTTTTTAGGAAATTTCTGATGTTAATCTAAAAATCCGACTTTTTTTCTAGCAAATTTCATCATTTTTCCTAGAAGTTTTTAGTTTTTTGGTAAAAAAACAAAACAAAAAGTTACGTATTTTTCCCACAACGGCCCAAATGCACTGTAGTAGATTTTGCATGTTTGCACTATTAAAATAAACCCATCTAGTTTTCAGTTTCTTTAGAGCTCGATTGAATAAATTTATTTTCAGCAATAAGAACAGGATTTGGATCAAATTCTTTCAAAATGCTCGCCATGTTTAGCCAAGAATAAAAGCTGATTTTGGTGCAACAAAGTTGGCTTTTCGGTAAAAAGCTTTGTATAAACTTGGCTACAAAAACAAATACATTTTGTTGTACTTTCATTTTCCTGTGTAAGAAAATTACATTGGTAATATTTTTTTAAAAATCTGATTACAAATTAAAAGTCCCCATCTGCCTCTAAAGGCCAAATTTGTAACAATTTTGAATTGCAGTTTGGGGGGCCTCACAAAATCAGCCCAAAGGCAACGATTTGGACACCAGTGCACTGCAGCATTCATTCAGTGAATAAAACTGCAAGAGAATGCATCAAATTAGAGACTCAAAGAGCAGAAAGAGGAGGCTTTATGTTCCCCGTATCCCAACACATGTGCATGCCCCCATTAACACCGCTGTAACTGTCCCCACTGCTCCATTTATCAACACTTTATAGGCAATTAAGCCTATAACTGGGCTGATGGCGCCGTTCAGCAACTTCAGCACACAAGGCCTTCATTTGGAACATCAACACACAAATATCTGCATCAACACAAGCCTGTGTGTGCTTCCCAATATGGCTGATCAATACTGCTCATTTCAACTGCGCTGTCATAGATAGTAGGATTTTATTTGGGCTAACATAAAGTCTGCTCAATTACCTGTATCATAAAAGCCTAAAACTGTGTACTGTGAGAAGGTTAAATCAGTCTCTGATTAGCTTGACGTCTCAGTTGTGAGTTTATCTGCCAGGAAAGCTTTGTGTACATGATCCAACGTTGGCCGGCCTGTCTGCTTAGCTAATGTTTGCTCTTTACTTCTTATGCCACATAAAATGTTGTGATGTTGGGTCAGAATGAGGCTACAGCCAACAGGAAACTCAGAAACAAGTTTGCAACAAAGAAACTGAAATCTTCTTTAACCATGTTGCTGAAGCTTTATTTTATGTTAATTAACCACAAGAGGAATATCTACATATTCAGGATGTAGAAAGTGGTGAAAACAAAGAACTAATGTGGTTATTTATTATTTTAACAATCCCTTTTTTCTTATCTTGTTTTTACGTTTCAGTAGAGTAGCTGAGAAAAATCAGAAAAATATTTCTCTCGTGTGAGTCAAGGTTATTATAGCAAGACAAGCTCAAGCTAACTGGTATTCAGATCCAAGCTAATTGCTCAGTAAAGTCAAAGCTAATCAAAATCACTAAGAGTTGAACAAACAGTGAAAAAGAGCGAGAATAAAACATACTCAGTTCATTTTTAATAACTGCTTTGATAAAAAATTAAACAGCTAACCAGGATTAAGCTAACCACTGCTCAGACTGAAGCTATTAGCGTCCCAGAGAGAAGCTAATATCTAATTTAAGAAATGATAACAGTTAATCAAAATTAATCTAACAGCTACATGAAGTTTAGTTAAAAGCAACAAAAAGTCGGGCGTGCTGTGGTGGCGTAGGGGATACCGCGACCCACGTTTGGAGGCCTTGAGTCCTCGACGCGGCTGTCGCAGGTTCGATTCCCAGACCCGGCAACATTTGCAGCATGTCTTCCCCCTTTCCTGCCAGCCTACAAGAGCCCACAAAAGACCCCCTGGAGGGGAGAAAAAATAATTAAAAAAACAACAAAAAGTCATGCCAGTCACGAAAAGGAGCAACATGGACTAAGTTAACAACTAGGCAGAGCTAAGCTCACTAGTGCTCAGTAATAAGGCTAATGGCTAATTAAAGTTAGTCAAAGTTAATCTAAAAGCAACAAACAGTCATGCTAGTCATGGAAAGGCATAATAGGGACTAAGCTAGCCAGATTTAAGCTAACTAGTCTGCAGACTGAAGCTAACAGCTAATTAAATAAACGCTAACAGCTAATTAAAGTTAATCTTACATCCACATAAAGTTAAGCTACTAGTCATTTGAAACAGGAACTAAGCTAACAGCTAGCCAGAGTTAAGCTAACCAGTGTGCAGACCGAAGCTAACAGCTAATTAAATAAATGCTAACAGCTAATTAAAGTTAATCTTACATCCACAAAAAGTTAAGCTACTAGTCATTAGAAACAGGAACTAAGCTAACAGCTAGCCAGATTTAAGCTAACCACTTTCCTGAACCTTCCATGTTGGTTCACAATTGCAAATCACTTTGAATAAAAGCATCAAATAAACGTAACAAAAGATGTAAAAGCAGTAAATGTTTTGCTTGTGTCTCTGTTTGCAGTAATGACGGCGTGTTCGACGTTGCCCTTCAGGTCCACGTTCAGGTTTACAGTAACGGCAGGGTAACATGGACGCCCCCCGCTCTCTACTGCAGCTCCTGTGCAGTCAAGGTGGGAGGACATTTTTTTCCTCTTCCTGTTGTTTTCCCTTCAGTTTGTTCACTCACACACTGATTTTCTCCAGGTTACATATTTCCCGTTTGACTGGCAGAACTGCACCATGCAGTTTCGCTCTTACACGTACGATTCGACGGAGATTGACCTGCAGTATGCGAGAGACTCGAAAGGCAAGGAGATCAAGGAGATCCAGTTGGATGGAGGCTTCAGTGGTGAGCTTCAATATGTTCTCCTATGAATTAATGTATCAATAGTAATTGTTTCATCAATATTAATGAATTATTGACTTAAAACCAGCTCATATGTTTTGTTGAAAAGGTATTTGTCAGTTTCTTCTTATTTCAAGTATCCTAGGAACTAGACCAAAAATACTTGGTAATATTTTGTATTTTTGCAGTGTATTGAAGATTACCAAGGTGTCTGTGAATTAAAATGTTCCTGTTTTAATGTTTCTTGAGAGAGCGGCGAGTGGTACATCAGACACAAGCCAAGCAGGAAGAACATGAACGGCGACACATACGAGGACATGACTTTCTACCTGATCATAGAGAGAAAACCTCTCTACTACATCATCAACATCATCATTCCCTGCATCCTCATCACAATCATTGCCATTTTCAACTTCTACCTGCCTCCCGATGCAGGTAAACACTTTTTACTCTTAAATACTTTGGCTAATGGAGAAATTCAAGGTCAACTCAATGATTACAAGAAAGTCCAATGGCAGCAAATTGGTTTTCACCAAACATGACCCAACATCTCTACGTAAGGAGTTTTCAGGCCTAAAGTCAGGTAGATTTAGTTTGATTGGGGACCAAAATTGCAACACTTGTTCCATTTTTCAGCTGCTGTGGATCTTTTTCACAAACATTGGGTTTAAGTGATGCTAATTCCCACCTGCAGGTTAACTTGATGTCAAAATAAAGGTCACACCTTTTGTACACATTGCAAAACACGTAGTTCTGAAAAAAATTAAAAAATAAAGAAATATTTCCCCTACAATGAAACAAAACAACTTAGGTACAAAGTGAACTCTAACAGTTTCATGGTGTTTTGACACCTGATGGTCCGTTAGATGCAGTTTGATTGCAGATCAAAGTTGTAACATTTATCACATTTTCTGCTGCTGAGGTTTGTTTTCTCACTGTTTTGTTTCAAATTAACCAAATTAATTGAATAACCTGTTCATCTCCTCACCTGTGGTGGCGCTGCACAAAAAAAACACTTAAGGAAATTATGTGAAAACCTCTGAAGAAGACACTGAGACACTTCATGAAATGCAAATAAAAATAAAATACCGTCAGAATATAGCTGTTGTAGGATTTCTCTTTTGTCTTTGTTAAAAGACCGTACGTCATTTCTCCCTCAAACAGCGCTAGGCTAGCATGTTTGTTTTGGCTGTATTTACCCAGAATACCCTGTGTTGTAGTCCACTTCCTGCTTTTGGAGCGGTCTCCAGTCCACTTGGTGTTCACATATGCACTGGAACTGGACCAAAGTTCACTTTAACCAGAGACTGAGGTTTGTAAACCGACCAAAGTTTGATTCACCGGACTTTCTAGGTAAACAAACTGGAGTTTGATTAAAGCGGACCAATCATAGCAAGTCTTCTGTCCAATGGACACTAATTCAGAATGACAGACTTCAAATTGGTTGGTTATGTCTCTTAACAGACTTATACAACAACTGAAGCTCCTGCTTTTATTGAGGTAGACCTACCAATGATCATCATGAATCAACCACCAACTTAATTTTTCACACAGCTTTTCTTTTACTGACTCTGGGATTGAACTACCTGATGCTCAACTGTTTCCATTTCTGCCAGGAGAGAAGATGGGTCTGTCCATCAACGTGCTGCTCACCCTGACTGTGTTCCTGCTGCTGCTGGCCGATAAGATCCCAGAGACCTCGCTGGGCGTCCCCATCATCGTCAACTACATCATGTTCACCATGATCTTGGTCACCTGCTCCGTCATCCTGAGCGTGGTCGTCCTCAACCTGCACCACCGCTCCCCCAACACCCACATGATGCCCATGTGGATACGCAAGGTCAGCTTTGCAGACGCAGGAGCATCAAGCCGAACTGGGGATTTAGAAACTGTCACAATCTAGACACAACCAGCTATACTTGAATTCTATAAATTTGTATTCTAATTAGATTGCTTTCACACCTGGCAGCCTGGTAGATTCAGTTCAATTGGGGATTGAAATTGCAACATTTTTTACATTTTCAGCTGCTGTGTTTCGCTTTCTCTCTCTATTGTGTCAAATGAACCAAACTCTTTGAAAAACTTGTTCCCCTCCTCACCTGTGGGGGCACTACACCAAAAACCACTGAAGGAAATGACACTAAAACCTCTGAAGACACTGATAGCAACTTTGTTCTACAATTTCCTGTTCCAGTAGACAGAATTGGGTTTAATTTAGCATTAATCTGTGAGGAGGCAGCGATTGTTGGATTAAAGCAGAGTCGCCAAAGTAAATGTCATCCTGTACCATTAACCCCCATCAGCTGCTGCTGCCCTCACTCTACATTATGTGAAGCTAATTACGGCTCTTTACATCGGACTGCCACGCTTTTCAGGGTACGCTGGCCTGAGATTGTACCTCAGTACTTGCATTCAGGTGATTTACACGGCCTAATGGAGTTTAGCTGGAAGAGATGACCTTTATATGTTCAACTTGTTCCAGTCCTGCTCCCCAGAAGATCACTGGGTTCATAAAATGATGGAGGAAGTAAACTTCTGCACAACGGAAAGCACGTTTATATTTGTTTGAGGCTTCATTAGAGATAGAAATCCCAGTTCTGACAATTAAAATAAATATTTCTATTCACTGCATATAAAAATTATTATTTTTCTCACTTTCTGACATAAATCAGGCTAAAAGTTTCTTGTTTAAAACCCAAAATGTTTCTGTTTGCTAAATCCCAGGATATTGAGAGATTTATTATTATTCTTTTCTTCAAAGTCACTATGATTGCTCAACCTTTAAACAATTTGTAAAAAGCTAAAGTTTTAAAGTTTATTTTTATATCTTCTTATACTGAGAAACTTTCTCATTAAAACAAGAAAGTTTGTCATTTGAACAAGTTTCTTTTCTTGTTTCAGCAGAAAACTTTGTTATAATGAATTATCTTAACTTAGCTAATGCTTTAACATTTCCAAATATTGTTGGTTTTTAGTCCTTCCAGATTTTTTTTACTTTAATTTTATTTTTGCAATCAAAATTTGAGATTTTTTTGGTGGGTTTTTTTTGTTTGTTTTTGTTTTTAAATTTTTCAAAAAGTTTGGCAATATTCTGGAGGGACAAAAAAAAAAGAACAATTTGTAGAAATGTTAAAGCATCAGCTAAGAAGTTAAAGTTTGGACACAAATAGTTCGTCTGAATGGAAAATTATCCAAAAATACCATTAAATTAGTTAGAAAGTTGCTAACGGACAATAATGTTGAAGTTATAGACTCTTTTTAATTTGTAGGAAACTCTTAACATGTCAAATTAGAAATTATTTTCTATGTCTGGAACAGAAAAGCTTATTGGAGTTTAATATGTAATAATACATTTATAACATCAATTAGGAAATATTTCCAGTTCTGAATTAACAAAACTCATCTGTTTTATTATGAAAAATGAAATAAATTATGACTTTACATTCATATCTGAGGTCAAAACTTTTAATTAATTAAATATCATCTTTAGGCCTGTCACAATAACAAATAGTTCCAGATTTCATTGTGATAAACGATAATATTGTTGTTTTCAATTAGCATAATGGAAATAATGGCAAAATAAAGTTAGAACAGATTCTCAAAAACTTTAAATCCTCATAAAAATTTAGCACTGAAACTGTAAGCCATTTTCAATATCCAAAATAAATGCACTAAACAGAAACAACAAATAAATTATGAAGTCTCTGCAAACAAAATTGTCCTTCAAAAAATGTTTAGTTGAGACCAAAACACCAAACTGAAGAGTTTTTGGTAGAAAAATGAAAATGACAAATCATACCAATGGAAATTATTGGGTTTGTTTTAATTTATCATGCGATTAATTGCTTTATTGATTATTGTGACAGGCCTAATCATTTGTCAGTTGATTTTTATCAAGTCCCATAAGCCCATGAATGTCAGATGAGTTATTTAAAAAGCATCTTAAAGCTCATCAAACAGAGGAGAAATGAGACGATTAAACGTTTATTATATTGATCAAGGCCGACGTTTTTCTGTATGATGTGCTATTTTATCACTGAGTGCCCTGCTAGTTCTTTAAAAGGCAAATATTCATTGTCCCACATTGATCCACCAAACTGTACATTTGAATTTAACAGCAGAAACTTGGGTGTTGCCCAACGTGAGTCCTGCTCAAAGTGCCTCTTTGGAAAATCCAGAGGAATTTGTTATTTTTATTTCTCAAACCAGCATGAATTACAAAGCAATGGTTTCTAATCCAACGTTTCTGAACGGATGTGTTGCTGCTAATTTACACAATAAATTGAAAATGGTAATTTGTCCAGAGAGAGCAAGGAAAATAGAAGAAATTAGCCAGGAGACCTAACCAACCAGCACCCTGCACAGGGATTTAAAAGCTCAGTCATCTGTAATTATTGAGCCAAATGTGACAAAAATTGTTTTTCATAAAACTAAAACTTAGAGCTGCTAATGATTATTTAAGGAACTGATTGTTCTCATGATTAATCAATTAATTGAATAATAAAAAGGTAAACTGTGCAGTTTTTTCATTTAAGACTTTTAGATATACATTAAAATAAACAATTCAATTCCATTACTTTAACATTTTGGAATATAAAACTTAAAAAAATTTTTTTGCATTTCACAAAATATAATGGATTGGTGGCCTCAGTTTTTGAGTAAGAAATTGCTGAATTTTTATTAAACAAACAAAAGTATAGTAAGGGCCACAAATGGCCCCCGGGCCGCAGTTTGAACACCCCTGCTGTAAGATAAAAACACTTGGAATATATTAACAGACTATAGATACAACAGAAATTGATTTTAAAAAAATAAGATAATATCTTTAGTGTGAAGCATAAATAATCTAGTTAGTAAGAAAAATACATTTGTATCACCATAATCTGTCAGATTATGTCTTTGCCCTTCACCCTCCGTCTCCACCCAGATCTTCATCCACATGCTGCCTCCTTACCTCTACATGATGCGTCCCAAAGTGGAGACGCCGCTTTCCCTCGAGATGATTCCCCGCAGGGAGAAGCAGACGGTGATGACCATCAACAAAGCCGCCGACGAGTATTTCATCCGCAAACCGGACTTGTCCATCCTGTTCCCCAAGCCCAACAGGTGAGCATCAAGAGTCGCTACCAAACTGGATAAAACCAGCTGGGTGCTGAAGAAACAGCTTGATTTGGAATTAAACTGGTTCAAACGCAGGCAGACATGTGAAATATTTTATGTACAAGGAGCTAGCGGATTCCAGAGGGCGATCACCGATCTCCCAAAATTAAGGAAAACGGCACCAATAAATCGGTAAATCTCTAAAAATATACTTTTTTACAAATTTGTTGAAATGTGTGAAAAGACACAGGTAATCTGACAAAATTCAAGCTCCTTTGCCTTCTCCCAGTCCCCCCAGCACAAACTAGAAACAACCAATCAAAACCAGGAGGCGGGTCTGAGCGCTGTCAATCACACTCGTGTGCACGCCTGCTGGCTGTGAGCTACAGCTTCTCCCCGTCATCACAGGTTTCACAGATTCCCTCGGTGTCTAGCATTAGTTTGGAGATCGGTACATCCTGACATTCATCTGGGCAGAGAACCCAAAAATTACACTCAGGTAAGAGTAACAATACTTCAAGTAAAAGTAAAAAGTACTTATTGAAATTACTCAATTAGAGTAAAAGAGTATTTAGTAACTGATCAAATTATGAATCATTTAATATTTAAAAATTACATCTTCAGGCAGACCAAAATATAAACTTAAGTGGAAATTTATGGGGGGTTTTTTCCCCACCAGGGGGTCTTTTGTGGGCTCTAGTGTCCCTTATATGACAGTAGGCTGACAGGAGAGGGGGGGAAGACATGCGGCAAATGTCATCGGGTCCGGGAATCGAACCTGCGACGGCCGCGTCGAGGACTCAAGGCCTCCATACGTGGATCGTGCTACCCCTTACGCCACCGCAGCACGCCCCAATTTATGGTATTTTAAAGACCAAAATGACAATAATTCATATAAGTAACAAAATTAACAAAATCAGACAAAATAATTTTTCTAAATCAGTTTCTTTGTATAAAAAAACGGCAGAAACTTCATCAAAACCTGCAGGTGTGTCTGCATGCTAATGTCTGGTGAATTTTTGTTTAAATCGTGTTTATTCTTCACTCAGTGGGAAGAAGATCCAGAAATTTTACTCAAGAGAAGAAATACTTCATAATCAAAATACTCAAGTAAAAATACTCCTAAGAGGTTTCTTTTTTTTTTTCCAAAATAAAAAGTGAATGTAGTTGAGTAAATGTAAATGTAAATAAAAAGTGAATGTAGTTGAGTAAATGTAACTAGTTACTCCCAGACTCTCAATCCCTGCTTCATGTTTTTCCCACTAAACTCTCCAAACTGTCCCCGCAGAGCGTCTGTCCTCCGTGAGAAGTAAAATATGTCTGGAGGGAAAAGAACAGCCGCTGAAATAATAATGACCCGCACAAATTGACTCTGACACAGGAGAGCGGGAAGATGTGTGTCTCAGTAAAAGGAGGGGCGGTTGTGTCAGAACAATCTGATGAGACAGCGGTATCCCGGTCGGCCATATATACACTCACATGCACCTTTCTAATTGGTTTAGTGGATGTCTTGGCACCAGACGGGGCCAGTTTTCCTTAAAATTAATCTCCTGAATAGTAATTTTCTTCTTGCTGATGAAGTGCGAGTCTGAGTCGTAAAAGACGGAGAGCACGGAAGGGGTTGAAGGGTCAAATGGTATCTGCTCTCCATCCTTTCCCCGCTCTCTGTTCCCGTCTACCTGATGGAGCTTCACCTGTCTGAGGTCACAGCCTGCTCACCTGCCGCGCTCAGAGAGCTGTGATGGCAGCTCTGCATCGTAAACTCAACGTTTCATGAGCAGAATACCAAGCAGCTGGTCGGGATCCTCCGACTGCTGCATGCAGCTACAGAGCAACACTGCCCTCTGGTGGACGGCGTCTGCAGTGGCATAAAACTTCTGTTTATTACAGAACAAAAACAAAAAATTATTTTAAAAATAAAATAATTTTTGAATTATTTTATTTTTTAATAAAATAGTTTATTTATTTTTAATAATAAAAATAATGATTATGATTATAAATGGAATATGAGCCATTTAATAATAAATTATTATTTATTTTATCAAGAAATTATTATAAATAGGAATACTTTGAATTATTATGACAAAGTCTTAGGACCAGGCTAAGAAAAACAAAACAAATGAGAATTAATTCATAATATTTCAAGAATAAAGCCAGGAAATTACCAAAATGAACATGCAATATTATGAGAATAAATCATAGTATTGAGAGAATGAGGTCATAATATTTCAGGAATAAAGTTGTAGTATTTTGAGATTAAAGTCGGAATATTTTGAGAATCAATTCATAATATTTAAAAAATTAAGTCAGAAAATTACCGGAATAAAGGTATAATATTATGAGAATAAAGTCATCGTAATACTAGAATGAAGTCATAAATTTACCAGAGTAAAGAAATTATTTATTTATATATACACACACATGGAATATTTTTAGTTTTTGGCAAAACTTGTACTTATTCTGTTTCTTGTTTTATTCACAATTTCCCATTGTAGATATGCAGTTGTTAACCACATGTTCAGGGCTACAAAATGCTATTTGAAATGCAGTTTTGTTTTCATTTTGTGTTAAATTTGTATTTCTGCGTACTTTGTTGGTAAAAATGTGAGTATTTTGTGGAACCTGGTCATATTTTCTGTTTATTGTGATAATCTTTAACATTTTGGTTGAGTGTAGAAGCTGTGGTTGCGTTTTGTGCTTCAGCTCTCGGCCTGGTCTTCCTTTTTCCATATAATTTAATGTCACTGGGAGGGAAAGAAAGTTTGAATTACCGTGGCTGTGAACATTTCTCAGTGGCAGCTCTGCAAGGCGGCCTCGGAGCGTTTCCCTGGCTTCCCCCAGCGGCTCCTGGCACCGGCTGATGGTTGGTAACTGAGGGAAACAAGTAAACACTGAAACATTCACACATTCTCACCTAGAGATTCTGGGCGGTCAGCAGCGGCTCCCACAGCGGGACCGGAGCTCCTGACCTTCCCTTTATTCCTCTGACTGGCAGAAGAGAGGAAGCCAGACGTATTGACTGATTCCCAGTTTTGCAGATTTTAATTTGCGTTTGGACCTGGGCTAGATCTGCAACCCAATGTGTGTTTCTGCAGTTTGGAAATATAAATGGTACTTTTTTGGGATATATTTTATTTATAGTTTCAGTTGTGTGTGGTTTTTATTTATTTTATTCATTGTCTTATTTTGGATATCTAAAATATTGTACAAAAATAAAACCCAGCCAGTTTAATGATTTTTGGTGTCTGGAATATGAGCCATTTCTCAAACCTGTGGAATGTAACATGACAAATCAGCAGGCCTTATGCTGTTGCCTAGCAACGCCGGTGAAGCCCAGCCTGTTACCTGGCAACTCAAGTAGAACTCCAGCATTGCATGTGCTGTACAATGGCTGCTGGAAAAGACACGTATTTTGTTGACGTACCATCCAGACACCACTTGCTGCAGTCTTGCTGATTGTGCAGGAGGTTCCTCTTCTGCTTTTCAAAGATGCAGGGTTGTATAATTGCACGTCTGTTTGCAGCCATTTTTATGTGCTGCAAACAGCACTAGAAAATGAGTTTGTGGGGCACGGCCAAAAACAGATTGTTTAGATTAAAGCGACAAGACGCCCTAAAACAACTCAAGATTAGCAGAACTGATCAGACTAAAATCTCATCATCTAAGAATTATGTGCGAAAAATGTAATGAGAATGTTGTATACAGGCCAAAGTCCTATCCTAACCCGTTAAAGGAAGCGTTATGGGTAAACAAACCCTGCAACAAACTTCCTGTTATGAACTCTACATTCATCCAGATGTTCTCTGGATCTCTGACTCATTTTTAGCATCTGTAAAACGCCGTTATGTCATTTGCTCTGCAGGTTCCATCCAGAGGGTCTTTGCACCGATTTGAAGAAGTTCATTGACGGCCCAAGCTCCTACCTCACTCTGCCTGACGAGCTCAAGTCGGCCATCGACGCCATCACGTACATCGCTGAGGCTCTGCAGGCTGAGAAAGACTACGAAGCGGTGAGTTTTCCTGTCCTCTGGTTACCCAATCAAAGATCCCTGCAGACTAATCCTAATGTTCTCTGGTTTCTATTTTCTCTGCCTTTTCTAAATCCCTCTCTGTCGACAGCTGAAAGAGGACTGGCAGTTTGTGGCCATGGTGGTGGACCGCATGTTCCTCTGGATCTTCGTCGTCTTCACCACTGTGGGCACTCTGGCCATTTTTGCCGACGCCAGTTTCAATCACACGCCCACAGATCCCTTCAAATTAGCCTGAAACGGTTTGGTGTTCCTTTAGGAGAATGATGGAGAGCATTCTCCCACAAGCGTCAACAGAAAAATATAAGTAGTGTTGGCCCGAACTTGGTAATCCCTTGGTGTCGGTTATTGCTTGGACTGTAACAACCCGTCTAAATTTAGCATAATCCATGACACATATTATGCTACGATGTGACGTTGGTGTTTTTAAAGCATTTTAGCTGCAGATATGTCAACATGCTGTTAGCACATAAACACCATGAAAAAGCAGCTGCTGTAATAAGCTGGCTAGTTGCCTTTGAGAGAGCGTGGCACATGCCTGGGGGATTTTTCTGCAGCCAAAGCAATCCTATTTGTGCTTTAGACACTGGTGTATAGGCTAATCTTGTGTCGGAGTCCAGAACATCAGTGTCCTCCGTGTCTCACTTTGTCAGGGGACACGAGGACGCCACGTGTCCTTTATGGTACATACATAGCTGCAACTGTGCTTTTGTTTTTGTCGTTTCAATAAAGATCTGAGGGGAGGATATATATCAAAGGCTCCATCTGTTGTCAGAATGCTTCAACACTGCGCATCACCTGCCCATTCAGCTAATATTAGACCAATTAGTAGGTCTAATAATAGGCGGTGGTTACTCCACATCGGGTTTCTCCTGATATGTTCCTCATATCTATTAGCTATTTTATCAATTCCCCAAACAGAAAAACTGAATTTAATAAGGGAAGTGTTGAATCCACACTATTTATTACAAATGTTTATACAGAATACAACTATAATTTGAAAAGGTGCAGTTTTATTGTAGAGCATCTTCAACAATAACTATTTTATTATTTTTGTTCCATTTTTGTTTTGTTTTTTCAATGTTCATTGTAATTAGATCAGCACTGACTAGTGATTTTTAGATATGAATATAAATCATGATATCAATTTAAAGCTTAACAAAAGAAACTGAATATATAGCCAAAGTTGCACTAAAGTTATGACTGAACTATAAACACTGATTTGCTGCATTCAAGGCAGCACATTTTTAGATGGGAAGCTAACGATGAGCCAGACATGCAGGAGATTTATGATCTTTATTTAATATTGGGGAGATAATTTAGCATTTTCTTGATCTCCACCTACTTATTGATGTCAGTCAGGTTCTGTTTTATGGCATTTTCTGATTCTACACATCTACCTGTAAGTTAAATACACAACAAATTAAAATAAAAGTAACACCTAACTAGAGTCAAGCTAACTGCTAACTAGAATCAGGTCAAAAACAACTACAATTTTTCTGTCCGATTTTTTCGCGTAGTCTTTCCTGCTACTAAATAGCCGCAATCAGACTTTTCAGTAGACGTCATTAAACCCAAAGCGACCCGCATGCGCAGAAGAAGGATGTTGACGTCACGCAGCTGAGCTCTGTTTACAGAAATAAAAATTGATCCCACTGTCTATGGATCGATAGTAAGGTTATTCACCAATGTGAGATAACAGAATTGTCACACAATTATACAAAACGAAGGAAGCTAATAAAAAAGAAAGAACTGAAGACGCTGATCGCAGATTTTGTCAGTGTTGCCCGGATGTGCAGACAAAAAAAAAAAAAAAAACGAATGGCGACCTTTGAAGAGCGTGTAATGTTCGAAGATGCGGAGAGCATCTCCGTTTATTCAATAATGGAGCAACCATGGTTGAAATGCAAAGGACTCAACGTGAGCGGAAAGAAGTCAACGTTGGTTGAAAGGTAGGGGATTTTTTTAGCTGCGGGCGTATGACAGCTAGCACTTAGCACTTGCTAACACTAAATTAACTTGGATTACTTTACCAAGTTCTTGCGCCACAATAGTTGTAGGTCAAAAATATTGATTTAGTGATGCTTTCCGGTTCATTTTTGCAATTAAAAATCAATTTGGCAAAGCCTGTTCTCTTGTCAAGTTTTGGTGGGTGTCATGATATGAGGGAAGACAGGAAAGTATTTGTCGGTTGGAAACTGTACTCCGTTTATTCGGCAATCCAAGCACGAGGTAACAACAAGAACTGGATCTTATTCGAACTGCTTTCTCTGACTAGTTTCAGAGTGCTCCCCCAGTGGTCAGGAAGTCTAACTACCTTTACTCTAGATATACAACAGAAACTAATCTCACGACATCTCCCTTCTTTTAAAATTAAACATTGCAAGATCCCAAACATCTGCAACTTATTTCAACGTCTTAAAGGATACTAAATAGAACATGCTCTAATACAATTAATCACTCCATTCAACCTAATTTTCACATCCCCCCCAACAAAGCCTTCTTTCCAACACAAAAAAAAATGTTTTCAGAACAACTTTCCCACAACATTGTTTTCTCTTTTATATTTTCTATGACAGTTTTAACAAATTCCACACAGAACAATACAGGACATCACAGGGGTAGACTGCCCTCAGCCCTGGTAGGGATTATTATGCCCTTTCAAATCTTATAGTCCCTGAACCTCAGAGGCCGCTTTATTTCGCGTCCGCTGGAAGTTGTCCTCACAGGAGTAGATGGTGGGAAGGAGGATTCTGGAGGGCTTGCTACTGGCTGATTTAATGGTGGTTCAGATGGAATAGCCACCTCTGTAGCTGGGGATCTGCAGTCCTGCTGTGGCACTACAGACTCAGCCAAATGTTGTGCTACAGAAATATCAGTCTTAGGATCCTCCTGAAAGTGATGTCTGTTATCAGTCCCAGGAATCTCTTGAAGGTGACGTCTGTTGCGACGGGTCACACTTCCGTTGGCCATTTCTACCAGGTAGGATCTTGGCTCCTTGGACTTGCTAATGACTTTGGCAGGCGTTGTCCATCCTTTTTCCCCATCAAGTTTCACTCTCACATTTTGACCCGGAAGAAGGTCGGGAAGAGGGCGAGCTGAATATCTGCGGTTGTAGAAGAATCTGTAAGAATCTTTAGCCCTGGCATCCTTTACGTACACTAGGTCTGGGTTGACTGCGCTTGGCATCAATGTTTTCTCCAGGACAGGAATAGTGGTGCGAATCTGTCGGCCAGTCATAAGTTGTGCTGGACTGGAACCCGTTGCTGCTACCGGTGTGGAGCGGTAACTCATAAGAGCTAAGCAGGGGTCAGGTTGTTTAAGGACATACTTAGCAGTCCGAACAGCCCTTTCGGCAGCTCCGTTAGATTGTGGGTAATGGGGCTTGAGGTTATGTGAGTGAACCCATACCTCTGTTTGAATTCTTGGAACTCTGTCGATGTAAACTGTGTACCATTGTCGCTGACAAGTTCTAGCGGAATCCCCCATCTCACAAACATGTGTTTGAGCTTGTTGATAACTTGGGTGCTGGAAGCGTTGGTGAGGGAAGCAATTTCAATGTCCCTGGAAAAATAATCGACCGCAACGAGATACGTCTTACCCTCAAGCACAAACAGGTCGACTCCAATTCTCTGCCATGGACCACTGGGCAGTGAAGTTGTGATCAGTGGTTCATGTCTCTGTGTGGGTTTGTGCTCTCTGCAAAAATCACAGAACTTCACTTTGTTTGTGATTTGTGCACCAATCTTCGGCCACCACACTGTCAGCCTAGCTCGCTCACGACACTTGGTGAGGCCCTGGTGGCCTTCGTGAAGTTGGTCTAAAACACCAGCTCGGAGTGCTGTTGGAACTACAATGCGGTCGTGATAAAGAACCAGCCCATCTAACTCTGACAGGTGACTTCTGACTGCATAGTATCCGTGCAGTAGTGAGCTCTCTGCCATATAGCGAGGCCACCCTTTTCTGATAAACGTGATTACTTTTTGAAGTTCAGCATCAGTCCGTGTAGTCTGGCGGACTTCCTCCAGCTTTGGTGACCTGATTGGTTTGCTAGCCACCATAGTGTTGACATATGCCTTTACTTGTGTATCGGTTTCCGGAACATAACTGTCTTTCAACGGATGTCTGGAGAGTGTGTCAGCGACTACGAGCTGTTTACCGGGAACATGTTCAGCAGTAACATTGAACCTCATAAGACGCATAAGTAGTCTCTGGCATCTTAGTGGTGTTTTGTCAAGATCATAAGCGTTGATCAGTGGTACCAGTGGCTTATGATCGGTTTGTAACCGGACATGGCCCATCCCTTGGATGTAGCGAGCGAACCGTTCACAGGCCCAGACTGACGCCAAACACTCCTTTTCGATCTGTGAATACCTCTTCTCTGCATCAGTTAGCGTGCGCGAGCAAAAGGCAACAGGACGTAACTCTCCCTCATGGTCTTGTAACAGAGCAGCACCGAGGCCATAGCTGCTGGCATCAGCGCTGACCACTGTCACTTTGTTGGCGTCGTAGTAGCAAAGAGCTGGTGCAGCTATGAGCATTGCTTTGGCCTTGTTGAACGCTCGCTCCTGGGGTTCGTTCCAAACCCATGCAGACTCTTTCTTGAGTAGATTAGTCAATGGATACAGTACTGTAGACAGACCTGGCAGAAATTTCCCAACATAGTTCACCAGCCCAAGCACCTGTCTCAGCTGCTCCACATTTGATGGATGAGGCATTTTAGCAATAGCATCCACCTTGCTCTCATCCGGCTTTACACCATCAGCACTAATGATGTGTCCAAAGAACTGCAGTTCTGTTTTCCCAAAGTGACACTTGGCCCTGTTCAATTTAAGACCGGACGCCCTGATCGTCCGCAACACTGCATCGAGCCGGCGGTCATGTTGCTCCTTAGTAGATCCGTAAACCAGAATGTCGTCCATCACGACAACAGTTCCTTCCAGATTCTTAAGTAGATTACTCATCAGTCGCTGGAAAATCTCAGGAGCAGATGTAATCCCAAACGGTAAGCGTTTGAAGCAAAACCGGCCCATTGGGGTAATAAATGTGGTCAGTCTTTGGCAGCTGGGGTCCAATGGAATTTGCCAAAACCCACTAGAGGCATCCAGAGTGGAGAAAATCTTGGCTCCAGCCAGTTGAGGTGTTATGTCATCTAATGTAGGTAAAATGTAGCGTTCCCGCTTAACACCCTTGTTCAATCGTTTTAAATCTACACACACCCTGACTTCATCCTTGTTGCGTTTTGGAACAGGCACCATTGGGGCACACCAATCTGTTGGTTCAGTGACCTCCTCAATGATCCCAAGATTTAGCATCCGCTTAAGTTCTTTCTCCACCTTTGGAAGAAGAGGGAAAGGGACTCGGCGTGGTGTATTGACGCTGTATGGAATTGCCTCTTCCGTCAGCTCAATTTTAACAGCCGCACAGTTCAGTAGTCCTATTTCCCCGAACACATCACTGGATAACAGATAGTCACCACTGATGGCATTGACTCGTTTAACCAGTCCCATTTGTTTTGCCACTGCTCTGCCTAATAGGTTACTAACAAACTGTCCTTTAATAACTGTAATCCAGTACTGGTATCTCTGACCATTGTGTGTGGTGGTAGCGAGGAATGTACCCACACATCTGACCTTTCCACCTGGACTATACACTGTTGATCTGGACTTATATAGTTTTGGTTTCTGCGGTAGATTATTGAAAGTTACGTCTGTCATGACTGTGGTATCAGCACCAGTGTCAATTTTAAAGTTCACTGGGCTACCATTCACCAGCAGTTCAATGTCCCAGTCGATATCTGAATCCGACTCCTCGATGACATTTGACTTTGCTGTTGCTCTAAGGAACAGTTCACCAATAAAGAATGAATCCTCATCTGAACATGTAGCAGTTTCAGCTGTGACTTGTTTTAGCATTTTAGTTTTACACACAGCCTCGAAATGTCCCATCTTGTTACATTTTCTGCATCTTTTGTTTCTGGCAGGACAGTTTTCTTTTCTGTCGTGCATTCTAGCGCATCTCTGACAGTTCTGTCTATTCTCGTATGTCTGCGCTTGTTTCTGCCGTGGTTTCACGAAGTTCCTCTTTGTGCTGCTAAACTGTTTCTGTCTCACCTCATTCACTGTAGTTTCCACGCGTTCCGCACTTTGCTGTTTCACTTGCTCACTCTGACGTGCTAGCTGGATGGCTCTCTCCAGAGTCAGGTCCGCTTCTAGTTGAAGTTTTTGAGAAACCTCCTTGTCCATTATTCCAATAACGATCCGGTCCCGAATCTGCTCATCTTTCCCAGCGCCAAACTCGCAGTGCTGCGCGAGCTCATATAAGCTCCGCACGAAAGCTTCGACCGTCTCACCGGCCCTCTGGCTCCTTTTGTGAAAACAGGCGCGGTCGTGGATAACGTTTCTTTTTGGAACAAAGTGTTCGTCAAACTTCTGCATCACTAGGGCGAACTCGTACTCTGGATGTGGCATATCCTCCGTTGCAGCAGGAAACACAAAAGAACCGTAAATAGGTTCGGCATCTCTCCCCATGGAGTACAGGAGCGAATTTACCTGCACTTCGCCGCTCTCCCTGTCGAGTTTCGACGCGACCCTGAAGCGGGAGAATCTCTGCCGCCAGGTCAGCCACTCCGCAGGCTGCGTAAAGTCAAACGGCTCCGGAGGTCCAAACTTTGCCATTGTGCTCTCTCTGTAGGCGTTTAAGTCCTTAATTCTGACACCATGTCATGATATGAGGGAAGACAGGAAAGTATTTGTCGGTTGGAAACTGTACTCCGTTTATTCGGCAATCCAAGCACGAGGTAACAACAAGAACTGGATCTTATTCGAACTGCTTTCTCTGACTAGTTTCAGAGTGCTCCCCCAGTGGTCAGGAAGTCTAACTACCTTTACTCTAGATATACAACAGAAACTAATCTCACGACAGTGGGCAACACTCAGCAGCTCTCACTTTTACTTTATCAGCTCTGTTTCATATAAAACAGTTCTTCGTCTTGATTTGTGGTTATCAAACAACTATTGCTGGACATTGAATTGTACATATTAATAACCGAAATTACAAACAGAGTTAGCTGTTCAGACATTTTACCGCTCTTGTTCGTCCGAACCTAAAATGGCGGTTCCCTGATCTAAATTTAGTAGTTTGAGGCATGTGATCAGCGGTGTAGCAATGACCTTTGGTGGATAACCGACTGAAACTATTCTAGGGAAGTCAGTCTGGATGTGTAGTCAGAACCAGTAGCGGAGGGATTGTGATGTGATGCGCTTCACTGAAACTGACTTATTTAATCATTTTAACATTTTCATAATTATAATTTTCAGCCATTGTTTACATCCAGATTGACCAAGTCTGGTTTCTGTTAGTGCAGAATTATGATGAATGTCAGAAATCAATGACATCAAAGTCAGATAAAAAGGAACTTTAAAAAATAAAGTTCAGGCTTTAAAAAATAACCGGATATGTATCCAATTTAGTGCCACATACAGATGTTACACAAATCAGATTTTTTGAGAGTTTGAAAGTATTGGAATCAAGCTGTTCAGGCTGCTGTGAAAAAGTCCAATTTAATTCACATTTGCATGACTGTGTGCAAGATGATTGTTTTATGAGTAGCTGGTCAGCGATGCCTTCTTCAGTGACATTTCTATATTCTTGATTTGAAGTGCGTGAAGCATTTAAAGCTGAAACTTTACAATCTTCCTCATCAGATCTTCCTGTTGACACTGCTGATAGCCCTTCAACACTATACACCTTTACACAGCATTACCACTGTCGTACCAGTCAAGTTGCACTCATCTCCTTCTGCACACTCTTAGTTAACACTCTGGCCTTGCATTATACTGCAAATTAGCTGTTTAGCGGATGCAAGAAAATACACAGGGGCCCCTGTGACCGATGTATTTATACCCGGTGCACTGGCATGCACGGTTCAAACCTGGGACATTTCGCTTCTCTCAGCCCTCATTGTGGCTCTGATTTACGGCCAGGGGTTTTTTAGAGAGAGGGCATAACATGACCCAGGAGGCAGGAGAGGACAGAGAGGAAGAGCTGGATAGTAAATGACAGAAGAGCAAGCACTAAATCACATAAATCATCTTCATAAAGAGCAAGTTCAGCTGGTCCTGATGAAGAAAGAGGTGAGTTAAAAGTCAGAATTTTTGATTTACCAGCTCATCTGTGTCTCAGCCTTCTGCATATATCATAAGTTATGGATCATGAGGAGGAACAAAATATCTGATAAAAGCTAACAAATACAGCTATGAGTATAACCGCATTGCATAGGTGTCAAAAAGACTCAGTTGACGTGGTTCAGTCAACTGGTCTTGATGGCTCCTCGAAGCTCACCCAGCCTATTTGTCATCACTACATCACACCACAGGGCAGTGAAGCCTGTCTGTCAGTAGCTGCGTTTCCATCACAAATGTGCACAAATCTTTGTTCCCATTCTGCTAAAGTCGGACAAACACAATTTGCAGTTGAGGTGTTTCCATTAAATTAGAAACTAAATTAAAATCTGAATAACTTTGTTCACATGATAAGTCATTAAAAATCATGGCAGCAACTGATGTCAACAGTTACATAAGATATATTCATAATTCATTCATGGTGTTAGCACTCATCATCTGTCAGCCATCGGAGGAGACGTTGACGTCTTATTCAGGCCCCTTACACTTGGGAATGGCTATGTATGTAGCATTTTGGAGAAATTGCAGTCGTTGATTTTATAGAGGAGCAATGAATGAAACACAACTTTCTATGAACTTTTTTATGGTTTGTTTTTGTGGAACCATAAACAAACCTTCATCCTCCTACTATTTTTTGTTTTCTTCGTCGTTTGCACAAGTAGTAACATCTGGCTGTTGATCATGTGAATCAAATGTACCTTTTCAAAAACCTCTGGAATGTCACAAAACAGCAGGCAAGCCCCCTCACCTTGGAAGTCAAGAAAATCTTCAGCATGGTCAACTGGTTTTACCACTGTATGTGCTGTATAATGGCTACTGGAAAGGAAAAGGGGTTTGTTGTTGACTTGCCACCTGAAACACATTCCTTGTGGGTTGTGCAGGAGGCTCTACTTCTGCTTTTCAAAGATGTATCGTTGTACAATTGCACATCTGTTTGGAGCCATTTTCAGTGTGATTGTAAACATTGAGTTGGGGACCAGCAGATTATTTGAATTTAAAGTGACAAGACACCCTATATAGCGCATTCTGATAAGAGCTCAAATTAGGCAGAACTGACCAGACTAAAACCTAAAAATTATTTTGTGGAAAAAATGTATTGAACATGTTTTGTATCACTCGAAGGCCTAGCCTAACATTTTTTTTAAGAAAATCTAAAATAGCTGTGAAAATCTCACCCTAAAATTGGCAAAAGGGCTATGTATGTAGCCCTACTGTATCAAATTCCCATAGAAGAGGGCCAAATTTGTACTATTGAGGATGAAGGGCATACAAAATTGTTGTAAGGTCCACAAATGGCCCAGAGCTTTATTTTGGAAACTTCTGAGTAACAGGATGGGAGGAAGTCCAATTAGCTACAGATGCCTGCAGTAATCTTCTTCATCTTCAATAGATTATCAATCCTCCCCCTGTTCCTAGAAAAAAACTCTTCACAACTCATTCTGCCCTGAAAATATCTCCACTGTCATAATTCCATTCCCTACTCTTCCTCCTCCTCTTCTTCCTCCACCCACCCGTCCCCTAACCTCAGATTGGTGAGCACCAACAGGTGTCCACGCCGCAGGCCTCCCAGTACAAACACATTCCACCCTTTCGTGACTCCCAGCATGGGACGCCCAATCAGGCCGTGGTTTGACCAGTGGAGCCACCAGTGGGGCGGGAGAGACGCACGCTGGACGGACAGAGTGTCCTGCTGGAGGACGTAGTCTGGATTCAGGGGGATTGTCCCAAAACGACTGCAGCCTTTAACAAGGATGTAATAGTGGCCATCATGGTTCGGAAGAGGTTGGGTTTCAACATGGACTCATTTCTCATAATTTGCTGCATTCTTTGTTTCACCTCCACAGGTAAGGAATCTACCTACTTCTAACATGTATTTTATTATGTACATGTTAAAAGTTTGCATTTTTAAAATCTTTCCAATATTATTATTATTATTTATTTATTTATTTTTTGTCAATTTCTATTTTTTTCTATTTTTATTGTTTGCTTTCTAATTTTTTTGTTTTTTCATAGCCCATGTATGTGTCTGAATAATAAGGTCTGATTGAAGGATTTAACCTTTCCATACACAATTAAAAAGAAAAACACTGAAAAAGACGGGTAAAAAACAAGAGAAAACTAATACAGAAATAGATGAACAATGTTTAAATTCCTGTCAATGGCAAGAACACAAAGTGTGGACTGAAAAAGGTGTAAATTTATTATATCTTTATTTTTATACATACATAATCAAAATAGCGAAATATTTTCTGTATATTTTCTCTGCTGAGTGTGAAAACAAACTAATAAAAAATAAACAATCTTAATCAAACCTTATTGTTTTTGCTTAGCATACATAACAGCATTACATACTATAATGTATTTATATTACAGTGAAGCAATCAGCTTCTTTATATTCTTGTCATGTTTTAAAACAAATTTAGATATAAAATAATTCTATTTAAATAAAATAAAAGTAATTCTCTCCCAATTCCTGTTTGACCCCAAATAACACTCAGGAAAACAAGGGGTTGCTCTTTTCTGGTTGGTGGCCTGTGGTGCAGTCCGACATCGATATTCAACATCAAATACAAAATAAAGACACAAATAAACCTCTCCAGCTGAAGTACACTCGAAAAAACAGGATATTTACTTTTTTCCTTTTTATTCAATCAATCAATCAATCAAACTTTATTTGTATAGCACATTTCAGCAGCAAGGCATTTCAAAGTGCTTTGCATCAAATCAAACACAAAAATACAATGCAACATAGAATCAACAATAAAAACACAACATAGTCAGATTCCGTCAATAAATTTGCAATTGATTACGTTTCAAATACAACTCTAAACAAGTGGGTTTTTAGTTGAGATTTAAAGGAAGTCAGTGTTTCAGCTGTTTTACAGTTTTCTGGAAGTTTGTTCCAGATTTTTGGTGCATAGATGCTAAATGCCGCTTCTCCTCGTTTGGTTCTGGTTCTGGGGATGCAGAGCAGACCAGAACCAGAAGACCTGAGAGGTCTGGAAGGTTATTAATATTTTCTGCTTGTATTTTTTATGAAAAAAAGAAAATCTGTCATCTATTTCTTCCACAGGACCATCTAATGAACGAAATCAACACATCTTTGTTTGTTAATCAGAAAATATTTCTGTCCCTGTTGGAGACGAAAACAGGCTGTACTAATATATTTCTAGTGCAAATATATTAGTACTCTTGAAATAAGTCAAAACTAACTTATGAATAACTAATTAGAAAGATATTGAAACTTGTTTTAAATAAATAATTCCTTAATATTGATAAAAAAAAACCACTTGTTTCATTAAGTATGGAACTAATACTTTTTCATCAATATTCAAGAATTTAGGACTTAGAACAAGCTCCTATTTCTTGCTGAAAGTTACTTGTAAGTTAGTTTTGTCTTATTTCAAGTGTAAAAACGAGACAAAAATACTTTAGGGTCATCTTTTACTGAAGAGTCTCCCAGGAAGCAACAGTCATCCTCACCACATTTTTATTTTTATTTTTTTCACCGCCCTCTATGAGACGCTCTCTCTTTGCCACCAAGCGACCATGAGGTCGGTGACCTCTGCATTAAATAACAGATCACCCGTGCATCCTGTAGGTAGCGTCAGATGATATTTTTAGCCTGTGATCTTAGTGGGAATTGAACACAACACCAAACCGCAGCAGGTGTGACTTATCGATCCGGAGAACAAACACGCTGCCTTTCAGAGGCTTACGCTGGGAGTTCAAGCACACTTTGTCCAACCATCCTGTCACTGGCTTTAAGCCGTTTCACATTTCTATCCTACACTACTCGTCACAGTAAATATTTGGTCCTCCAGGCGCCTCGGAGACGGAGCGACGGCTCCATGAGAAGTTGTTCCAGGACTACAACGTGAAGGTGAGGCCGGCTCGCCACTGGAAGGAGAGGGTGACGGTGCGCGTGGGGATGACGCTGTCCCAGCTCATCAGCTTGGTAAATATCCAGCCAACCAATAGAAACCCTCACTTATTACTGATTAAGATGTGTATACAGGACAGGTGGGACTCCATTATAAACACTTATTGAGTCAATTTCAGAGTTGGCAATTACACTAAAAACTAAACAACAACAAAATCTTACCCTTTGTCGTAGGTTTTAGTGCAAATAGAAGTTTTTTTGAGTAAATAATTTGTTAATATTGATGAAAAGTGGTAGTTTTCCTGGCAGATTATTTTACTTTGATTATTTCTGTGTTGTAAATGAAACAATCTGCCAGTGAAACTAGTACTTTTCATCAATAGTAAGGAAGTATTGATGTTAAACAAGCTTCTATGTTTAATAAGTTAGGTTTGTCTTATTGTGTGTCCAAAGATATTTGTGCTACAAACTAAACAAAGTAAAATTTTGTCTTTTAGAATGTTAAACTTGAGAGAAGACAGTAACATTTTTATTATTCTGAAACTTAAAAACAAAGTGGACAATGTTGTTCTTTAATTTAAAACGCTAAACAAATGTCTTGTAGTTGATATTGTAAAAATAATCAATATTTTTGCATGTAGCAAATGTAAACAAATTTTTTAGCTAGATGGATGGAAAAAATGGCTCTCAGGACTGTAAAGGTTACTGACAGTCTTCTGAATAGAAAAGGATGATAAATAATCTCCCTCTGAAGGCTACAAGCTTTGGAAATATTACCAAAGAACACAAAGTTCTGTCCTAGACGCACAGAGGAGTCGTACAGCCTGTTAGAAGCAGGGACACCAATAATGTAGAAACATATGGTGTCATGTAATAAATGTTTTTAAAGAGGTACAGTTTTTTCCTGTTAAATAAATGTGCTAAAGTATGACTAGACAGTGTATTTTTCTGATTATCCAAAATAACATATTATGACAAAGTATATCTAGATGTCAACAGCATACATTAACGAACATGAAAGTTTTCCTTTCTGTCCTGCTGCAGAATGAAAAGAACGGCGAGATGACAACGAACGTGTTCATGAATCTGGTATGGACATAAAAACTCTTTTCTGTAACACCAACCTGCTTTCTGACTCCCAAACCCAAAGGGATACAGCACTAGATGAACATGGTGGCCTAAATATGTTGTAATTTATGCATTAATCCAAAAGTTGTTGTTTATCATACATAAAAACTCATAATTACTTCAAAATCTTTATTACATTTATTGCTTACAGAGGTTACCTTTTATATATACACAAAATATTTATTAAACAAACAAATGTGATTGACTTTTGAGCTACTGTTTACCATATTAGCTATAGTTAACAGTGTTAGAAGGAGCTAACATGGAATGTAAACAAACCAGTGGGTAGTGAATGGATGTTTAAAGTGTCAATGAATCATCTTTAAATCTTTGTAACAGAACAAAGCACAAAAATTACTGTTCAGAGTGGACGAGCTAGCATTAGCATGTAGCATACATCATCTATCCAACATGATGTCTTTGCAGCAATATTTTTTTTTTATTTAATAGAAAACTTAACTGCCTGTGGCATATTTTGCTGTATTGTTTTCAAATCTGAAGAGAATATTTATCAAAGTTAATTGTTACAGCTAGTCGTGGATCCGTTTAATCGTTGTAGGTAGAAGAAATGAGGGAGTGAATTTCCCACCAAAGAATTTAGAAATGTTGAGATTAATCTCAAATAATTTGTGGAAAAAACAAGGACATTTCTGAAATTGAAAGTCAAAAGGTTCTAGAAATTTTCAGATTAAGCTTAGAAATTTTCTTTAAAAAACACCCAAAACTTGCAAGTTTCCATTGGAGATTTCAAAAGTCAAAAATGTTAAAACTTTTGGAAATTTTCAGTTTTTTAAGCTGAAAAACTTTTCAGACTCAGGAGTTTTTTTCTAGTAAATATCTAATATTTTTTGTGGAAATTTATTCCCATTTTTTCTTTCTACAATGGGCATAACACAGCATTGTACTTTGTAAAACTTAATAGTACTTTGTAAAACTTCAATGTATTTAACTAATGGATTTAATCTCTGGTCAGAATAACCAACACTGACGTCAGTTACTCAAAAAATATCTGGTCTTCTTTTGTTTTCTCTTTTCCCATTTCAATCCTGTCTCCTGTTTTTCCTGCATCCATCCCAGAACTGGACAGACTACAGGTTGTCATGGAAACCGGAGGAATACGACGACATTGCTGTAGTGAGGATTCCCCCCAACAAGGTGTGGCGTCCTGACATCTACCTCATAAACAAGTGAGGTTTGATACAATAAATAAATTAGTGATTTTATGCATAAAGTGTGTAAAGGTCTTATGTTTGTCTTTATTCCTCATCACAGTCACGACGGGCAGTTTGACGTGGCTCTGTACGTTAACGTCTTGGTTTACAGTAATGGTATGGTCTCTTGGTTGCCACCTGCCATCTACCGTAGCTCCTGCTCCATTGCGGTATAAAACTATCCTATAAATGAATAGTTTGTGTCCATCAAATCACAATTTTCTTGCTTTTTCCTGCATTAACTTGGTGTCAAAAATTTGAAAGCTTGTAAACAGGCTAGAAGTAGCTTGAGACAAAAATGTAGCTTCTTGTTGATGGTAAATAAAAGTACATTGTGTTTGGTTCTGTTATATAATCGGTAGGTGGCATATTTCCCATTTGATTGGCAAAACTGCAGCATGGTTTTCCGCTCGTACACCTACGACTCTTCAGAGGTCGACCTGCAGGTTTACCTTGATGAGAACGGGACAGAAATCCATGAGATCGTAATTGATAAAAATGCTTTCACAGGTTTGTTCCAAACAGACATTTATCTAAACCCATTTATTCTGGTACTTATTAAATCTTTGACATGTTGGCGTGTCTTTTCCTTCGCCACAGAGAATGGCGAATGGGCCATACGCCACAAACCAAGCAGGAAGAACGTTGGAGATGATCTGTACGAGGACATCACCTTCTACCTCATCATAGAGAGGAAGCCTCTCTTCTACATCATCAACATCATCGTGCCCTGCATCCTCACCAGTGTGTTGGCTATATTCGTCTTCTACCTGCCTCCTGGAGCAGGTCAGCATGAAATTAATGCAGAAACTGATGCTTTATGTGGGATCATCATAAGCTGCTGTTTACCTTTTACAAAGCATCGCCTACTCACGTTGAGGAACGGAAGAATTGAACGAAACAGCTGAGATTGTTTTCCAAAGTAGTTTTTGCCAAAGTACTTTCTACTTGTTCTAGCTGAGCTAATTTTTCTGTGGAAGTAGCACACTTATTTAGTAAAACGGCCATTGTAGATCGTAAAAAAAGGATTACATTTTCATCAAAAAATTCTTAGAAAAACCTTTTCTAAAAAAAATTTTTTATAGACAAACAAGGAAATTTCAGGGTTTCAAAAGCTGAAAACATTTTGAGATTGTCAGAAATTTTCTACAAAAAACATTGAAATGTCAGAGTTTGAAAAGTGAAAAATTTGCTTGAAAAAAACTCAGAAATTTTCTAGAAAACCTGGAAAGTCTCAAAAGTCGAAACTTTTCTGACTTTTGAAACTCAGAAATTTCTGGCAGAAATGTACTCCTCTTTTTTTCTATCAACTGTGTCCTTTATGTTCTATCATAACTTGGGTTTTATGGACAGCTGTTTACAAATGTTGGATATAGCTAGCTCAAAAAAACCCGTCCCAAACCTCCTTAATTTGATGAAATCCCCAACT
Source organism: Gambusia affinis (assembly GCF_019740435.1). NCBI lineage: Eukaryota > Metazoa > Chordata > Actinopteri > Cyprinodontiformes > Poeciliidae > Gambusia > Gambusia affinis. Next base: position 20,183,584 of record NC_057885.1, read on the forward strand.
TTCCCTGAATTTACTCCACATAATTTAAACTACTTTTCCATAAATGACACATGCTACATAGTGCAGACACTCTGTCTGCGCCAATGAATATTTGACCAGTTGGAGGCTCTCAGATTGTGAAGAGACCATTGGACTTTTAGCCAAAGATGATGACTCCATTATTAGGTTTGTAAAAAAAAAAGGGACACTTTTAAATCAGAATTTTTCTCTTTTAAAGCAAATATGAACACTGTTTGGATCTATTTATTCTGGGATAAATAGATTTATTATAGGGATTTCCAGCTTGTGTATAAATTCTAACTTGTTTTTTATTCTTCTGTTTCCAGGGGAGAAGATGACTCTCTCCATTTCCGTCCTGATCGCTCTCACTGTCTTTATGTTGCTGCTGGCCGACAAAGTCCCTGAAACTTCACTCGGCATCCCGATTATCGTTAATTATGTGATGTTCACCATGATCCTGGTCACCTTCTCCGTCATCCTGAGCGTCGTCGTTCTCAACCTGCACCACCGAACGCCCAGCACCCACATCATGCCAAACTGGGTTAGAAAGGTAAGAATTGCCTTTCTTTTTTTTTTTTTTTTTTTCCCCCACCAGGGGGTATTTTGTGGGCTCAAGTGTCCCTTATATGACAGTAGGCTGACAGAAAAGGGGGAAGGGAAGGTGGGAAGACATGCAGCAAACGTCAGCCGGGTTCGGGAATCGAACCTGCGACCGCCGCGTCGAGGACTGAAGGCCTCCAAATGTGGGTTGCGCTATCCCCTATGCCACCACAGCACGCCCAAGAATCACCTTTCTATTGACACTTTGCAACTTCGTCACTTAATCTCACTGATGTGCCATGATGGACATCGTAAATTAGGAACAAACAAATTGAACAAATTGAACGTGATTGTTTTTTCCAAGTTGTTTTTTCCAATATAACAACTTGCTTGTTCAAGATTAGTCTGTCTGTTAAAGTAGCACACATAATTGGGGCTAATGGATGGCAGTGGTTACAAAAGTTGGAAATATCTGATCTTTAATTCTATCCAATATCTGGGCGTGCTGTGGTGGCGTAGGGAATAGCGCAACCCACATTTGGAGGCCTTTAGTACTCGACGCGGCCGTCGAGGGTTCGATTCCCGACCCGGCCGACATTTGCCGCATGTCTTCCCCCTTCTCTCTCTCTCCCCTTCCTGTCAGCCTACTGTCATATAAGGGACACTAGAGCCCACAAAAGACCCCCTGATGGGGGAAAAAAAAAAAGTGTTAGCTCCAAGTATAATGAGGTCTGCTAGTCCTTCCTGTTAGCCTTTGCCGCCATGTTCCTTCCTCATTAAAAGTTACACAAAAAAATAAGTTTAGTTTGCATACTTGTCTGTTTGCAGCTGATCATGTAGCAACTATGACCATTTTATAGTGAAATCAACTGAATAAAAGTGATGCTAGGCTATCAACTGTAGGCTACAAATCTAATGCATCCTGGCGGATGGCCCACTTTCTGAAAGGTGTAGTGTTACGTGTAAAGGGTCAGTACCAATTTAAAAATCCCATTTGACAGCTTCACTTTACTGTTAAACCTAAATTTGCAGGTGTTCATTCACATCCTGCCCAGATACATTGGCATGATGAGACCAAACCCAGAAGAACCTTTACTGGAGAAGGACTCTGAGAAGGACGACACATCGTTCCGTGCTTTCAGTGGACGCCAACCTGGAGGAGAGTACTTCTTCCGCAAGATCAACCCTGATCTTGTCTTACCATGGAGAGGGAGGTAAGGTTACGCTTAGGAAGATTTAACGTCAAAGAAAAAGCTAATTTATATATTAAGGGAGGCCTTTCATGTAAAATTCACATTTTGAACATTTTTATACTTCCTTTTAGGTCTCTACTGCTTACAAAAATAAAACTTTTTTGGCAATAAATAATGTTTTTTGGTGTCTGGAAAGTGAGCCGTTTCAAAATTCTCCCGATTGTTAAGTCACTATTAGGCCTTTCACAATGACAAATTTAACCGGAAGGTAATTATTGCGATAAATGATTGTCCCTATTGTTGTTTTGAGACCATTTTCAAGTAATATATTGATAATGGAACAATAATGCAAGCTAGCATTATTGTTAAAAACAAACTTTAATTTAGTTCAGAACATTTCACACTCTAACTAGAAGATTTGTTTATTATCCAAAATAAAACACAACAAACAAAAACAAATAAAACTGAAATAAAACCACTTGCAAACAAAACCATAAATAAAATAGATTATAATATCTCAACAAAATTGCCCTTCAAAAAATATCGGAATGGAAATTATCAAGTGCGTTTTAATTAATTATGCCATTGATTTATTGCTTATTGTGACAGTCACAATCAAAAAGAACTTTGCCGTTACTTAGCAACCCAGCCGAGGAAAAGGAAATTGAATGATGTTGTAACTCATTAATTCAAGTTTTGTAAGAGTTATCATCGACGGTGATGGCAGAAAACATCTCCTGTAGCAGTTTATATTACAGTGAATCTGAAGACGCGTCTGACTGAAAATACTCTGTTTTCCCAAGACAGTCTCATGGAGAGGATGGTCAGGGTTGTCCATCATTATTTTGATTTTATGATGAATCCTTTTTTGCACCTTCATCTTCATAATTCATTTTATTTATGGTACTCACCGCTGTATGCGCTCTACATTGACTGCTGGAAAAGAGAAGTGCTTTGTTGTTGACTTACCATCCAGGAACCACTTGTTGCCATCTTTTGGGGTGTGCAGGAAGCTCCACTTCTGCTTTTCAAAGATTTATGGTTGTATAATTGTGCATCTTTTTGTAGCCATTTTCACGTGCGAGTGTAAACGTTGATTTGGGAGCCAGCAGCAGCTTATTAGGATTTAAAGCGACAAGACGTCCTAATACAAAAAATAGTCTGAAATAACCAGACTGAAATCTCATTATCTACAAATGATTTTATGTAAAAAAAAAATTATAAGAAACATGTTTTATATAATTGACAGACCCATCCTAACCTTTAAAATTTCAGAATTTGTAACTCCCTACTTTTTGGGATTTGTTTGAAATGTAATTAAAAAAAAAACTTATTTCATTTGTACATGTTTATTTTAAAGATAAAAGTCGCAGCTGACTTCACTGTGGCTAATGTTGGGGAAAAGAAAAATCCTCAGACTTGCCACTTGACTCTGGCATCAGAAGCATTTCGGCGCTCTCATGAACCAGGCCCGGTTCCTCGGCATCTCCCGCCCCGTTCCAGAGGCATCAGATTCAGCCTCAGCTAAGCCTCGCACTTCCATTGACAGTCGCCAGCGACTAAGCCTCTATTTAGGTTGGGCATTAGGGGGTAATCCCACTGAAAGGAGGTGGAGGGTGGCGAAAGAACAGAAAGGGAGAGATGGCCGCCATTGTTGAGTGATCGGGCCACAAGAGGCTTGATGTTCAATGGAGTAGAAACAAAGAGCTTTCATCGACGTATCTACATTGTACTGTATTGAAAGCAATCAGACCAAAAGTATTTTGGTTAATTTTGCCTGTTTGTGTGTTTTAATTTGGTAGAAACGGTGGGAAAAGTGTTTTCTCATGTCCAGAAGGTTGACAATAAATTGTCCCAGAAGTTATTGCGATAAACTATAATATTGTTGTTTTGAGATTACTTTCAAGTAATATAAAGGTAATGGCATAATAATGCAAGAACACAACTTTAAATTCTAATGTACATGTGACATGGGAATATCCAGATAGATAAACGACAAATAATATGAATTATGAAGTTTCTATAAATTGTTAATTATCCTTCAAAATAAATGCAGACTGAACTCTGGTGTCAAGTTTTTGGTAGAAAGAGAAAAATTATAAATCATGCAAATGGAAATTTTTTGAGTTTGTTTTAATTTATCATTCATTTATCAATTAATTTATTGCTTATTGTGATGGATCTACTTGAAATAAATAAATAGAAACAATTGTTTTTGGTCTTTTTTTGGACATTTAGAATGTCTTCCAGTGTCAGTGTGGAGTGTTCTGTACAAAATTAAAATTTACTGGTCTTTGAGTGGGCGAACCTGAACTACTGTCAATATGTATATTAATTGAAAATGATCTGAAAATGTCTAGCAAATGTGTTATCATCAAATTACTTTCCTGGATACACAATTAGCTTTCCTGGTTCTTCATCAATCGGTTCCTGGAACACTTTTATTTCTTTGAATGCATTCCGGTTGTATAAGTGTGCGCACACCTGTCACAGTGAGGCCATTTATTATACAGTCTGTGTATGTAGTGTACAGTTACACGGCGTGCGTGGTGGTAAAGTGTGGCACCAGCAGGAGGAAGGGGCCAGACGAGCCAGACACACACACTGAGACGGTGCGACAACACATGAATGAAGCAGCTGATTGAAGGGTGATGTGTGTGTTTGTAGATTAGTGAAAAGGAACAGTTGATAGTGCTATTCGTGACGCATACCGGCCACATTCAATACCGAAGATTGCTGGAGAGCTGAACATTGTGATTACCTGGGTTTGAGACGAAGCTAAAAACGTAAAACACTCACCCTGATGTTCAGAAATTACAAGCGAGCCTTTAGCTAAACACACACGCTTTTAAAAAAAACGGGTTTTATTTTAACAATATTATAAGTGTAAAGTTTGTCAAAACTGGTTTACTTATTCTTTAAATTCATTTTGTAGAGTCAAAAAGGTATTTTCTCTTGACTTTTGTTGCTACATGAGTTGCTGTTACTCCGCCCTTGGCAGTTGGTGGTTGCCGTAGCAACCAGTAACTGTCAGCCCCTCCCCCATTTTTCTGTTGCCCTCTGTAACTGTAGTTTGAATTACTCTGTTTTCTTTATATGTATTATATTTTAACATATATTTAAGATAAATTTAATTATAAGCAGGGTTTCATGTGTAATTATGCCAAGTCTTTTTCACTCTAATCATAATTAATGTTGTGTATTTTTGGGAGCCATCGCTCTGTAGTTTGTTTAAGGTTATTTATTGTGTTTTTATTTAATGTAAAGGGGCAGAAGCTGCTGGACTGAATGTGAACCACAAGCTTGATTTTCTCCTTTGTTAGAATAAATACAATAAGTCTGTGTGTGTGCGTGTGTGTGTGTGTGTTGTGAAATGCCTGTCGCAATACGCAATAAATCAATTAATCATGCAATATTTTCCATTTGCATGATTTATCATTTTTCTCTTTCTACCAGAAACGTGTTGACAAAGGGTTTCAGTCTGGTGTTTTAGTCTCAACTTGCCCTTTTTTAAGGACAGTTATATTTACAGAGACTTCATAATTAATTTTATTCATTGCTTGTTTTGTTTGTTTTATTTATTTTGATATTCCAATGCTGAATGTTCATTAGAATTTAAATTTGTGTTCTTGCATCAGCCAATGTAATTGCCATTATTTGAAAATAGTTTGAAAACAACCATATTATTGCTTATTGGAATAAGTTTTGGGACAATTTATCGTGAACCTTCTGGATCTGAGGCATCCTGTATGTTTCCTGATATACAGGAAGGATTCTGCTGTTTGAATAATTCTTCATGTATAAAAATCAAATGCTTCCACCTGCACTTTTTTTGGTCTACACTTTGTTTTTGAAGGAACAGCTGTGACTGGAAGAATCCTCCAGAGGTTAATGCATCACAGAAATGTTGCCTCAAAGGCACCAACTGCATGGGGGCAACACCGAGTATGTCATGGTTGCCTCATGCAGGACAGATAAAGTCACTTGTGGTATGCAACAGTGCTATGCTGCTGAGTCATGTGAACGTATGGAGCCTGTGAACGTTGTTGTGTCACAGTTTTAACCACACACTGTATAGACTGACAGTTATTACACAAACAAGTCAAAAAATGTTGGAAATTGTCAGAGATTTGACATCAAAATACTTTTGCTAGTATATAAATCACTGAATGGCCACTGCAATGTAATATTTGTTTATTTGTTTTGTAAGTACCTACTGGCTGGACTGTGCTATACAAACACCTTTGACTTAATTTTAACATTTCTGACAAGTCTTAGCTTAGCATGCTAACATTTGATAGTGACAATAATAAATATTGTCACAGTTAACATGTTATCAACTTAATAATCTATTCATAACAACATGCTAAACATGCTATGTTCAAATGAGTGTCATGTGATAGAATTTTAAGCTAATATGCAATTTTTTTATCCTAGGATTTCTCTGAATTTATCAGTTTTGATTTTGTTGTGGTCTGAAGTCTAACTTAAATGTTTATTTAACTGAAACAACACAGAAAGTCATCACATTAAATCTGCTAATTGTGACAGAATTTTAATGGATTACTTTTAGCTGGTATGCTAAGCTGGTATGCTAATCTTACATGCTAAGTACCGTTTGGATGTATCAATTTGTATGTACAGTCTGATATTTTGTTATCAAAATCTTAATAATGTTCATTCAATTGACACCATACAAAAAACTCACCACAGTTACTGATATAATTTTAACATGGTGTGCTAGCTGGTGTGCTAACTGATGGTACGTTACCGCTAACTGCCAAGTTTTATCTTAGTTTTTATATTGTCACTCATGTTTTGAGGCCAAAATTTCCACCATGTTTCATTCAGGTACCAAAAATTCATTAAATTAATATGATGACGAGGTAGTAAGCTAAGGTAGCCAAGGTAAGCTAGCCATATTTTGGGTTAGCTAGAAATCCATTCCTCACTCTCACTTTCCCTTTGTGCATTTATTTGAGGTGTGAGAGCACAGTGCAGCTCCAGCAGCTCCCGGACTCGGACCAGTTCTGCCTGATCCTCCCTCCCAACCTGAAGTCGGCCATCAGTGCCGTGTCCTACATAGCCGAGCAGCTAAAGAAGCAGGACAAGGACGATTCGGTGAGTGTTTGGGCCGTACGAGTGGCGGATTGTAAAGAAATAAATTTACGTTAGAACTGTAGTTAAGTACATTTTTTGAGTATCTTTATTTGATTATTGATTTTGGGGAACTTTTAACTTTCGACTGCACTACATTTCTAGGAAGCTCGTTCCTTTGACTCAGAATGGCTTTGTAGTCCACTGTTAGCTCAGTGTCTGATGTTTGTAAGCTTCTGTGTTAATTATGGCACCATTTCATTACCAGTGTTGCTGTTTGTGGGGAGAATCTTCTTGTTTTTTTTCCTTCTTATAGGATTTGGTATGTTTTAAATGATGATAATAGAAAAAGAAAATATTTGTCTCTTTTTAATTACATTTTTATGCTTAAGTTTGTACAACGGCATATGAGGGCCATCGTAGACAGAAAAAAAAAGAACAAATTCCCGCCAAAAAACTTTTATATTATGAGATTAATCTCAGAACCTTTCTGGAAGAAAAAAATAAAATTTCTGATTTAAAAGTCAAAATTTCTGAGAAAAAAAACCTTGATATTGATCTCAGAACATTTCTAGAAAAAACTTGGACATTTCTCAGTTTCAGAAGTTGAAAAATGTTTGACTTTTGAAACTGTTTGGAAATTTAGAATTTCAACTTTTAAACTAAAAAACAAATTCAAAAGTCTGTTTTTGACATTTTGACCTAAAGAATTTCCAATTTGTAAGAAAACACATTTTTAATCTCAGAAATGTTCGAGATTAATCTAAAAATTTCAGTGTTTCCTCACAAATTGGACAATCCATGAGTTAAAAAAATGAAAAATATAGGAGGTTTTTTTTTTGGGTGGAAAGTATTTTTTCTTCCTACAATGACCCTAATAGGCTGCCGTAGAAGTTTTCACAGGGGGTAGACTTTTACTAGATATCAGCAAGTTCCATGGTTCTCTAAAAGCACTTAGAAAAAAATATACAGAAATGTATTGATATTAGAAAACACAATTTGTACTTTTGAGTATTTTTATATGTAACTACTTGTATATTTGAACCTGAGGAAAGTTTTGACTGAGCTACGTTTACTTGTATTTGAGCAAGCTTGAACCATGAGTATCAATACTTTTTACTGAAGTACTAGAGCTGAGTACTTTATCCACCACTAGGCCCAAACCAGCTCTGATTTGTGGCGCTGAATGGAGCCGAGTCGGCGCTAACAGGAAGTACCGTTTGTGTTCCAGATGACAGGAGACTGGCAGTTCATCGCCCTGGTGGTGGACCGCCTCTTCCTGTGGCTGTTTGTCATCATCACCACCCTGGGAACCCTGGCCATGTTCCTGGATGCTAGTTTTAATTACACGCCGGACAACCCGTTCCCATAAAGGACAGCATCGCTAAAACACGCCGTGCAGGTCAAACGTTCCCCAAGTCAGACTTCCCTTGACCAAACTGTTCTGTTTGGTTCTGCTCAGCTTGTTTTGTGAAGTTGCCTTTCTCTGAAAAGTAAACAGATGCCAAATGTTGAATCAAATGTGTTATTTTTCTACAATTTATGTATTCAGTCCAGTTTTATGGCGCAAAAAACTTGAATTTTGTTCATTTTGCACTTAAAACTCACTGGACGTAGTTTATATTTTTATCCAGTAGAGGGCAGTGTATATATTTTAATCAAGGCTGCAGCAGCCAAGGGAACCTGTGTAATGCTGTTTCATGTTTTATTGCTGCACTTCTGTTGTGTTTAAGAAAGCCACATTCTGAAGCAGGGATTTTACTATTATTATTATTATTAGTAGTAGTATAATAGTAATAGTTCTTTAGTGTTTTATTGGATTTTTAGTCAGATCCAACTGAAAACGGCAGTTTTATTTGATAAAATCCTTAAAGGGATTTACTTTCCTGTTCCTTTATTTTTGTTTGAGATACCAGATTACAGTCTGGAAGAAACTCTGAAGAAATTTACAAGTAAAAATCTCAAACATGAGAACATTTCTTATTACTGGCTCTCAAAAGCGTACATATTTTAAAATAGAAACCATTTTACTGTTGGTACAGAACATCCACTGACATTCACAGATCATGTTAAATCAGCCCAGTGTTGCTACTCTGTGTTGCTACCATATTTGGCTTTAGTTGTTGTTGTTTTTCCCTCTGTGTCTGAGCAAAATGAAAGCGATAGCATTAGGCAGGATCTACAGTATAATCCGAATTTTAACTTCCCTTGCATCCAAGTAGCTTTTTAGGACAAATTTACGCAGGTTGAGTCATGTAACGGATAAAATAACATTTTATATAACGTTAATGTAGTTCAGTTAAAAGAAAAAACATTTATGTGAAAAACAGTGAGCCTCACACAACCAACCAATTGTTAATTTAAAGTTGGTTATTCAGGGTAAACATGCATTTGAACAAACCTGAGCACATCAGAGTAACAATGCTAGTCAGAAGGGGAGCATAAATATATCTGTTTGGTCAGAGTGTGTGTGCTCTAGATTAGCCTCCAGTTTTTGTCATAAATGGTTTTTTCCTACTATCGTGAATTACAGACACATTGGTTAGAACTCCAAACTAATGCTTTCAGTCAGTGTTTCTCCTCTTCCTCTTTGGATAAATCTGAATTTAAATTTTTACGATATTAACTGAAACTGGATTATTAAGACTAAAGTGTTTGTAGTGGCACATCTAAGTTTGGTTATGTAAATAAAACTTCATCGCTCATTTCTTTTTCCTCTTTATTTGTTAAACTTGGTCACGGAAATGAAAATAATCTTTGAGATGCAAACACAAATTCAGTTAAAATCATGAATTTTAAAAACATAATGATGTATATCAGGGATTCACAAACATTTCAGCCTGTGATTCCCAAAATAACAGTATATTAGAAACTTTTATATAAAAATACATAAAATTATCTATTTATTTACAAATACATTTATAGTGTTTTAAAATGAATTTATTGTATAAAAATGACTAAAATGTGCATTACTGTACAATATTTAAATAAACCTCAGGTGTGACATCACTAAAGCATTTTGCGACCCCTCCCTTGGTGTCCCATGACACCAAGCCCGTTACCTAGCAACCCCAGCTGAACTCGAGCACATTTGGATTGGCTGCTGGAAAAGACAAGTGTTTTGTTGTTGCCTTACCATCCAGACACCACTTACTGCTTTCTTGCTGGTTGTGCAGGAAGCTCCAATTCTGCTTTTCAAAGATTTACTGTTCTATAATTGCATATCTTTTTGCAGCCATTTTCATGTGTGAGTGTAAACGTTGAGATGGTGGGTGTGGTCAGCAGAAACTCATTTTGAAAGAAGCTCAAAACAGGCAGAACTGAAAGAATTTTAATAAATGTAGCTAAATGTTTTGAATAGACCACAGATATATTTTAACCCATTCAGGGAAGCATAATAGATCACCTCTACAGTGTAAGTGAAAACTATGAAACCATAAGCCTTTTGACAAATTCTGCAAAATCCCCAAGTGGGCGGAGCCAAGAGCTACGGAGGGGCGTGGCTAAGAATGGAAATGAGATGGGGGAGGGGGCGTGGTCAGGAAGATAGAGGCACTTTGTTGCTATATTTATTGACTTCTTAGACCACTCTAGTGACTTTTCTTTATTTAAAAAGAAACAAAAAAAACTTGGTTGTTATGGCAACACTGCAGCTCAGCAAAATTCACACAAACAGAAATAGAACCCTAAATAACCTATTTAGACAAGTTATCAGCAATATATCTATATATTTAGGGGTTAGTTAAATTTATTTCTGCTAGCGTTTTTTATTTTTTAAGTCTTGTTTTTCTTTCGTTCCATCCTGACGCCCAATGAAGCGACTGCAGACCAGAAGAATGAAGCCACAAGACCAAGAAGAGGACGGGCGCCGCCGCCCTCATTCACACCCCACAGAGCCTTTTCAGGAGAAAAGTGTTTTACCGCTGATGCCTCAGTGACTTCAGCCGTTGACTTTGTACTGTACTGCTCAGCTCAGCCCCACAGGAGGCCTCAGAAAGAGGAGGCAGAGCCCCTGGAGGAATGCTGTCAAGGCTGATTTAGACGTTTTTTTCTTCTTTGGCTCCTTCTGAGCATTGTTCAACGGTGAAACCACCGAGATGAATGTGTGTTTACGCTTTAAAGAAGTGGGAAAAGGGTAGAGATGACTGGAAATGGGTGGTGTGGGGAGTTTTTCTTTGGATTAGGATGTCATATAAATCAGGTTTCCAGTAGTAACAGCACTGGAAGGACTGGGATTCTCCTACTCCTCTTCCTCATCCATTATGTTCCTCACCTCTAGATTTTTCTATCTACAAATTTTCCTTATTTTCTCTAATCCAAATATACAAAAACATGTAGAAACCTTTATTGTTCGTTTCATTGAGAAGCAGATTAATTCCTCGCTGCAACAATGGGGTATTTGTTGCTTCAGCAGCTGAAAGGAGGAGAGTTATTGTAACAGGAGAGACTGGAAACACAACAATGTGAGAAACTGAAGGATCAGAACAAGACGGAGAGAGTTGGACATGCAGGAACCGAGCTTTGAGATTAATCAATCAAAATATCATCTTTAACCCAAGTATGACCGTTTTTAGGCTGCATTTAAATCATTTTTTAACTATAAACAGCTAAACAAGCCATCGTGACATCTACGGAAGAGAATTAAGGCCAAAAAAGTAGAAACAAAAGAATTACAGTTGAAAGCAGATATTTTCACCCACATACACCTTCTTTGCTCGCTGTCTGAAGTTAAATCAGACTAAACTTATCTTTCTTCAAGTTTTCGACTTTTTAAACTGAAGATTTTCTAGAAAATTTCCAAGATTAATCTCAACATTTTGGAGTTTTTTCTTGCAAGGTTTTGAGATAAAACTCCAACATTTTTCAGAAAAAATTTAGAAATTCCTGAGGTTGAGAAGATAAGAAAATATTCAAAAATGTTTAAATTAATCTCAGAAATCTTCTTGGAAAAAGCAAACTTTGAAATGTGTAAAGTTGCATCCCATGAGCAACACCCGTTGTGAGTTTTTATCTAGAAAAATTCAGTTTTTTTCCTGCAAATGTTAAGATTAATCTAGAAATTAGATACTTCTGATCTTGAAAAGTCACAATTTTTCTAGAGAAAAAAAATAAAATTTTTAGATTAGAAAAAAAAAATTCTAGGAAAAACTTGGATATTTTATAGTTTGAAAACATGCTAAAAATAATTTCAAAAATTTAATTTTGAAATTCATCTCAGAAATTGTCTGAAGAAAACTGTTCCTGAGCTTCGAAAGTCAAACATTTTGGACATTTTCTGAATTTCAAAAGTCAAAAATTTTCTGTTTAGAAAAATTTCTGGGTGTTTTCAAAAACAAATTTGAGATTAATCTCAAATGTTCATTCAATGTTCATTGTTATTTTTTTAAAAAATATTTTCTTAAGCAATTTTTACTTTTTTTCTAGAAAATGTTTAGGTCGATCTCAAAATTTTAGACTTTTGATTTATTTGTTTAGAAATGTTCTTATGTCAGTCTCCATATTTCTGAGTTAATTTTTTTTTACTTTATTCTACAGTATTGTTTTTCTAGAAAATGTCTCATTTTTTGGTAGAAATTTAAATCTCCTTTATATGTTGAGCCTGTTTGTTTTTATTTTCTGTTTAAATCTGATACAAGTTGAACCAAACTGTAAACTTTGTTTTATTATTTTCCTAAATAATTCCTGCGGTTTGACACCCAGGACAGAAGTGGGAAGCATCACTCCCACTCCCACATCACCATCACCCCTCCGTGGTTCCCACCCTCCGTCCCTCACCTCCGTCTGCACTGCATGCAGGTTTTATCCCACTTATTGAGCCCAACAGAGCTGCGGAAGTTTGATATTTTTAACCTTTACGGACAGAACGTCGTTTGACTCAATCATGGCTAACTCCGGGATCCAGCTGCTGGGCTTCTTCCTGTCTCTGGTGGGCATCGTGGGGCTGATCGTGGGGACCGTCCTGCCTCAGTGGAAGATGTCCGCCTACATCGGGGACAACATCATCACGGCCGTGGCCATGTACCAGGGGCTGTGGATGTCCTGCGCCTTCCAGAGCACCGGACAGCTGCAGTGCAAAATATACGACTCCATCCTGCAGCTCGACAGTAAGACGAGCCGGAAACACGCGCGCAATTAGCGACACTTTAACACGATTTTATTCAAGTTAAAGTGGAGAAATTACTCAATAAGAGGGGGAAAAAAAGTGTTTGGTAAAAATGCTACGCAAGTACACATTTAATATTCCAACATTTCAGCTTAACTTTATATTTTGGCCCACCTGTTGATGTAATATTTACATACTAAATGATTGATAATTTGATCAGTTACTCAGTACTTGAGTAGACTTTTAACCAAATACTTTTTTACTCTTAGTTGAGTAATTTCTTTGATTTCTTAGTGTTGATTAAGGATTCAACATTGACAGATTATTTTTCTTATCACATGGAAAAATGTATTGTTATAAGCAAAATAATCTGCCAATGGAACAAGTACTTTTTAAAATCAATATTTAGGGATTATTTACTTAAAACAAGCTCCTATTTCCTACAGAAAAGTTGTTTGTAAGTTAGTTTTGTCTTATTTCAGGAGTGCTAAGATGTCTGCACTTTAAAACACTTGGTACGATTTTGTGTTTTTGCAGTGAACAATGTGTTTTCTCTTTCTCTACGTCTCGTGCCTCTGACCCCGCAGCATACGGCCGTGTGATTCTCAGGATGGGCGGTGACAGGAAGTCTGGTTGTGTTACATTCAACACAAACTTCTGAGTTTCACCCTTTTGTCAACAAGCTGTTGTCACAAGCCGAGTGTGGCTCGAATAATGCTCAGTCACAAGATGACTGAGCGATGCAGATAATCTGTGAAAAAAATGTGGCTTCTGCGCCTTCTCCTAGTGCTAACTAGAAATAACCAATCAGAGCCAGGAGGCGGGTTTTAGAGCTACCAATCACAATCTGGTGTCTGGTACGCTGCAGCTAGCTTAGCCTGTTGTGAATGCTCAGCCAAGTTACTATGATGGATAAACGGTTTTCCTGGAACTGTAAATTGTTGATCTTTTCACAGATTATTTGTCTCATAATAAACTGTCAGAACATGGTGAAAAATCCAGATATTACAATGTGTTATATCAGTCGATATTGATAAATATTGATTAATCTGAAATACTGCCAGACTGGCGGCTCAATCTTTCCTGTTTTATCCACAGTTTTCACTCCACAAGGCTGTTTTTTTGTTTTTTTGTTTTTTAAGCAGTTATGAGGTGAAGCCTTAAACTGCTGCTGTGGCAGTTATTCAGCAGGTTGTTGCTAGGTAACCAAAGAATGAATGAGTTGCTAGGTAACCAAGGAGAGAGTCAGTTTATTCCACCAGCCAAGCTTAGCTGTGTGGCTCTGGATCAGAGTTCAGTGAAACTGTTGAGAAATCTATAAACTACTGATATTGATCAACTTTTTATCACAATATATATTGTTACTGATTTATAGTCCAACTCTACCTCAAAGTAGCAGTTACCTGATTGTACTATAGAATAGCAGTATTTGCTTGGGAAATACAAAATGGCATCCCTTTAAATCTTAAATTAAAATCTTTTAATTTATCTGCGCTGAAATAATTAAAATCAATTATTTTTCTATTGTCAGTCTCAATAAACAAATGTAAAAAGGTTGGATTGATGGTTTGTGTTGAAATTTAAGCATTTATGGGAGAAGTTTCCACGTTCGACCCTGGAAACTTTGTGATTTCTGGATTATTTTTTAATATTCCATTCAGAGGAAAAGCTTAGACCTTTGCAAAGGGATGAAACGTTCAAGTTTTAACTGATAACAGGAATCTACAGTTGTTCAGAAAACGGCCCTTTCCTAACTTTTGTACTCCTGACAAGTGAAAGTTTCTCTGCGTGTTTCTTCTTGACTTTGAAGGTGAATTTAGGAACAAGAACGTGATTATGTCAGAAGAAAGATGCATAATCCTGCCTATTGTTTTCCATTTCCCTCTGATTTACATGTTTTATCGAGTCTCCCTCACTCCCTGCTGGGCGTTTGGGTCTGTTTGGGGCGGGCAGGGATGGCCTCGGCTGGCACAGACTGGTTCTAGGTGGACAGAGGCAGGATTTGGACAAAGAGGGGCCTCATCCTGTGAAATGTTTACAGGCTGACGAAAGGTTTTACCATTTGGAATCAGTTCAAGTGAAGAAAAATGTGTTGTTTCTCACTGTTAGCGTGTTCATGAGTCTCCCATGGCTTCCCTGCCAGTAACAGGAAGTTAATTTACAACCTCTAGTCACTCAGATAAAACCTCAGTCCCTGTTTTTTATGTTTCTTCTTCCACTTTTGTGTTTTTCTGATATTTTCTAACCTTCCTGAACAAGAGTTACATATTTATAATGGTGTGTTTTGGCGGCTGTAGAAAGAAAAATAAAAACAACTGAGTACATTTCTGTCAAAAAATTAAAATATTGAGTCTATTGACAGAGTTTGTTGTAGGTTTTGTAGAAAATTTTTTAGAAATATCTGAATTTCAAAAGCCAAACATTTTCAGATTTTTGAAATTTCTGATTTCTGGAAAAATCCACATTTATATAGAAAGGTTTTGACTTCTCAAACTCAGAAATCTTCTAGAAAAACTGTTTTTCTCTCTCTGTTAAAAATTGTTTGACTTTTGAAATTCAACATAATGTTAAATATTCTGAGTTTTTCTTAGCAAATTTTGTACTTTTCCATTTCAAAAAATGTTTAGAATAAAAATGTGAAAATTTGAGAGAAAAAAGGAAAATGTTCTGAGTTTCAAAAGTCCAAATTTTGAAACTCAGAAATTTCCAAGTTTTTTTCTCCAAAACTTCTGATATTAATCTGAAAATGTTATTTTTTTCTTGGAAATTTTGCAACAAAATTTCTAAAATTTTTTAGATTTATCTAAAAACTTCAGAGTTTTTTTCTGAGATACTTTCTAGAAAATGTCAAAAATTTTCCACTTTTTAAACTCAGAAATTTCCCATTTTCTTCTCAAAAATTTCTGAGATTAATCAAAATATTTCCTGAGTTGTTTTATTTTTCATAAATTTACTTCTCCCTTTTCGTGTTTTATCTGTAAATGCCGTAAAACATCACATTCCTTTATTCTGGGAATTTCCATCACCATCCTGGCTTGGTTTCCTTCTCCAGGTTCGCTCCAGGCGACCCGCGCCTTGATGATAGTCGGCATCATCGTGTCCGTGGCGGGTCTGGGCGTGGCCTGCATGGGAATGAAGTGCACCACCTGTGGAGGAAGTGACAAACTACGCAAGTCTCGCATTGCCATGATAGGAGGAATTATTCTGCTTATAGGAGGTGAGGATGAAAACGCTCCAAGCTGTTGATGTTAGTTTGAGCTGAAGAATTGGACTAATTTAAGATGTAAACGTGCATTCACAACATTCTGTTGATTTTCATACATTTCTTTGTAACAGAATCAGTTGTATCAGTTATTTTTTCCTAACTGGCTCAATTGGAGAATGAAAATTACAACTCTTGTTACATTTTCAGCTGGTGCAGCTCTCTTTCACTCTCCATTGTGTCAATTGAAACAAACACTTTGAAAAAGCTCTTCCCCTCCTCGCCTGTGGTGGCGCTGCACTAAGAAACACCAAAGCAAATGACATGAAAACCTCTGAAGAAGACACTGAAAGCAGCTTCATTCTTTCCGTCCATCCATCCATTTTCTGTACAGCTTGACCTTAGTGGGGTCAGGAGAGCTGCTGGTCAACTTCATTCTTTATGAAATGTAAACAAAAATGGAGCGGCGTCAGATTTCAACAGTTGTAGGATTTCTCTTTTGTTTTTGGTAAAAGACCACAAGTCATTTCTCTTGCTAGCACAGAATTAGCTTGTTTGTTTTGGCATTCTGGGTCATTTTATTTACCCAGCAAGCCTTGCACTGTTGTTCACTTCCTGGTTCTGGAGTGGTTTCCAGTCCGCTTGGCATTCACACACACATTCAAACTGTACCAAAGGTTCACCGGACTGAAACCAAGGTTTGTAGACGAACCTGAGTTCAGTTGTTTGGTCTGGATCAGAGTCTGATTGCACGTTCACACCTCCGCAGACATTTCAAACGTCCTATGCAAACAAACTGGAGTTTAATTAAAGCGGTCTAAACCGGACTGGTGTGAATCAAAGATGTACTCAGTTCTGCTGCTGCCCATGAGTGAACCTTGGGGAACGTTTAATCCCAAGTCCAAAGCTCTTTCTTCCCACTCATTTGGCCTCTGGTGGTCATTGGACTGAATGAGCTCAGCGCTGCTGGCTCTGATTCTAACATCTGACGTCCGAAGGGCTTTGAAGACTTCACTGACAGCCAATTGTGCTGGAGTCGGCGGGGGCTGCTGTTAAAAGGGATAAAAAGGATTTATATCCTGTTGAATTTTGAAGTGTTAGTGAAATGGTTGATGTTTCCTGTTGACTCTCTCTGCAGGCCTGTGTGCCATTGTGGCGTGTTCTTGGTTTGCTCACAACGTCATCAGAGCTTTCTACAACCCCTACACTCCGGTCAACACCAAGTAAGAAAAGCTGAATAATTCACTGTATTTTGTATGACTGTAAAATCAATTCTTTGGGTTTGTTGCTTTAATTAGTTATTGCAACATTTTACATATCACTGTTGTTATTGTTTGGCAAAGTTCTAGTTTTGTGGTTTTTGTGGAATAACTTAACTTGAGAAATGCTAATCAAGAATGAAAACAAATGGTAACTCAATTTGAGTTATGTTCTGGTGTTTCAAAAAAACTAAATTATTTCCATTCTCAGCATTTTCTCTACTAAACTACATGCATGTAGCTAAACTCTGCGCACCAGAGCTATACTTTCTGTTTAAGCTCAAAAGTATCCTGACCAGGTATTTCAAACCTTTCCATATTGGGAAATATACTGATGGAGCTATTTGTGTTAACTTCAGAGTGAATGTTAGACACTCCAAGTGACTATTAGCTTATCTTTACGTTGATGGTGTTAGCTTTATTTGGAGTTGTTAGCTTAATTTGCTCAGTTCTGTTTTAGGGCGTCTTGTCACTTTCAATCCACATTAGCTGCTGATGGCCTCGTCCTCCATCTCATCATTTTACACCAGCATATAAAAATGGCTGTAAACAGATGCGTAATTATACAACGGTACAATTCTTTGAAATCTTTGAAAAACATTAGCAGAGCAAACGTGCTGGAACTCAGCTTGGGTTGCTAGGTAACGGGCTGCGTTTGACTTAGGTTGCTAGGTAATGGGCTGGTTTTGGCTTAGGTTGCTAGGTAACGACACTAAAACATTAACTAGTTGCCAGAAAATGGCTGTGTGTTTTTCTTTAAGCAGTTGTGACCCAAATGTAAATATAAAAACATTTCAGGACCCGACCAGAACCCCTAAGTGTAAATTACCTTGAGAAATAATGAGATTTGGTTAAATATAAAAACAGGCTTTAATGCCGAAACACAATCAAATGTTTCAAGCCATACAGGTCATACAAGTGGAAATGATTCCCAGTTTCATTCACCGTCCAGCGCTGCTCCACACTTCGCTCACCTTATGGATGAAATCAAGTGAGGGAAAGACTGTAGCGTTTTCGTTTTATTCTTTTCTGCAATCTGTGCCCTCCCAGGCTTGTCTAGTCAGTTTCAGTCTGTTTATGTATGACTGCCGGCAGAAACACATAGACATGGACATGTAAGCTGCAGCGTGTGCGTGTAAGCAGATTAAAAAGTCGGCTAAAAGAGATAGAGGACAAGATAGAACCTATAACAAAAATGTGAATGTTTCTATTATAGGTTCCCTTTAAAAGAGATAAAAACACAACAGAGAAACTAAAAACCAATTATTTTAGCTTTAATATAATCTTTATCTTCCCAGGTTTGAATTCGGAATGGCCATCTTCATCGCTTGGGGTGGCGCCCTCCTCGATGTTCTGGGCGGCGCCATGCTGGCCGCCTCCTGTCCCAGGAAGAAGCAGGTTTCCAGGTACCCAAATATGCCCGGCTCTCGCTCCAGCCCTCCAAGCAGCAACAAGGAGTATGTCTGAGAGCGCCCCCTGCTGGCTGGAACTGCTGGGTTAGAAAAAAAACAAACAAAAAAAACAATTGTTGCAGCATCGACGGAGCAGAACCGAAGATGTGAAACAGTGACACTCCTTGTTGGGCTTTAATGAGCATTTAATTGTCACACACTGCTCTGAATTGTTTCATCAAAGATGTTTCATACTCCGTCCTCACATTCCACAGTTGTTTACCGTTGGTCTTCTCAGACACATTATAATTGGATCCCCCTATTAAACCCGCAAGACTTTGTGTTGCAGCCTAATATTATGGACTAAAGCCAACATTTGCAGCCGTATGTCAGCGCTAGCAGTAATTAGCACATGTCTTGTAATTGAAAGCAATCAGTTCCTCCATGGTGTGCAGGTTGCAGCTGAGTCCATGTGAGGTTTATTAAATCAGAGTACTAAAATAGACGTTAAAGTGAGTATGGTGTGACTTCTCTCACTGGCCTCATTGTACACCAAACGACATCCATTACTCTTCAAATCAGCCGGCAAGAAACTCTCCTCAGTTAGACACAAATATTTTTTTTTACCCTGATTATATTTCTATTTATTTTGTAGATTTAAAGGATCTGTATCATGGTATGTAGATTTTACACTGTTATACGATGAGCTGTAACTACAGAATAATGGAAACATAGAAAATGTATGAAAAAAGTATTTTTAACATGTCAATATATAGATGAATAAAAACACTGCAGATATTAAGTGTGGTATTTTTGCAAATTGTCACCTAAAGTGTTGTGAAATCCTTTTTCCAGATTTGTTTGGAATGTTTTCTCAGACCTCCGTTAAATCAAACAGATGTTAACACAATGAGAAGTGCATTTTTGGAGATTTGGAAAACTTTTGACAGAAAAGCGAGAAAATACTGCAAATATTGCTAAAGACACCCAGCAAACATTTTCAATGCTTAAGTTTACAACAGTGTATGAGGGTCGGTGTAGATGGAAAAAAGGAGCACATTTCTGCCAAAAAAGTCTAAAGGTTTGAGATTCATGTAAGAAATTTAAATTAAAAAAACTTGAAACTTTCTGAGCTTGAAAAGTCAAAAGATTTCAAGCAATTTCAAAATTCTGAATTTTTTAGAAAAACATGGAAATTTCTGAGCTGAAAAGTCAAAAATGTATTAGAAAAAATAATAATTTTTTTTTAGATTGATCACAGAAATGTTCTGTAAAAAAAGACCTGGAGACCTGCAAAAAGTTATAAAAAAAATGCATGAAACAATGTTGGAAAGGTTCAAAGGTAACATTTGTTTTTTCACGTTTGTAACTTACAGGTCCTTTATTTCCTCAAATTTCTGAGAATAATCTCAAAATGTTATTTTTTTTCTTGCAAATTTTTTACTGCTCAAACTCAGAAATTTTCTCAGAAAGTCTCAAATGTGCTTGAAAAAAAATCAGAAATTTCTGAGATAAATCTCCGAATTATTTTTGTAAAAACAAAGAAATTTCAAGTTGAAAATTTGAAAAAGCTCAGAAACTAGTTGGAAGATTACCATAAATAACTAAAATAATCCAAATCTTGTGGATTACATTTGTAATAAAATAATCTGAAGTCATTTTAAAGCGGTTTATGCAAACCTAAATGATAAACAAAAACGGATTTTATTAGAATTTATACTTTTATTTATTTCCAGAGATGCATCATGAAAAGTTGATCACTTTCATGCAAAAGGCAAACAACCCCAGCCTCAGAGTCAAAGACTGAGCTCAGAAATGTGTGAAAAACATCCTCCACCAGTGAACTATGACCTCAACCGTGAGCCTTTAAAAGGCCCATTACGTCTAATTCCACTGCAATCTTCACAAAATCCCAAAACATCAGTTAGATTGTCTCAGCAGCGGCAGCCAATCAGAGCTGCCCGTTTTTATGAGCTCATACTGCAATTACGTCCGACTTGGAAAGACGGCGTGACGAAAACGAATCATAAACATCAACGCATGCGGATCAGAATATATTTAGATATAAATCTGATTTATAATCATAAAAGAAAAGAAAAAGTGCATCAAAATTTTGCCGTTTGCCTGCAAAAAAAACAACAACAAAACAAAACAAAAAAAACAGTGTTTTGGTTTATGAAAACTACAGCGTAGCCCTTTAATCACAGACTTCATGCATAGGTTTCTGCGACGTGTCACAGCACATGACAGGCATTCCCACAAAGTGCACGTCTTAAATCTCACTTTTAGATGACAAAGTAAAAAACAAGTAGAAGCCACAACAACTAAAAATATAGATTTCTCTGAACAATAAATAATTTGCAGTAGTCGTTTTCTTCTGGTTTAAACAGCGAGCGCTCATAGCTACTCCGTCTGGATCTGTGCGAGTTGTTGCACAACCAAAAGCTTAATTTTTCACCCCAACAGGCTCGTGTTCCTTCACACAACAAACCAGCAGAGAATCGGTAACCTTCGTCGGACACGTCCGGCCAATCAGCAGTAGCCCTTTTCAGAAAAGAAGCTTTGAAATAAATCCTTCGACGGCCTACAGAGGTACAGAGATTCAATTATTCACAGTCTGAGCGAAGTTAAATAGACACTATGTACAAGCAGGGCTCCGTTCAGGCGGCGCCAAATGAGCCGGGTTGGAGCGGTCAGCAGCTCCAGACACTTTGGACCAGGAGCGCTGACTGGAACGGGTTTCTGGCACTTCTTAGAGATGAAGCTAGGAGATGGGCGACAGGGAGACGGGGCACTGGCCGTTGTTGTTCATGAGGTCGTCCAGGTCTTCGTCGTCCAGATCCACTGCGGAAGAAGAGAAACACATTTTAACTGAGCGAAGCTACTTGTGTTAGCTTCAGAGACTAGCTGACTAGCTATTAGCTTGACTCTAAGAAAACTCAATCTGGATTTGACTCCATGTGTTGATGGAGTTACCAAATATCTACTCCAAATTAATTAAGCAAATTAATCAGCTGACTTGTCAGTCAATTAGTTAACTCTGACAAGCTGTTAGCTTCACTCTTACCTACCATTACCTTTAAGCAACTGTTGAATAAACGTTCTCTTGACTCAGTTACTTTTAGCACAACTTTCATTAGATGTTAGATTGATTTTTAGTAGTGGTTAGCTAGATTTCAAACAACAGGAAACATTGTAATATTTCTTTTTCCTCAAGTCACATTCTCTGCTAACACAGACAGAATGTAGCTAATTTCAACAACTAAACATCATGAAAATCTCCTTTTTGGGAATTCTGTTTACTAGTGTACAAAACAATTCAAAACAGACAAAAAAAATGAAGAAATTAAATATACAACATAGCAACAGACAAGTTCTCTGAACTGAAAGAAGGTGCAAACGTTTTTGTAAATCCTCAAAGACTAAATTATACTTTTAAATTCAACATAAAATTAGTTAAAAATACTTTAAAAGTGACCTATTATGCTTCCTTTAACATGTTAGCATAAGTCTTTGGAATACACATGATATGTTTATTACATTTTTGGCACAAAGTCATTCTACGGTAAGGAGATTTTATTCTCTGCAGTTCTGTCTACTTTGAGCCTCGTCACTTTAAATGTCATTTAATTACATTTATTTGATTAGGACGGTGCAGATTAATCAACATTACCACAATTTATGCCAGTGTAAATATGGAGGAATTAGCACAGCTACATTTCATCTTTTGTCCTAAAACAAGTAAGCACAAAAACAAATACAGTTAAAGAAATGACTAGCCAACAGACAGAAACTCTATGAAACAGGACACAACACGCTACACTACAAGCAAGGGAGACATTATAAATGTGTACATAACTGGTTTGTTTCTTTTTACAAACTGCTTAGTTTTCACCATTCCTGATATATTTTGGTTGTCCGCTCAGTGAATGTTCGCCTCAAATCGACGCCACCTTCTGGCTAAACTGTGCAGTACGCCTCAGTTTGTTGCATTGTGCTCCGTTTTTTATTTTATGATCCATACAGCTTTAAAACCAGCTGACCAAACATCCTGGAGTTCCGCCTGGGTTGCTAGGCAACGGGCTGGGCTTGGCTGGGGGTTGCTAGGTAACGGTGCAGTGCCAGTTAATTTTAACTTAACAGTTAAAACAGCTTATTTTCCAGACACTGAAAAACATTAACTTGTTTCCGAAAAAGGTTTTGTTAAGCACTTGGCCTGGTTTTTAGAAGCATTTGAGACCCAAATAGAAGCAGGAAAACAAACAAAACATGAATTTTTCATAATTTCTTGTTCTTGAACTTCACGAGTTTGGTCAGTATGACGCTTGGAAACAAAAAATTGGCTGGTATCCAGTTTGAATTTATGCTTTTTTTCTTGGGAGGTTTGAATGGAAAACTGTCTCCGTCATTCAGTTCACCACATTTGCATGAGGTGAGTTCAGAAATAGAAACATCTCTGTTGCAGAGTCGGATGAAACACAGCGATAAAAAAACCTGCTGGCTCCACAGCAACTCAGGACTTTTACTCCTCTTCCTATGAAGCATTTTCTGCTGAATGTTGTGTTTTTATGCAGATGCCTTCATTTTTCACCAGGACCAAAACAATCCAGGTGGCATAAAGAAGAAATAAATCTGTGGGAAAACCCTTTTATGGCAACTATAAAGAATGACAGAGGATTGGTGATGCTGTGGGCCTGTTTCTCTATCAAAGGAAAGATATTACCTACCATATTTTTTAATGTTCCTTTTAGCTACTAACTTAGTCTTTTTATAGGATTAGATAGATCAGGGTCAAAAAGTCATGTTCCATTATGAGTATTGTGTTTCTATATCTATTGTAACTAGAGAACCAAAAAGAAAAAGAAAAATAAATCAGGCTTACAAAATATTATATTAAACCATGATGAATAACTGAAATTATTTTACTGTTGTAGAAAGAAAATGTAGCAAAGCGGCATTTTACATGCAGTTATTCACTACTGAAGAAAAACAACAAGCTTGTCTTAACCAAACACTCACATCTGCAGTTTTTGTTAAAGTTCCATATGTTTTTTTATTGAAAGAAATTGACTTGGAAAAAAATCTCTTTTCCGTGATTTTGTTGTTTTGTAATTATTTTCATTTTTTATCAACAAAATACCAAAATTTCCACATAACTATATGGAAAATGAAAAAAAACTAAAACAGTAAATTTCTGTAAAAAATTAAAATGTTGAGTCTAGGAGTTTGTCCCAGATGTTTTAGAAAACAAACAAAAAACAACAACAGAAATTTCTGAGTTTCATGTAATTTTTAAATATTAAAAAAAATGTTTCGATCAGTTATTCGGTACTTGAGCCGCCTTTTAACCAAACACCTTTGAATTTTAATCCACCAAAAAAAATATGTTAGTGGTGAGTACAATAAAATAACCAGCATAAATCCCGGAAAACAAATAAATAAAGCAACACATTGAAGTTTCTCTCACCTTTTTTGGACCGGCCGATCTGACCCAGTTTCGGAGCCCTCTGTCCGAGCCTCTGGGGGTTCGCCCCGCCGTCGTGTCCGTCTGCCTGTGGGTGTCCGGGGTTGAACTGACCCGCCGGGCCGGGCTGCCGGGGCGGCCCGCTGTGTGGGATCAGCTCGGGGATTCCTGAAGCTCCGTACATGCTGCGGTTCTCCGGTTCGGCCGCTAGGTGTCAGCACAGACCCGAGCGTATCGCTGTCGCGTCGAGGAGAAGACTCTCACTACTTCCGCAATGGTTCTCAACACCGAAACGTGTAGAGGCTAAAAAATAAAAATAAAACACCACCGAAATGTTGGCAATAACAGTTGGAAAAGTCCTGACACCCTGCTGATGAAAGTAGAATCGACCATAAGATTTAAATCCGGGCCGGTTGAACAGCGTGTGTGTCACAAAACAGACAGTTACTCGATGTTTAAAACAGAAATAACCGTAATTATTACTACTAACAGGTGTAAAATTATTTCATCTGCGTCACACTGACAGCTGACATAAAAACAACATATCTTCACATGGATTTGTGGGTCTAAATACTTAATTTCCGTTCGATTTTTCTAAACAACTGTCCACGGATCCGTTGTAAATAAAAACAAACAGCAGCTTTAGCTCACCCTGGGTTTCCAAACGCCGCAGTAAAGAGCTGAATCAGTGAAAATGTCCCAGCTGAGAGCCGTGGCTGTGTTGTTGTTGTTGTTCGGAGCTCTCAGTCTTTTCTCTGCCTCTCCACCGTACTTGGCACCCTACCAAGGAGGAAGAAAATGCGTCGATTTAAAGGGGCCTCCCGTCTCTTTCTCTTTCTGCCGTGGGGATTTCCTCCCGTGGAGTCGTGAATCACGTCACAGCTCGGTCGATACAATGAGGACTGTTGTGAGTACAGACTAGTTTACCCGGTGGGAGGGAGATTTTGCGTCGCTACGCCTCCTTATAATGACAGAGTGAGTCAGAGGCCAGCCAATGACAGACTCTGCTGTCAACCACACAACAAGTTGGTGAACTTTACGCAACACCACGAGCTCATTTACAGAGATGCAAATGAGCTGACTAGTCATGAAAAACTTCCCGAGTAATTTCTTTGTTGTCACTTGATCAACGGGCCGTTAGTCTTGTATTGCCTTGTTGCTGAAAATGTGCTATATAAATAAAATTACCTTTGCCTTTTTAGCTTTAGTCTTTCTGGGGGTCTCCTGAAAGATATTCCTCATTTTCAGACGTAAACACCGATAACAGAGGTTAGAAATGAACCCAGAAGCAGAATTTTCTTGTGATACATTAAAGCTGCTGTATGTAATTTAAATGTAATATATATATATTTACATGTTTGTTAAATATGGCACCATGTTGTGACAGTTTATTGTGAAACAAATAATCTGTGAAAATGCCCATCTCCTCCACCCCCTCCCTTAGCTACTTTTGCCATCTGAAGAAATGAACCTCTCCCAACCAAAAGCAGCCAATCAGAGCCAGGAGGAGGGGCTTAGCGCCTTAATCTAGGACGTCTAGCTGCTAAATGTGATAATGGTGAAGAAACAGTTTACCTTTACAGGAAAACTACTTATACACCATCATCAGTGCCTAAACTAACTAGAATTACCATTAATGACAGGCTAAGTAGCTGGAATATAGCAGAGAGCTAGGAGGGGATGAACTCTGGGTCAAGTTTAAGACTTCAATAAATTATGCAAAATTAATATTTCGCACAATTTTATGTTTACATTTGGGTTCCTACTGCTTCTAAAAAACATCCTAAGCACTGAAAAAACCCACCCTGCTGTTAGTAACAATTCATTTTTTTGGTTTCAAAAATGTCCCTTTTGCTGAGTCAGACTGTGTCGTTACCTAGCAACCTCAGTCAAACCCAGATCGTTACCTAGCAACAGTGGAACTTTTACGCTTTAGAGTTGGTTTTATCTCTATTTGTTCCGATGTACAATGGCTACTAGAAAAGATTCACCAATTTTGTCCCTTCCTGCCATCCATCCATCCATCACTTTATCCCTTGTGGGGTTGAGATGGGTGCTGTGTGCCTGTATTTTCCAGAGTTACACTTTATTGCACAGAAGGGTATCTATGCTAACTTCAACTGTTATAAAAATGCTAAAATGATCAAATACGACTTTAAAGAAATCTGACTTTGTAGTTAAAAACCTTTAAATTGGGTCTCTTCCTCTTTAAGAAGCTCCTGCTCTTTCTGAAGCTCCACCTTCAGGAAGTCATCACAACATTGCTCCTCTATTAACCCTTTAATGTTTTTATTAGTATTCCACTGAGAAGTAGCTTGTACAATAAGTTTCACCAGGTGTTTGCTAATTACTGCTGGCTAGTCTGAAGGAGCTGAGTGGGGGAACTCAGAAAATGCACCTCCGGGTATGTTTTCAATGAGGTAAGAACACAATAACATGATGTGAAGCTCAAAAAAAGTGTAATTTTAATAATACTGCCCCTTTAAATAACCACACATTTTAGGATTTACAACATTTCCTTCAAGACAATCTGACCACTTTAATTCAAATATTACATGTTCAGTTTATAGTTAGTCAAGTAACTATAAACAATCCATTTTTTTATGAATTTATTTTTTTTTAAATATATATTTTTGAGTGTGTGAGTAATTTTAACTTGATGACTTTGGACACTAAAACATAAACATTGTAAGAGCATATTTAGAATCTGAAGCGGTTGTCTAGTAATTTGTCTTTATTTGTTGACTAAAATGAAACCTCACTACTTCAACCAAACAGAAATATGGGACAAGAAATTCAAACACGCTCATCCAGTTGTTGTTTTTCAAAGCTGTTTCTGTTGTTACCCATTGATTCTTCCACATTTAGAACATTGAACAGTTAAAAATAAATCATTAAAAGACAAACTTTAATCTGACATTTATCCAGTAATGGATGGATGTAAATGTATTTGTCAGTAGAAGCAGAAGTTGGTTGGTTTTGCCGTTTCTGCCACAGATCACAAACTTAAAGTCGGTCCACTGAGTGGGATGATGCTGTCAATAAGCTGCAGACCGAGCTGAGAAAGGTCATCTGAGGTCACTGAGTCTGAAAAAAGAAACAATATGGATGCAATGTTAGTGAGCGAACAAACAGTAACAGAGTGGTGGAGAGGTTTAACGTCAACAGAGGCGGTAATTTATCATGAAAGTTAGATATTACAGGAGTCTGAATACTTTGTGTTGGACCTAAAATTTTCCATTACAAGGTCATTTTAATTTGTCTGTTTTCTGGTAGCGCCACTCAACAGAGATGTAGCAACGCAGCTTCACAGAAAACTGAAATAAAACAGTTTGTAAAGAAAACGCAGAAGCACCTGCAGAAAAGCATGACATCATCAACATTCGTTCAAATGAACCCAGTTTAGTTGTTAAAATCATTTTCGTTTTGGGCCAAATGTTCTTAACGGGCTGGATATAATGATAAAACTCATTCACAACCTGTTAAAATATCAAATAATTATTCAGCTTTAATAATGTTGAATATCCTTTTTCATTTTATGATGGGTTTGAGATTTTTTAGAAATGAAATTCAAAGTGTTGGTGGTGCTAATTTGGAAATATTAGCGCTTGTTTATGACTTTTTATTACTGTATAGATCATGGACTATAATCTGACATCAACTAAAGCTGAGGAAGCTGATTAGTACAAGTAAGAAAGTTTTTGACAAAAATCTGCAATAATCTCCCAATTATGTAATATTGACAAACAGTGCAGTGATTTGTTGATTTTGTGTGAATTTCCATGATAATTCCCAATAATCTGCGGGGACTGATTGATGTAATTTGGAAGTAACTGGATAAAAACTGCATGAATTTGATTGATAACACAATATTTAAGCACACTTAATGTTTAGTCTAGAATCTAGAGGGCCACAGAAAAAGCTATTGTGGGCTGGATTTGGCCCACGGACCTCAGGTTTGTGACTCATGGTGTAGAGGAATGGATGTCTTTAGATAAAAACTGAAAATAGAAACCTGATCATGTGTTTGTGCTGCGTTAGGGTTTGATCACCATGTAGGTTCAGTTTCTCACCTGTTATTTCTGTGGGGTGAAATTCCTGTTTTTGCTCAGTAAAGTGAAGGTTTGTTCCGGCGATAATGTCATGTTATTAGCAGACATGTCTGCTGCGTTTCATCCTGTTTACTGATGGAAGTCGTGTTTGTGCAGGAGTTTGTACTATCTCCAGGTTCATCGCATTTAACAAACAAACTGAAGAGATAAACTGGGTTCCCAAAATAAAGGTTCATCAGACGTGTTATGACCTATCCAGGACTCTGCAGCCCAACGGACGAGGAAACTCTGCTGCTATAAAAGTGAGGATTTCCAGATTAATTCAAACCATTTGGAGCGACGATGGCTAAGATTATAGCATCAACTCTGCTGCTCGTTGCTCTGATCGATTGCTTTTTCGACGAAACGGGTACGTCCGAAAGAAAAAAACCAACTTCTAATGCTAATTTCCCATTATATCTCACTAAAAACATTATTTACGACGCGTTACTTTGACTACGTATTGATTTTTTTACAGCTTATTGTGACGAATTTCACTCTGCTGGATTTACAACCAGTGAAATCCGAAGATGCAGATGCTCAAGTGAGTAAACATTGTTTTTTTAAATCAAAATAAATGTTTATTTTTAGATGTTTGTAGATTTCAGAGCAGGTGTTGATATAAATGTGTTTTGCATTGCAGCAATTTCCCCTGGCATAATAAAGTGTCCCTACCCACTGATACCCACAGATTATAAAGGAAAGCAGGTTAAACTTTCTGGAGGAAATGAAAATGGTGAGTAAAATGAATCAAAATTTATAATTAATTACTTCAATAGCATTGTTAATGCATCTAAAAGCATTAATCCTGACACAAGAAATACTTGAAAGCTGTTGTTTTTATTTCAATTAATGGTTTAAAGATTTTTTTAATGTAAACTTTCATCTGGATTTCAACATTTTTGGTATGAAAACTGATACATTTACTATTTCCCAACCAAAGTGATTAGATATTTTATCAAAATAAAAGGAAGAAATCAATTAAAAAGTTTGAAATGTCACAATTTGTGGGCATATTTTCACCATTTTGTTTCTATATAATTGATACTGATGTTTGTTAAGTAAAGTTGCAGTGTTGTTCAAGAGGTCAGAGGTCGCAGGAACATTCATTTGAAAAATGATACATTTAGAGAAGGAGTTTAGCAAAACAACTATCAACCACTGTTTCTTTTTATTTCTTCCAGGTTTACTGAAAGTTAAAAAATGTCGCCAACCACAAACAGGCAAATATCTCCAGGAGGAAAGCCGGACGCTGAAGCTTTGCCTCTGCTGCAGGATAAAGGGAAACCCGAGGCGGAGTAAGTCCAGCTGTCTGTGGACCTTTTCACTGGAATTTATTTAAAAATCTACAAAGAAAAGTAATTTACTGATTTGTTTTGTTCCTCTGCAGGATCGAGCGCCAGGAAAGCGTTCTGCAACGTCTCGTGTTTTCCTTCAACGCCGTTATAAATGAGGGAGAACCAAATGGCCTAATCAAAGTTTTAATGTTTCTGATTCCTGTCTCTGATTTTACATCTTTGTTCTGTTTTTACATTTTCCATTTTGCTTTACATATTTTATTGTATTTCAGTACAATGTTTGTGCATCAGCAGCAGCCTGAGTGAAACCATAATGATGTGAATAGATCAGAAAATTTAAAGTCAGCTGAATGTACAAGATAAATGTGAGAAATTTGTTACTATTGAATTAGTCGTTATAATCAACTTTCTGAAAAATATTATAGAACATTTTAGCAAACAGTCTTTTCTTGACCACACAGAGACGAGTTCGTTTGCAAAGTTTGGTGGAAAAGATGGTAAAACTGTAACTTTTCTTCCATCTGCCACTGATTAATTAGACGAGCTGCTAAACATTTCTCAAACACATTCAAGTCGAGTCAGTTTAGCACATATCAGCAACAAGGCAGTTCAAAGTTTTAAAACAACAAAAAACCCCTGAAACTTTGCTTTCTAGTGGCAGAATAAAGAGAAGTAATTAAAAGGTGAAATCCAGACTAGAATTAATGGTGTTCCAGTTATTATTAGTCAAAAGTAACTCTGAACAGACGGGGTTTAGCTCTGATTTAAAGGAACTCAGTGTTCCGGCAGGATCGAATTTTTCTGCATCAGTGAAGCAGAACAACTGAATGCTGCTTCTCCATATTTGGTTCTGGTTCTGGACGATGCAGAGCGGACTAAAATCAGAAGACCTGAGGTCGAAACAACAGCAGCAGATCTTTAATGTGTTTATTTGGTGATTTATAAACTAACAGAAATATTTTAAAATCTTTAAATCCTGGAAATGTTCTCCAGGTGATAGAAGACTGACTTTGCAACCGTCTTTATGTGTCTCTGAATATTCAGTCCATCACTATGTTCAGATTTCAGACCTGATCGCTGGTTGGATCGTTCCTCTACAGAATAATAATTACTTCAGGTTTGTTTCTGTTCAACTGTTGAAAGTTGCGGCAGACTTTAAAACATCATTAAGATCCCAGAGATTCAAAAGATGCAACGTTTGTGGGAAATTATTGGTAATGTTAGCTTAGCTGTTGCAGAGAAGTCCAGCTTAGATGATTCAAAACATTTACTTTACGTTCCCCGAAGGTAAAAGTACAACATCAGTGGAAAATATGTGTGCATGTAAAAGTAGTAAACAGTTTAACAACTATTCAAGGTTAAAGTTTATTTCTAAAGCACATTTAAAATAAAATAGTTGCACAAACTATAAATTATCAATAGAATAATCTGTAAATTTAGGTGAAAGTGGATTAAAAGCAGGCAAAAAATCTTTAAACAGATTTAATAAGTATGAATTAGCACAATAAAATAAAATAATCTACTAAACTAGAACTATGTTACACTGGCAGCTGGTTTAAAGTGTTTGTTTAGTAAAAGTTTTTTATGTTATTAGATGGTAATTTGTTAAAGTTTTTTATGTTTTCTCTTTTTGATAAACTTTGTGCTTCTTTTATGTACTGATGTGTGACTTTCAATAAAGTTTCAGAGATGTATAAAAACTGGTGGTGGATAATCTTATGCAAAAAATAAATCAATGAAATATTTTCCTTTAAGTGGGGGGAAGGAAATTACATATTTACTGAAACACTAAACGATTCCTTTTATATACAGCATTTTTAATCTAATCTTTACTTTTGTTAAATTATTCAGTGTTTCTAGAATCTTTCTAATTTTATTTCACTGAGACCAATTTCCACTCTTCAAAACGAGAAAAAACAGGAAATCATTGCATTAAGACAAACTTTTATTTACCTTAAAGCCAAGAAATAACAACAAAAATCCCCGAAGTTCAATGATAGAGAAATTTATTACTATGGCATTTTGAGGTCAGAAATAAAAATCATAATCATATAATACATATGATTATTAGTGGTAAACATGGAGCTAACTGCTACAATAACATTTTAACAGGGTATGATAGAGTGTTAAGGATATGCTAAGAAAATAAAGTCACAAAATTACAAAAGTAGAGTCAAAGATTGATGAGAAATATTTAGAAATATTTAGACTTTTTCTCGTAATCTTATGACTTTATTCTCATGTTACAATTGTGTTCTTATAAAACAGACTTTATTCTTGTAAAATGACTTTATTTTCATATTATTTCAACTTTAATCTTGAAATTCTGTTTTTGATTCAGATTCTAGCTCTAATACTCCGTCGTAGCTTTATGATGTAGTTAAATTAGATAAATATTGAGCTTTTCAGCAGAAAACAAAACAAAACAAACATTGCAGAAGAGCTTTGCACAAAACTAAGCATGACTTTCTGGAAAATCAATTCAAGTTTATTTGTGTAGCAAAATTCAGCAACAAGGCAGTTCAAGAAGCTTTAAATGATAAAAACTAAAAGTCACAAAAACATCATACTGTCACCCATTTGAGAACAAACATTACATTTCATGGAGCACCGTCATCAAAAACATCTTTAAGCATCATATGTGTTTGTGAATATCCCACATATTATGCTTCAAAGGCAATTCTAAACATCATACCAACCATGAAGTACGGTGGAAGATCTGTGATGCTGTGGAGCCGTCAGTCTGTGGAGCCACATAAGATTGGAAATACTACAGTGACCTCTATCTGCAACTTTCTGTTTGTAGCTGCCAGCGCTTTGGTCAAATGATTAACAGCACAGATGGTAAATAATTTAGCTGCGTCCTTTTAGATCTTGATTGAATTTTATAAACAATTCAAAGCAGAGATTAGAGATTAACGTCCCGACTTCCTCCTGCCTCTCCCAACATGCCAGAACTGATCTGAGAGACAAACAACTGCAGAAACTTTCAGACTCTTTATATAACACATAAAACAAATATGGTGTCAGAAAATTAAAAATAATACTTTCATTAGGATACTTTGTAAGCTAGCTGTTTCCTTCCAGGCATAGCGGCTAACAATGCTAATGATAATAGCCCAAAAACAGCTTTACTCTAGTTTTACAAAGTGAAAATATTGTTTCTCCACAATTTCTTTAGCTAAATTAATGAATTAGAAAAGAACCATCATGGTATTAGCTTCAACTAGCTTAGCATGCAAACTTAGCATAGCTAACAGGCCTGGTTCAAGCTAACAGATTCACTGAACATCTGATACAATACTAACCAAATAAACACACAATATTAAATATGGTGTTAGAAAAATGAAAATGGTTATTTTTAGGATATTTTGTAAGCTAGCTTTTTCCCTCCAGTCATACGGGCTAACGATGCTAACAATTATATCTTTAGCTATTGACTTATTGACACTGATATAACTTCATTACTCCAACAATAACATATATTACATATATCTTACATACATCACATATTTATTATTAAGTGAAAATATAATTTCTCCACTCATTTTTTGACAAAATCAAATGATTAGAAAATATTTAGCTTTGCCTAGCTTAGCATACAAACTTTAGCTAGCCTAACAGTACTAGCTGGTTCAAGCTAACAAAGTCACTCAAATTTTTATTTTTTTGCACTTTTTTTCCCCTTTAGGGGGTCTTTGTGGGCTCTAGTGTCCCTTATTTGAAAGTAGGCTGACAGGAAGGTGGGAAGACATGCGGCAAACGTCGGTTGGGTCCGGGAATCGAACTCACGACCGGCGCGTCGAGGACTGAAGGCCTCCAAATGTGGGTGGCGCCACCACAGCACGCCCAAAATCACTCAAATTTGATGCAGCATTAAGCAAATAAAGCACATACTCAGAAAAACTGTTAAAAAACATATATGTGTATATTCTAATATTTTGGTTATTTGTAATCTAGCTTTTTCCCTCAGTCTTTGTGGCTAAAATTGCTAACCTCTATCAATTTATGCTACATTTTTGACAGTATATAGCTAATGGTATTTTTCTAAAGTATTTAGTAATGAAACACTTGTTTTTTATTTGCTTGTCGCTCTTTTTCCCACCACATTTTCATCAGTCTGCTATTGTATCTAAGGGTAAATACACTATAAATGATTTAAAGCAGAGATTAGAGATTAACACCCCGACCCCTCCTGCCTCTCCCAACATGCCAGGACTGATCTTACAGACCAAACAGACCCGGATGTGTTCTGGTATAAAACAGTCGGAGTTGGTGCGGTTCTGCAGCAACTTTCAGACACTTTGGAGCGAAAACAGAAAATAAAGAAAACATGGCTAAGCTTGTCGGAGCCGCTCTGCTGCTGATCGTCCTGATCGGCTGCTTCTCCGTCAGGACGGGTAAATAATCCTGACTTATATTAAACTTTGTTCTGTGTATTTGGAAAAGCACATCTCATAACTTTTGTTTGTTTTACTGAAGATGCACTGAATTATTTTATGTATTTTTTTATTTTTTATTTTCCTTTGCAGCTCATTGTGATGAATTTCGTTCTGTTGGA
The DNA here is from genome assembly GCF_019740435.1 of Gambusia affinis. NCBI lineage: Eukaryota > Metazoa > Chordata > Actinopteri > Cyprinodontiformes > Poeciliidae > Gambusia > Gambusia affinis. The sequence goes on from NC_057885.1 coordinate 20,217,783, forward strand.
TTTACTACACGTGACATAATTGATTGCAGATGCACAGGTGAGTTAGAACCAGTTTAGCAAGTTTTCATTGTGTTGTATTTGTTTTTATTTTGGTTCCATTTTATTGTGTGTTGCAGATGTAGTCCGATCTCGCAACGCAAAGAAATGCCCAAAGCCACTGATTCCCACAAATCACATCAGAAAACAGGCTCTGAAATTCTGCCTCTGCTGCGAAACAAACAGAAAGAGTGAGTGAAGCACAAACATGTTTTGTTTTTCTCTCTTTAAAATTGTCTTATTTTCTTTTTCTCTAACTTTTCAGAAACCCCAGCGATGAAAAGTTTCTGTAACTTCCCTTGTTACAGAGCAACGTTTTTGTAAATGAGGAGGATTGAAGTGAGAGCGATGGAAACAAACTATTTGAATCTGTTTGTATTAAAATCTATAAGTTGTAGAAGCAAATTAAGCATTTTCTCTTAAAGTAGACAACAGCTTTTAAAAAAAATGCAATTATTGTAAAAGAAAAAAAAGCAGAATTTTAAGACTTTTAAATGCATTTACTGTTTTCAGTTTGTTTTTACTCTTTTTGTAAATACTTTTATGATTTTACTTGTATTTCATTAAAATACATTTGTAAATTTACCTTTTCAATACAAATTTATTTTTAATTCTGACTTTTTTTGTCTTATTTTTATATTATTGTTAATAAAAACATTTTACAGAGACAAAATGAGTGCCTTTTACCTTTTTAGTCTATAGTCTGAATATAAACATTTATTTAAGCTAAATAAAGAAATTTTATCTAAAAATGAGTGAATTGTCCAATTTCTATTTGAACAAAGTGAAAATATTGTTTCTTCACCAAGTTGTTAGATAAATTAAATGAAAATGATCAGAAAATATCCATCATGGTATTAGCCTTGCCTAGCTTAGCATACAAACTTAGCCTAGCTTAACAGTCCTGGTTCAAGCTAACAAAATTCACTCAACATCTGATGCAATATTAACCACAACACATAATATCCAATTTGTTATCAGAAAAATTAAAATAATAATTTTTTATGACATTTTGTAAGCTAGCCACTATAACGTCCCTGAAGTTAAAGTGGCTAATAATGCTAACAGTAATATTTCTAGCAACTGATATCTTTTTCCCCACCACATTTACATCTGTCTGCTTCTATATATAACATTACAAATGAACCATAAAAACAAAATTATTTTTAACAATCCCCCTTTTGTTGAAGAGCATTTGGTAAAATAGCAAAATGTTAGCTTAGCTTAAAAACTTTTGCTAGCTAATAAATATGGTGTCATTTTACCACATGTATTTGTAAAAGCGATAAATGTGAGCTTAGCTCAGTATAAAGACTTTTACTAGCCACAACTGGATCATTTTACAACACATAGGCTACCTTACTTAAAATGAGTGTTAGCTTAGCTTGACATAAAGACTTTAGCCGATAAGTGTATAATTTTACCACACTTACATTAGTTAAGAAAAGTGTTAGCCTAGCTTAAGATAAAGACTTTAAGTCTATAACAGAGAACGTGGACTTAGCTAACAAAATCTATTCATCAGCTGATTTAAAGCTAACTGGTTATTGTCTATACGGAGTAAAAAGCATGGTAACAATCTAAAATAACGGATTTGTATGAAGATAATCTAGCTGTTATTCTCTAGATAAAAATATACGCTTCACTAGTGAGAGTGGGGTCATTTTATGAGCATTTAGAAAATGCTAAGCTATTTAGCAACATTTTGTTTATAAGTGGATCAGACATATTTGCTTCAAAACGGTTTGCCTGTTTTTCACTTGGCATGTAAAATCAGTCCATTCCACAATATTTTCTGCTTCCTTTCTGCTTTGAAAAGTTCGGTTTAAGTAATCAGTGCCTCTATTTGAGAGCGCATGTGAACCATGCTTATCTCTGCTGTGTCATGGATGTCACCTCTGCAAATCCATTGCAAAATCCTTCGTGTCGGTTCCAGTCCTCATATTTTGGGTCAGCTGAATGCGGGTGAGATTCCCCTGACTGCGTCCTTTTCCTGATAGCTGCTACGCTTGCGTTTAAAAGAACAACGACAGATCAGATATGTCCAGGCCGTGATGTGTTGTTTATGTGAAAATGTTGTAATTCAGAGTTCAGTTGATGTTGTTGTGACAGATTTTACTACTTTGGTGGTTTTCCAACTGCAAAAGACACCAAAAAAAAATCTGTTTTTAAGAAGAAGCTTTTCATTTTAACATGATTTAAACAACATTTTTTGATATTTAACTCATAATGAGTGTTAAAATATTCAAGCCTTAATAATAAGTATTATAAACTGTGGTTCTACACTGTAAAACCACAAAATCTTACCAAGTATTTTTGTCTTGTTTATAATGCAATGTCTTAATATACTTGAAATATGACAAAATTAAATTTTCCAGCAAAATATAGAAGCTTGTTTAAGTCAATAATAAATAAAATTAAATAAAATAATTATTTATTTGAAACAAGCTGCTATATCTGGCTAAAAAGCTACTTATAAATTAATTTGGTCTTATTTCAAGTGTACTAAGATCTTTACATTAGAAACTAGACCAGTGTGACTTGCAGTGTGACTAAAATAGTGATTTGCCTGTTAATTATTTAAAATATTCCCTATTCTGCAGTTCCTTGTATATTTAACATGATTAGTTAACAGTTCTGGGAACGTGGCCGCCTTGTTTACCGTCTGACTGTTTCGTATTTATACCAAAACACAGTGAAAGACGGAGGACAGAAACCAGAGACAGAAACAAGAACAAAACTGTTCCCTGTTGGGTTTCAGGACATTTCAGCTCTTAAAACGGGTAAGTCTAAGTTTAAGATATTAAAATGCTGGTTTTATATTTTCAGTTTCTGTTTGGAGGACTGGGACGTGAGTCACCAGTTTGACCTGGATCCACATGTTTGGACTCTTTCTGTCCTTTCATTTTGATTTGTGGCTAAAAACCAGAACTAAAATCTAACTTATGATGAAAAAAAATAATAATAAAAAATCAGAAATAGCAAAATCCAACATGTATGTTTTCTACTTTTGACTTCACTGTAACTGGAATTAATGTTTATTGGTCTTAATGGGTTACTTGGATAAAACTTGCAAATTCAACTATATTCTGCTTAATTCCTATTTTCTTTTTAGCTATCGTGCCAAATATATAATTTCTCCTTTTATTGAACCATTTCACATTATGTAGTCTTATTGAAAAAACCACCATGTGTGATGCAAATTCCTGATTTGTTTCTTTAAAAACACCACAAAAGGTTTGGAAAGTTAAAACACAAAAATTCACTCTAAAATGTTTAACTTTGGTCAAATTTATTTAAAGGGGCAGTATTATGTGTTTTTCAGCCACATTGTGCTATTTTACAACAAAATGTGTTACTTTCAGTTGTTATAAAAAATGTTGTTTACATCAAATATGACTTAAAGAAAATTTACTTCATAATTTAAAACCTTGAAATTGGGCTTCTGTCTCTTTAAGAAGGCCATGCTCTTTCCTAAGCTCCGCCTTCAGGAAGTCATCCCAACATGGCTCCTCTATTAACCCTTTAATGATTTTCCCAGCGTTTCACTAAGAAGTAATGAGGTCAGCTGATAAACAGCTCCACCAGGTGTTTGCTAATTGATGCTGGCTAGTCTGAAGGATCTCTGTAATGCAGAAGCTCTGAGGAGGAGCTGCGCCTAGAAGGCGGGGCTAAGTACAACCAGGCGTTTTGTACAGCTGAACGGTTGCCATGGAGATTAAATGATTTCTAAATCATGCATGAAAGAATCAGAGTAAAACTCCAGGTTTGTTTTTAAGAGGGATTAACATTAAAACATGACGTAAAGTTAAATAAAGCCAATTTTACATAATTCAGCCCCTTTATTGGTTGTTGAGCTCAGTGTTCTGGTCACTGATTGCTCTGGGAAAACAATGAGTGGGTACCTGAAACAGTATTTGGTATAACGAGGCATCATTTCAGTCTGTCATTAAATGTGTGTTTACAACTTTCACATGAATGTTACCTTGAATATTTCTGTGGAAGCGCCGCTGCACCATGTCCAGACATGTGGTGAGTGTGCAGCCACAGAACCGGGTCACAGAGGCCGGAGCCTGGAGCACCGGACTGTGTGAGTGCTACAAAGACATCGGAGACTGTGAGTGAACAACACAAAACCAGTGGGGATGTTGGGATGTGTAAAGAGACTCAGCAGGGTGTGTGTGTGTGTGTGTGTGTGCAGGCTGCTTGGCCTGCTGTTGCCTCCCGCTCTTCACCTGTAAGGTAACGAATGCGGTCGGCGCCTGTCCCTGCCTGCCTCTGCTGGACTGCATCAGCTGCGTTCCTCCGGCCTCTCTGGCCATGAGGGCTTCGGTCAGGGAACGCTACGGCATAAAGGTACCGCAGCTCACATAAAAACACATTTTATTTTATAACAAGTTACGTTTTTATAGGATGAGATTCAGGGCCATTATAAACAGAAAGCAAAAGGAATCGATTTATAGAAAAATAAAACGGAAAAATTTTGAGAATAATCTCTAAAAATTCTAGGAAAAACAGAAACATCAAAATGAAAAAACAAAAATTTTCAGATTGAAATTTTTACATGAATGTCAAACTTTATCTAGAAAAAAACTTGATCATTTCAAAACTTACAAAGTTTAAAAATTGGTAGAAAAAAAAAATCTGAAATATTGAATTTAATATCAGGGAGTTTCTAGAGAAAGAACATGTACAAGAACATTTCAGAGTTTCAAAAGTTTAAAATTTGATTGAAAAAAACTCAAATATTTTGGTGAAAAATATGGAAAGTGCAAATATCATAAAAAATCTTTACAAATATTTCTAAATCAGCATCAGCATCACAAAATCTGTGATTTTGAATGCAAAAAGGAAAAAAAGACAATAATTAAATCCAGGATGGACTGATCTGTGTGAAAAGATGTTCAATATTATTTAATTTTAAGAAACACTTATTGAATGCTGAAACAAACAGCTGTTTATTGACATTTTAGCAGTTTAAACGGTTTTATCAACACGTTCTGGCACAACTGGACCTTCAAGAACATTCATGGTCCAAAATGAAAATGAGTTTGACAGCCGAGAATGCAGAGATTTTATCAAGTAAGAGTAGCAATTATAGTCAGACGAAACTGATTTTATGTTAAAACGCCTTGCCATATTCTCCATACAACTTTCTACCAGTATAATATAATTAGAGATATCTTAATATGTCTCGTCATAAATAACTAATTCCTGGAATCATGTAAGCGCGGTAACACTGATTTTATGTCAAAACGGCTTGCCATAATGCGTGACCAGAGATGATAGCCATCAGCTCTCCATGCTATTTGCTTGACATGCAAATAGCAAAAAGCTGGTCAACGGCGCCGGGTCCGTGCTGCAGAAGCGCAGCGAGACATTTCTTTGTTTTTATTTTCTGGGAAAGTGAGGAGGACAGATAAGGCTGAAAGTGTTTGCCGGCCGGGCGGAGGCTGGAGCGCTGCCACAAGAAGGAGGCTGGAAATGTTGGCTCCTCTGAGGGCGGAGTGGGCCGACGCTGCAGAGCGATGCCAGGACTTCTTCTGAGAACAGGTCCAAACCTGTAGGTTGTTTGTTTGGTAAAGCAGCAGCTTTCCCACCAGAGGAGAAAAGGATAAAGCCATCACGGCGCGGATCCTGTGAACAAAGCAACAGATTTATATCGTTGCTTGTTTTTGAGCAACATTGTCACGTAAAAGTAGAGGTTCATTTAGCTCTGGTATTCAGAATATCCAGAGCTGGATGCTTCACTGACTTTTGTGTGGTTTTAGGAGTATTTTTTACTTTTGAGTAATTTTATTATGAAGTATTTTTTACTCTTATTTGAGTAAAATTTCTGGATTTTCTTCCCACTGAATGAAAAACAAACACATTTTAACCAAAAGTTAACCAGACGCACACCTACAGTTTCTGCTAAAATTTCCTAAGTTTAAAAAAAAAAAATTGATTTAGAAACATTTCATTTAGCCTGATTTTGTTCTTTGTTGTTACTTATATGAATTATTGTTATTTCTTTCTTTAAAATACCAAAATTTCAATTTAACTTTATATTCTGGTCTGTTTGGTGATGTATTTTTAAAAATATTAAGTAATTAATAATTTGATCATTTACTCAGTACTTGAAAAAACGTTTTACCAAATATTTGTGGATTTTCTACCCACTGAATGGAAAACAAAAATCTAAATGAATTATTGTCATTTTGGTCCTTAAATGACTCAAACTTCCACTCAACTTTAAAATTTGGTCATTTAAATGTTAAACTATTGATAATTTAAATTTGTAGCCATTTTGACATCAGTAAGTTGGGCTTTCTAAAGTTTTGAATGAACAGAAATGGAGGCTGATATCAAGATGAGATCCTTTGGTGGTCACTTCTAACGTTGATCCAACATGGCCGCCTTATTTTCTTCATTTTTTTAGCCGAAATGAAGCAGTTGTCTTTAAATCACTGGACCTGTTGGTGTGTTAGTGGGTGGTGAAATTATTCTGGGTGTTCATGTCACCTCCCACATGAAATCACAGCGAGGATCAACGCTTTTACATAACGCTGGGAGTTTGTCACATTCTGTGGACGTCTTCCATGTGGACCAGCGTGTCCACGGGAAACGGGTAGACATGGGGAGGAGGAGAAGGAGGAGAAGAAGAGTCATGGTGGAGGTGAGAAGTGACTAAAAGAGGCTCACCAGGTGGAGAGACGAACATGAAGGAGAGAAAAAAAGAAAAGATTCAGCTTCATCCAATCAGCAGCCAGAATTTAGATCAATTTAAAACACTTTTACCATCCATCCATCCATCCGTCCACCAGTGTGTTTAGTAACTGGACTGGTGATGCTTGGTCACACAGTGAACACAATCTGCTCATTTCGCCTCACCAGTTGCCACAGGACAGCTTAACAGTGCAGATAATAACCCAGTACTCCAGAGTCCTACTGTACACACTCCATGTACTGGCAGCTTCCCTCACAAAACACCTGAGGACGAATTAGAGGCATGTCAATGCTTACTGCTTACTAGTCACCATGTTACTGACTGTAGCCGCATCGTTTTATTCAGCTAAATCATTAAAGTCGACCTATTATGCTTCTTTGAACAGGTTAGGGTAGATCCATGGTCTATACAAAACATGTTCATTACATATTTTGCATAAATTTATTCTTAGATAATGAGATTTTACGGCCTCTGTCACTTTGAATTCAAATAAGCTTCTGCTGGCCACGCCCCCAAATAATTGTTTACATTCACACATTAAAATGGCTGCAAACAGATGCGCAACTACTGTACATGTTTGAAAAGCATCAGTAGAGCCTCCTGAACAACCAAGAAGAAAACAGCTAGTGGTTTCTGGGTGGTAAACAATAAAACACTTGTCTTTCCAGTAGCCATTGTTAAACTAGCTGACCAAACGTTCTGGAACTCCGCTCGGGTTGATAGGTAACGGGCTAGGCTTGGCTGGGGTTGCTAGGTAACGGAATGTGACTCAACAATCAGAAGGTTTTTGAAACGGCTCAAACAAAACATTATAAATTATTACCATTAAAACAAACTGGATGTGTTTTCCAAGGAGTTGAGACTCAAACTGAAGTATAAAAACGGGCAAAAAGTTAATTTTGCATAATAGATCCCCTTTTATTTGTTGAGGGGCAACAAGAGCTCGTTTTCAGGTAACCAGCAGAAGTGAATGGTGGTTCTGCTGCTTTATAAAACAATAAAAATATGTCTTCTGCACCTGAATGTAAATGTTCACCTTTCTGCCTCGGCCTCCCACTGATGTTCAGCTCGCTCTCTCTCTCTCTTTCCATCTCTCTTTCTCTCTGTGAGCAGGGAAGCGTGTGGAGCGACTGCCTGTACGGATGCTGCTGCTACACGCTATCTTGGCTTCAGATCTCCAGGGAGCTGAAAAGAAGAGCAGCATCCCACGCCGCCTCCTCTCCGCCAGCCTCCTCCACAGTCAGATACACTGCTCTGACCTCCCTGCAGGGGGCGCACTTGGTCTAGACACCTCTGGGAACTCTTCTTTCCTTGATGGCAGAAAGGCCAGGAGAGGATTTAATCACACTTCATTTGGCCTGCAGGGACATAGCAGAAAAAAGACCAGTTTGTTCAAATTATTTAAACTCTTTTTGTTTTTTTCTATACTGTTTGGATTCTTTATAGCAAAAAAAAATGTTTTCTTTGGTCAAAGTGTCTCTAATAATTATTACTTGTGAATATGTTGCGTAAGTAGTCTGCAAATAAATATGTAGCACTATTTTTGTTCCTAGTAGCAGGTTTTTAAAAATGTTGTTCAGTTTATTCTTTAGGGAAATGTTCTGCTCTGAAAACTTACAGGAACTGTTTTTATTTCAGGAATATGCTTCAAATTTTTGTTTGCTTAATAATTTTTTAAATAATTTTTTTATTTCTTGAAGCTGTAATAAAAACCTGGATTTATACAAACAATGCAGAAAAAGAGGCTGAATGTTTTTGTGAGCTTATGAAACTGATAGAAATTGAATTTTAAAATTTTACCCTAGTTTCTCATAATAATGTAAATAATTATGATCGTGTAGGCGGAAAACTCTTTGAACTGAAAATAGCTTTTGTGTCAAACTTAGTTGGAGTTTAGAGATCAGTTGTTGTGTGGAACATTACACAAAAACCACGAGTTGTTCTGGAAGTTCATACTTTACTCACAAACGCCTTTCACCTTATCTTGTTCTTTGTCTAGTAGGGCTGTTATGACGCCCCCTTGTGGTGGCGGAAGTCTCTAGCAGTTCAACTCGGATCTAAAGTGTTTTATTTTTGTCACTACCTAATGGATTTTATTTAAAATGTGGTTAGCAGAGAAACTGAGGAGGACATAAATAAAACTACCAAGCTGAAGCTAAATGTACAGATATTTCTGTCCCAGTTAGACACTGATGCAAAGCTAGCTAGCACGTTATAAAAATAGCAGTTTAAAAGTCGCACAAACTTCAGGTGCTTCAAAAATTATGAGCATGATTTCTATCGGGTTTTGATGGGACAAAAAAACCTTGCACGCTATTTATTTGTTAGTTTATTTCCTTAAATTTTTGACGTTAAACACATAGCTGCAACAAAATTAGTTTATGTTGTACATGCAGACGTTAGCGCTCCAGGACAGTACAGCTAGCTGCTGCGCACAGAGTCACATTTTTAAACTCTCTTTACTAATAGCATGTATGCACAAGTAGTGATGACTTATTTTCGTTTAACTTTTCGCCACATACATTGTTTCCAGTACCGCTTGCTCCTACTGTTTTTAGCCATATATGCAAGAGCTGGACCACGAACTTCGAGCTACTGGTACAACAACTTTGTTGTGTTCAGTAATTAGCCGTTGTGTTCAGTAATTAGCCGGTACCGTCCAGTGTTTTCAGCAACATCTTTTAACCATTCTGGCTCCCATAGAAAACCGGCCTGGCTGCTTTGGAGAGGAGGAGCAGGGGAAGACGTCACATTTGATGTAAACAAATCCCTTTTCATAAATATATTCCTTGCAGTGGCCACCTGGAGTCATAACACGGTCGTCATCAGCCTTGAACACCTGTCGTCCACGGGTCAGGTAGGTGTATAAGTGGGTCAGCTCTGAATCGGTACAGCTGATTTCTACTTTGTCCGACATTTGGAATCATTATTGGAGTCCAAGACCTGGCCGACCGTGGCAGGAACAGGACTATCCCATCATTATTGTTTAGGAAGTTTTTTCTGTTAAAGACTGACTTGCAGCTTGAACAGTGAGTTTCCTAACTCTTATCCACCCAACACCTAAACAAAGAGGCGGTGCTGATGAGAGGTTTTGCAGGCAGAACAACGAGGTGGCTGCTCTTCAAGAGGCCTATGAAATCTTCCTTACACTTTTCACAGGTCTTCTCACTGTTCATTAGCATATCCATGTTTCTGTAACTTGAATGTAGCCAGTCTAAAACAGCTTCCAGTAAGTATGAAGTTTTATAGTCATTCTCCATGTCTGATAATGTTTCATTCTGTCTCAGTTCCACCTGAACTCGGGACATTTCCAGTGGGAAAAATATTTCCCCATAACGTGAACGGCTGTATGGATCAGACCGGCCCATAACGGACTGGCTGATGACAATTCAACGAACTTCTGGGGATTCGGAGACAGGCTCTCTCTAGTAAAACTCAAGTTCAGTACACTTAATCCAACCATTTTTGGAAGAGTTGGAAAATTTACAAAAATTGTCAGTGTCGCTTTCTTCATTTTTGCTGACTTCGTTCTTTATGACATCTGTGGTTTAGTTTCTCAACTACCGAGCAAACATCCCCAGCCTAGGAAGTTGGTTCAATTGGGAGATTGGAGAAATCGTTCCCTACGACAATGGTCTGGACGACGCTCTCTTCATGGGTACCGTCTTCAAATGCCGTCTTCATCAATGCCAAACTTGAGTTTTCACACTCAACTGTCTCCTTCTCACAGCAAACAGCCGCAGCCGGACAAGTTTGCTCTTTGGGAAGATTAGAGAAATCGTTCCCTACGACAGTGGCCTGGACAGCTCTCTCTTCATGGGTACCGTCTTCAAATGCCGTCTTCTTCAAAGCAAAACTTGAGATTTCAGACTGGCCCGCCAGGCTTATAATGCACTGGGGGAAACCCTGCTGTGTATTATTTTATTTTATTTTATTTTTTTTCAGAAAGCCTGACATGTTAAACTTACTATTTCATAAAAGATCTTTGCAAAAATAGTTTAAATTGGTGGAACAAAGCCAGTTTAAGTGTTGGCTAATAGCTTTAATACATTTCCATCCAATAACTGCAGTATCAAGCTACTTTAGGTGGGATTATTTTGATGCACCATTCAGACACAAATGTACAAACTGCTTTTTTTCGAACAACTACAAACAAAACATCAGCACTCATGTGAGATCATAATGACGTAACTCCAGATAACCTGCTTTTATCCCTGTTCTGGATGCCATGATAGTGGAAAACATTGTTTTCCACTATCAGACATCTTAACAATGAAAACAGTAAAATAGGTTAAAGGTGTGGCTATTTAGAAAGAACAAGATCTCTGAGATTACAGTTAAAAATACTTCGACTGTCTCATTGTCTGACGTTGGACTGTCATTTTGCTCTCCAGCTGGACAAACCAGTCGTTAAGAGGCTCCTCTGACATATGTCATGTTTTCTTCTCAGGTGTAAGACTTTCTGGACCACAGGTGAGGTAAGACTCTGAGAGAGTAACATTACATTTCTGAATCAGGTTTAGGCTTTAGATTATTTCTGTTTTGGATTAATACTTGGAACTTCTGCATCTTGTTTGGTAATAAAAACCCTTCAGAGAGCAGAAGTAGATCACTTCACACAAACATGTTTTTCTCTAGATAAAAAGTATTTTACTTTGTAGAAACATTTCAGTAGTTACAACCTAACACATTTAAAACTAGAATCTGAAACAAACAGCATTTTTAAAACTCTTTTATGCAAAAATGCAGCCATGTTGGGTATAAAGTATCCATAAACGACCCAAACCAACCTATGTGAAAAAGTTTCCCACAAACCTAAAACTGTTTGTGCCAACAACTACCCTCAGAGGGCAATTATGTTTCCAAATAAAGCCAGGTTGGTTTGGGTTGCTTCTTAAAAAAATAAAACTGCTGTTTTGGTTTTTACTTCATCTAAAGTTAACATTTGTTAAGTTATCTGAAATATTAAAGAGACAACAGAACAAAAAGTAAGCTCCAGTATTTACAAACAAAATGAATATAAAGTATGTCTGCCATTTATTGAGTTAGTCTGCATCATGTTCCTACACATCAGTAAAATGTATTTAGAAACTTAGGACTGTTATTTCCTTTTTTATTCAGGAGCTGAAGACATGTCTGCCGACGTTCAGGCGACCCAACCCCGGGCGTTCACCATGACCTCTGCGTCCAAACAGTGGTCCTCTGGCATCTGTGACTGCTGCCAGGACAGCGCTCTCTGTGAGTACGAGGCAGTGAGAGTAACCGCTAGCTCAGCATGTTTAACCAGCTGAAGATTTTAGTGACTTAAAACCCATAAACCAGAATAAAAACAGAATGGTAAAACTGGAGCAGGCAGCTAACACATGATGCCAATCAGGTTTCGTCCTTTAGAGTCAACTTGGCCGAGCAGAAAGTAGAAGTTATTTTACCGCATTGGTTTCTTTTTTCTGACAAAACTTGGTTTCTGATAAAATTGTCACTAAAGATACAGAATGAAAGGTCAAGCTACGAGAAGACGGAGGACACAAAATGAGCTCTGATTTCTAACCACATCAATACAAATGTTGAATTTGGGACGTCAAAGTGAAAGTATCAAAAGTCTGAGGAGAAACACAGAGACCTCCAAGAGCAAAGAGTGGGTGGGTGGATGGTCATGAGCTTTGGATCATGACCGAAAGAACGAGATCACGGATACAAGCGGCCGAAATGGGTTTTCTCTATAGGGTGGCTGGGCTCTCCCTTAGAGATAGGGTGAGAAGCTCAGTCATCCGGGAGGGACTCAGAGTAGAGCCGCTGCTCCTTCACATCGAGAGGGGCCAGTTGAGGTGGCTCGGGCATCTGGTCAGGATGCCTCCTGGACGCCTCCCTGGTGAGGTGTTCCGGGCACGTCCCACCGGGAGGAGGCCCCGGGGAAGACCCAGGCCACGCTGGAGGGACTATGTCTCTCGGCTGGCCTGGGAACGCCTTGGGATTCCTCTGGAGGAGCTGGAAGAAGTGGCTGGGGAGAGGGAAGTCTGGGCCTCCCTTCTGAAGCTACTACTACCCCCGCGACCCCGGATAAGCGGAAGATGGATGGATGGATGGGTGGGTGGAAGTCTGGTTTAATGAATGGATGACCCGATGGATGGATGGATGACCCGATGGATGACCAAACTGATGGTTGAGTAGTTAGACAGACTGTCTGCTGACTCTGCATCCTCCAGGCTGATCTGGAATCAGGGTGTCCATCTTTAGATGATAATCGACTCGTCCTCATCTGAGAGCAGACGTGTCTCATCTCTGATCTCTGAAGTCATCTGTAACCTCCTGGGTTCACCCAGCAGCCTGACCTTTCACCCTGCCTGTCCTTCCTGCAGGTTGCTACACCTGCTGGTGCTTTCCCTGCTTCGCCTGCCAGACAGCGAAGGAGGCTGGAGAGTGTCTCTGTCTCCCCCTGCTGGACGCTTTCGGACTCATCCCGCCCATGGCCACGTCACTCCGTGCGTCCATCCGCCACAGATACGGCATCGAGGTTTTTTATGATAATTACATTGCATGTCTCACGTTTTGTTTTGTCTAATACAGTCAGTTTTAATTAGTTTTTAGAGTGTGTCTGCTAGTTTTTATTAAATATTGTTTGAATTCAGTTCAGTTTTTATTAGTTGTAATAGTAGTTTTAGTTTTTTCAGAAAGGTCAAAGTATTGTGGTTAGGCATTGATTGGGTATTGAATATTCAACAGAATATACCATTAAAAAAATGCATTCAGTTATTGTTGCAAAACAAACTGACTGGTTTTTCCTCCCAACCTTTCCTGGTGCCATTTTGTGGACCAGCGTATTTGCCGCCAGGTGGATTATGGAATGCCGTAAATTGCCGACAGCTGATGTAAAAATTTATTTCATATCAGTTCGAAAGGCTAATAATCAGATTAATAAACACAAAAACAACAGATGTCAATCTAAACTTCGGTTTAATTTCATAAACTCATTCATTATTTACCGTTTCTATTTATTCTAGTTAATGGAAATATTCTCTCAGTTTCAGTTTTTGTTATGTTCTTAGTTTCAGTTAACTTTAATGACCTTGAACTCATCCAGCCTCTTTATTAATTTGTTTATTCACAGAAAAGAATCATAGTGTTCCCGAGACGGCGCAGTGTTTATCTGGCCTCAGATCAGTCTGGAACCTGTTCCAGCTCACAACTTGAACTCTTTTAAACTCTTTCTGCTGTGTGTTTTTTACATTTTGTTCTCTGCAGGGAAGCGTTTGCAGCGACTGCGTGTATGCGAGCTTCTGCGGGCCCTGCACCTGGTGTCAGATATCCAGAGAGATCAAGACGAGACAAAACCCGGTGGTGTTTGTCAGCGCGGCTGCCTGATCAGAACTAATGGTCCGCTCCCTCATCAACAACCCGAGAAGCTGACGTCACGGCCGTCATCAGAGAGAGATGGCGGCCAAGGAGTTGCCACGCTTGATTGGATTAAGAGAGACTTTCACGTTTCCAGGAACATCTGATTGAACATTGAGTGAAAAGGAACAAAGGTTGGAAAATAGGGAAATATTTAACATTCAGCCATGCACCACATCTGTTTCTCTTTATTGTAGAAAATACTGATTTCTTCCACACATTTACTTTTGTTTACCATTTTTATGTAATGGTTGAACAAATATACATGTATATCTGAAAATATAAGGCTTATTCTTTGCCTTTTAAGTTAAAAATATTCAATGTGCAATCGCTTGAAACTGTGTATATTTCCCAATAAAGACTAGAAATAAATATTAGTTATGTTTCCATCTACACACTAATCCTACGTCCAACCTTACAGACTCTCCCGAGTCATACCAATATGACATCGGTATGTCAGTAGGGTCAGAGGTGTCTTCCATCCAGGTTTCTGAGGTCCCTAAAATGCTGAAGGTGACAAACCAATCAACCCTACGGAAAAACTCCCAACCCTACCCTAAACCAACCAACAGATCCTTGACCCTACCTCCAACCCTACAAACAGACCCTCTACCCTACCAAAAAAGCCCCAACCTACTTCCAACCCTACCTACAAAACTCCAACCCTACCGCCAACCCTATAGACAAATCCCCGACCCTACCTCCAACCCTACCTACAAAACTCTGACCCTACCTCCAACCCTATAAACCCTCAACCCTACATCCAACCCTACCAAAAAACTCCCAACCCTACCCTAAACCAACCAACAGATCCTTGACCCTACCTCCAACCCTACAAACAGACCCTTGACCCTACCAAAAATGGCCCAACCCTACAAACAAATCTTCAACCTTACCAACAAACTCCAACCCTACCTCACACTGACATGACATCGATATGTGTGTAGGGTTGGATGAATCTTACATCCAGGTTACTGAGGTCCTCCAAACTGAGGATGATCTATCTTGAGTTATTATTAGAACAGCCGCAGCAAGCGGCACCCGTCTGAAAAAATGAGATGCCCCCCGTTCGATCCTCTGTCACCCCGTTCGATCCTCTCACACCCCCCCCCCGGTCCATGAGAAATTCTGAGGCTTGGGCAGTCCGCTGCACTAGACCAAATGCGTCATTTAAAAAAGATCTCAATGAACATTCGATCAGTCCGGCCCTCGGCTTGTAGCTAAATTTTTTATTTGGCCCTCCGTCCATTTGACTTTGACACCCCTGCTATAGACAAATCCCCGACCCTACCTCCAACCCTACCTACAAAACTCTGACCCTACCTCCAACCCTATAAACCCTCAACCCTACATCCAACTCTACCAAAAAACTCCCAACCCTACCCTAAACCAACCAACAGATCCTTGACCCTACCTCCAACCCTATAAACCCTCAACCCTACATCCAACCCTAGTAAAAAACTCCCAACCCTACCCTAAGCCAACCAACAGACCCTTGACCCTACCAAAAATGCCCCAACCCTACAAACAAATCTTCAACCTTACCAACAAACTCCAACCCTACCTCACACTGACATGACATCGATATGTGTGTAGGGTTGGATGAATCTTACATCCAGGTTTCTGAGGTCCTCCAAACTGAGGATGATCTTAGGGTTTACTTGTTTTTTTTTAGTGATGGTGCCAGAGACTTGTGGGAGTTCTGGTGTGTTTCATTTAACAGTAAACACCTGTAGCTAAGTCCCAGTTCATGCATGGCGTCTGAATCAGCTGTGTGAAGAGAGACATGTGAGCTGAACCGATCCGTTTCATGATGCTGAACAATTAGAGGAAGGAAA
Organism: Gambusia affinis; assembly: GCF_019740435.1. Taxonomy (NCBI): domain Eukaryota; kingdom Metazoa; phylum Chordata; class Actinopteri; order Cyprinodontiformes; family Poeciliidae; genus Gambusia; species Gambusia affinis. The sequence continues at coordinate 20,233,755 of NC_057885.1, forward strand.
AGGCTTTGAGCTGAACTGAGTGTCTCCAGGGAGCTTTGCTCATATATCTGGGCTCTGTGTCAAACTTTGTGCAAGGTGTGGCAAATATGGAAAGAACCTCTTGAGGAAAACAGTAATGATTGTTTTTATTTGCAGGCCTTCCTTTGATTGAATAGTCACCATGGCAACAAATGTGTCCGAGTGCTTCAGTTTCCAGTACTTCGTTATGAGACTTTAAATGTCTGAAAATGTCTCTTTGGAAGACAAAACCTTCCTACAGGAGATGAAAATGGTGATGAGAAGGAAGTTTAACAATTTTTACCTATTAAATAAATTGTAAATTTTATGAAATTGGAGATACATCATAATAAAACAGTTCAATGCAACTAAAACGTAGTTTTTGCAGTGCAGAGTTTTAGCAGTTTATTCTTGGTTTAATCTTAAAGTTTGATGTGAAGGAATTTTATCAACTTTCTATTCTGGGAGTTGCGTTGCCTCTCCAGCAGAGGGCGGAGTCACAAATTAGATCCGTTTCAACTTGTTGGGGCTTATCTGAGTAAAAGATGAGATTTAAAACATATCCTCACAAAAAAACATGATTTAAAACAAACTAAAGATGTTTTTTTAGATGCAGTACTGTGAAAATCTGTTCTATTTTTGATTTTCTGTCTCATATTTCAGATAATCAAACCATTTTAAAATCAGATAAATATAACCGGGGTAAACACAACATGAAGTTTCAAAAATAAGAATTTCAAATCTTCAGTAAGAAAAAAGCAATCTAGACAAAACAAAAGAAGAAAAGCATCAGAATAGGGGCATCCAAAGTGTGGGTCGTGGGCCAATAGTGGCACTTTGAATGACTTTGTGTGGCCTTTGACCTCAGTTCAGAAATGGTACAAATTTAGTTCATGGTGATGCACTTTAAAGAAATTAGGATGAGATTTTATCTGAATTAGGATGACAATTGAATCTTTAATCAATCAGTTTTTTGGGGTTTTATTTTTAAAAACCCAGAAATATTTACACAAAAACAGACTTAGAGGAACTTATATATTAGACTAAATTAAACGTTTTCTTATTTTTTTAGAGCTCTAATTATTGGGAATAGAGCTATATTTATTTCTCTCCACTTAGAAATCAGACTGCAACATCTCATTAAAATATTTTGTATTTAGCATTTTTTACATTTAAAAACTAAATAATAATAATAATAATAATAATAATAATAATAATAATAATAATAATAATAATAATAATAATAACAGATAAAATTTTGCGTTTGCTAGATCCTTTTCTGCAGCCCAGTGTTGGATGAATGTAGCGATGCAAACATGAAAATGATTTTTAATGATGAAATTCATCCTTTCAGCCTGACTCATTGTTGAGAGGAGGAAGATCTGCAGCCTTCACATACAGCTCCCACTTATTCTCTGAGCTGCAACTATTTTTACTTCTTATGCAAAATGTCAGCTTGCTTTGACTGTGGATTATTTTATGCCAACTAGACTTGATCTGAAACTTTGCACAAACTATCTATGCTGTTTATGAAAACTATTTGTTCCTATGGAGAATAAATGATGCAACTGAAAGTGAAAGCTGAGTAGTTTATGTTGTATGTTTAATGGAAGAGTTGTAGTAACTGGTTACATTTGTTTTAGTAACTTTAAAAAAAAAGAGCTTTACTACACTTTGCTTTTTATTTTTACTTGACTAATTTCTTTTTACAAAGTATCGCTATTCTACTTTGAGTAAAATTTCTGGATACACTGCAAAAGCACAAAAACCTCCTAAGAGATTATTATTATCATAGTAGATTATTTCACTTATAACAAGACATTTCCCCCATGTTATAAGTGAAATAATCTGCCAATGGAACCAGTTTTGTTTTTCAATATTAAGGAATTATTGACTTAAAATAAGTTGCATGCTGAAATTTTACACACAAGTTAGTTTTGTCTTATTTAAAATGTTTTGGACTAAAAAATAGACTATTTTTAATCTTAAAAACATGTTGAAACTTTTACGTGAGTAGACAACTGCTACTTCGTCAATTTCTCTAATTTGTTTTGCATGTTTATTCCCATTTCCATCCACCAGAGGGTGCTAAAGCTCCCGCCACGCTCAAACTCACCATTACCTTATTCAGTACCACTTCCTGCTATAAAGGGAAAAAAGGCCTACGTTTAAATCATCGGCTTAAAAAACTGAACTGCATGACTAAAACCGATTACATTACACCACATTTTGACAATATTAGTTAAATTTTTAATGTTCAAACAGTAAATGACACCTTCATGCTGACTATTTTCTTCATAGACGCTTATTTTAAGCTGATTTAAATCACTAGTTACATTTACTCAGTTTCACTTACTTGGAAAAAATTTTACTTTTAGGAGAATATTTACTAAGCTGTACTTTTTACTGTTTCAAGAGTAATTTTATTACGTATTGCTGCTCTTAATCTAGTAAATTTTCTGGATTTTCTGTCCACTGTGAATAATTTCAATGAATGAAGAAAAAACATGTTTTAACCAAAAATTCACCAGACACACACCTTCAGTTTTTGTTAAAGTTCCATATTGATGTAGAAAAATGTTCCTTTTGCCCAATTTTGTTATCTATATAAATTATTTTCATTTTGTTTCCACATAAATTTACATTTTTATCAGTCTGATTATGTAATTCTTAAATATTAAATAATTTTATCAAATACTCAAGACTTGAGTTGTCTTCAAATACTTTTTTACTGTTAAGTAATTTCTTGGCTAATTTTTACATTTATTTTGTACTAGTGCTTCTCTTACTGACCACAATTCTTCTAAGCTTACTTCACAGTAAATTGAAATTTCTGCACAAGTTTTATTTCTTAAAAAATTACCATAGCTTTAATAATTATTAAAATTACAGTAAGTATGCATATTGTACCTGTAAGATGACAGATGCTAATGCTAGCTTCTCCTCAAGGTTAATAGTTAACCGTAATGTTGTAAAACCTTTACAGCAGCCACCTTTTTATGATCACCTTTGTCCCACTCTTGTGGTTTGTGTAAATCCTCAGAGGGCGAGCGAGTGAGGGGAGGGAAAGGCTGCGGCTCGCTGATATGACTGAGCTGGGACTCGATCTATCGGCATAATCACAAACGCCCGTGTTATTTTCCCTCCGCTGTATGACCTTGCTGCTTCCTCCTTCTCTCTTTTCCCTGCCACTCCCGTCTTTTACTCTCTGGCCGTTTTCCAGACAGGATTTTTCCTCCTGTCGACCTGAAGTTTGGAAGGGTTTTGTTGTATTCCACAAGCCTTTTTTGTGTGCAACAAAAAAGGATGTAAGAGTTGTTTTGGATTCAGTGACTGGTTTGGAAAAATACAGAAACATAACCTTGCAGCAGGGCCGGCCAAAGGTTATATAAGGTCTGGGGGCAAAATTTGATTTAGGGCCCCTCTTCCTTTTCAGAACATCTCTATCGCTAACAGTGTCCCAGAACCTGGGAAAGGGGGTGTAAGTTACATTTTCTGAGTTGCCTTTGATTAATGTTTACTGAAAAATAATAAATTTTAGTCTATAGTCCAATTTTTCTTAATTTACCTTTATTATCCCATTGCAATATATGGTTTTTGTTTTCATCCTGTAGAGCACTTTGAACTGTCTTGTTGCTTAAATGTGCTAAACAAATAAACTTGCCTACTGTACTTTTTGCGCTACGTTCATGTACATCATTTTGCTAACCAATGCAATTTTCATAAGTGTTTGTGTCTTACCTTTAACCCAAAGACTGGACTTTGTTTCATTCAAGGTGTGTAAAATCTGAGTTGTGTGCAAATGGATTCAGCCTAACATACTGAACAGGACGACTAGGGAAATAACATGAAACAATAAAACACACACCTACTAACTCAAAGAAATACTCCTTTATCAAATCTCAAAGGGAAATTAGTGAATAAATCCATTGAACTACCATGTTCATGAGTAAAATTTGATGTTAAATGTGCCATGAACTCAGATGACTTCACCTTTAATCTACAAACTGGACTTTGCATCACAAACTGAGGTCATCTTTGTTCAAAAGCTCAGCTGTCTGCAAATAAGTATCAAATATTATCCTGGCTCACTGAGGACTGGCAGCACAAATTATACTCTGGGAATCGGGTGCAACAACAGTCAGGTGAGTTAATTAACAAACCCTTTATATGTATAAACAAACAGCACTGATACCAAACTGAGTACTGATCAATTATGGATCAATTATGCTTTAAAATGTACTATTTTTCCATATTCACTGGTGTGTATATTGTGTGCTGTGTTTCTTTATAATCAATTTTAAAAATGTAACAATTACACAAATGTAAGAAGGAACCAGAATATTTTTAAAAAATACACATACATACTGGTTTATGTCACTGCTTATGACCCATGAAAAGGAAGTGCATTATAGGCACGTGTGTTTGTCTTAGTTAATAAATTAGGATAATTTTGAAAAGTTAATTTATTGTATTAACTAAATTCAGTAAAAATACATTATATAGATCAACGTTGTTCAACATGAGGTTTGGGGGCCATTTGTGGACCTTGATTTTTTTGCAGCCCACCAGACAACAATTTTGAAAATTAATTAAATAAATTAGGACAAAGCTAAAACTTTTAAATTTAAATCACAAAGTGATCACTTTTTTCAAGCCTTTGGGTTTCCTTCTGTTGTCATGGTAACTAGGTCCACATCTACTCATGCTCCAAAATTATGCCATGGTGCACCTAAATCTGCTTTTAATTGCTCTATTCAAACTTTTCTGAATACACCAACTGTCTTCAAACAAAAACTGATCTAAATGTTTTACTGCTGAGAATTAATGACAGATTTTAACTTTCTTCATGCTTATCCATTTGAGATACAGAGTAATAACAGTGCACCTATATGACTCAAGGCAGGTGACCTAGCCTTGTTCCAAGTGAAAGTAAATGAGATAAACAGATAAGTTTGGTTACTCAGTTTACAGCTGTTTTTCCAGTTTTAGCTGTCTGCAACTTCCCTCCTTTATGGGGCTCTCTATAAAATACTTGTAATTTGATAGTTCTGATCTTTCATACAAGTAGAGAAAAATATATAACACAAAATCTTGTCAAAATAATTTATATAAGTGAATTTTTAAATTAATTTGTTTAACTAACAGCCTTGGTTTGTTCATTTAAGCATTTTCTACCTCATTTGCTAATTTCTTGTTTACTTGTCACTTACTAAAAGTGTCTGCAAAAAGACAACGAGGAGAGGAAACAGAACTGCTGTGTAAACAAACTTCAAAATAAGAGCATGAATATAAGCATCTAACAACTTGAATTCTTAACAGTCAAACTTCAACATAGAACAACATCACTTTATTCAAGTGAATTAGCATTTTATAATTTATCTGGAAAATATTAATTGGAGCAAGTGCACTAAACATGTTTAAAGTTAGAAAATATGCTATAAGCTAAACAATTAATTAGCTCTGCTATAGCATATTAGTGGAATTGTGTCCACCTTTACATGTCATTAAAATATAATGGAGCTATAGATAAAATGTGCTACTATTTGACCTGTAAAGATAGCTAACAATTATTTAATTTTGTGCCTTTTTTCACCTCAGAAAATGTCTACCACTGCCTCTGTATTCCTGGCACTTCTCTGCATCCTGTTACTTCCATCCACTTACTGTGGAGGCAGCAAGATACTGGTGGTGCCTGTTGATGGCAGCCACTGGGTCAACATGAAAATAATCCTTGAAGAGCTTCACTCCAGAGGCCATGAAATTACAGTTCTACGCTCTGCCAAGAGTTGGTACATCAACAGTAACTCCTCCATTTATACCTCCATTAACGTTCCAATGTTGGAGGATGAGGCAGACAGAGACTTTTACATTACAATGATCCAGGATGTCATGTATCGACGAAGCTATCCCAATTTTATACGCACATTTTATCAACAGTACTTGCTCACATCTGCCTTAGCAGATGGTCATACGATTCTGGCAAAGTCAGCCAGTAAAATTTTGGAGGACGTTGTGCTAGTGAAGAGGTTACAGGATACTAAATTTGACATAGTATTGACAGACCCAGCACTTCCTTTAGGCGTGATACTTGGTAGTTACCTCAAGCTGCCAATGGTCTATAATGTCCGCTGGATTAATACAGGGGAAGGTCATCTAAGTATCGCTCCATCTCCTGTCTCCTATGTCCCTGCATCTGGAAGTGAACTTCATGATCAAATGGATTTTCAGGAGAGGATAAAGAATATGTTGCATTATCTCTACAGTGTTTATGAACAGTACTTCATCATTAACCCAGCCTACTCAGATCTCTTCCAGAAACACTTCCCTCCTGGGGCTGACTTGTTGTCTTTGGAGCTCTCAGCTGATATCTGGCTTTTCAGGGCAGATTTTGTCTTTGAGTTCCCTCGACCCACCATGCCCAATATGGTTTACATAGGGGGCTTCCAGTGCAAGGAGGCCCAAACTCTGCCTGATGAGTTGGAGGCATTCATGCAGAGCTCTGGAGAACATGGTGTGGTGGTCATGTCACTGGGAACATTGGTGTCAGCTCTGCCTCATGGGATCACAGAAGACATTGCTGCTGCTTTTGCTGAGCTCCCTCAGAAAGTGATTTGGCGATTTGACGGTGACAAACCTTCATCTTTGGGCAAAAACACCAAGCTGGTGAAGTGGCTTCCCCAGAATGATCTCCTGGGACATCCTAAGACTAAAGTTTTTGTAGCCCATGGAGGAACCAATGGCATGTATGAGGCCATCCATCATGGTGTTCCTGTTCTCGGTTTGCCCCTCCTATTTGATCAATTTGACAACTTACTCCGACTGAAAGTTCGCGGAGCAGCTAGGGTGGTGGAGGTCCGATCACTGACCAAAGACAATTTCCTGGAGGCTCTAAAGGACATCTTGGAGAATCCATCTTACCGTGAAAACAGCCAACGTCTCTCTCAGCTCCACCGTGACCGACCAATGTCTCCAATGGACACAGCCATCTTCTGGATAGAGTACGTCATCAGGAACAAAGGAGCCGCCTACCTGCAGTCAGCAGGTTTTGGTCTGCCTTGGTATTCCTACTTCTGTCTGGATGTAACTGTTTTTCTTTTAGCCATAACTGGAGGCATCATTTATGGCTCTGTCTTGGCCTGTAAAGCACTCTGCTGCAGGAAGTCTAGTAAGAAGAGAAAAGCAGAATAACTCTGAGGAAAGTAGAGTAATTCACCAAAGAAGTAACAACTTTATAGCAGAAATACATGTAGTTTAACTATATCATGTTTTATGAAAACATTTCTGCCTCAAACACAAACTTGTTTTTAAATGTTAAGACTCTTAAACTACAATTAAAATGTAATTTAGTCTCATTTTTGGACACAGACAAAGTCTCAAGATAGAAATAATTTAGCTGAACATGTATTGAGAAAGTAAAGCACAAGCAATTACTCACCCATATATACATATGTGCAGGTAAATATCTGGGTATTACTTTTTATATGGGTATTACATGCTCCAGTTCCACTTGGGTTGCTAGGTGTTGGACTGGATTCAGCTGGGGTTGCTAGGTAACAGCACAATGTGACTTAACAATCAGGAGGATTTTGAAATGGGTTTCTTTCTAGAGACCAAAAATCCTAAACTTATTGCCAAAAAACGATTTGATGTGTTTTAAGCACTTCGGTTGTCTTTGGAAGCTAACATCCATGGTTTTTCTTGTCTTCACTTTTGGGGTTACAACCAATCAGTGTCAAGGAAAATCAATGCTGCTCTTGAGTTGGGTGCTTTGCAAATGCCCTCCACATCCTGTACTTTCTATTTACTTATTTTATCTGGACGTCAGAACAGAAGACACAGAATAGCACATAGTGTTCAAAGGAGACAACTTGCTTTTTTCTGCCTCATGCTCCGCTGTTCCTCTAGAAACAGGGAGAGGTAGCAACCTATAATCAAATTTATTGAAACTTAACTTAAAATCATAAAATAATGTTGTCAAGCAAAATATTTGTTCCAAAAAAATAAAAAAAATATCAGTCATATAAAGTAACAAGATTACCTTAGAAAGGTTTATGGTATGTCACACAAACCTTTGTGATACCTTAATTTATACAATGGACTTTGTCTTACAAGCTTGGAGCATCTGTGTGTAAAAGCTGGGATGAATGCCAGTAAATAGTACACTAGGTCCTTGACGACTAACAGCTCAAGCACAACTTTCAAATCTGGTGAGCCATTTCATAAACTTTTACCTTAAAACATCTATTAACTTTTCTCTCAGCTTAAGTGTAATATGTGTTGATTGTTATCTTATTTTGTGGTAATCTTTGGTATATAAAACCTACATTGGAAAAATGTCTACTCCATTTTTACTCAATTAATTAGGTTACAGAACCCTAATTTATAATTATGTCTTACGGATTTTGTGAATTATTGGAATAATTAAAGAAAATTGCTAACAGTGTAAAGGTTGTACAGACTAATTTCATAATGTCACATTAATTTTTGATTGTTTTATTTTTTTGGTTTCTTCAAATATTCAAATGGTATAACACATTACCATAAATATTTTGGCATTTCATTTTGTCTTTGGGTTCCGTCGACACCACCATGCCTAATATGGTTTACATAGGGGGCTTCCATGCAAGGAGGCCCAACCTCTGCCTGATGAGTTCGAGGAATTCATGCAGAGCTCTGGGGAACACGGGGTGGTGGTCATGTCACTGGGAACACTGGTGTCAGCTCTGCCTGATGGATCACAGAAGCCATTGCTGGATGTAATAGTCTTTGTATTGACCATACCTGGAACCTCCATTTGGGGTTTCATGTTTGTCTGTAGGTTAGTTTGCTGTAAGAGCTTCAGCAAGAAGATCAAACCAGAGTAATTAATCTAATTACTTCAGTTTTTATAAATATACAATTTTGCTACAGGACTCTGCCTGTAGCTTAACCAAAAACAACAAGTGAATATATCAACCTTTCTGCCTCATATTCAATGTTGCATTAAGACCATAAAACTTATCTAAACTGCATTAAAATGTTAATTCTGGACATATGAATTGAGAAAGCTAAAGAGCTTTTGCAGCTGATCTGTTGCTGAAATAAACATAAGTGTTTTCTCCGTATCCTTACTGGTCAAATCTGAAATTTTAAATTCTAAATGATTACAAAAAATGTATTGTGAAAGATTTTCTGTCCACAACTAATTAAAGATGTTGAATTTAATACTTTTTTTGACCGTGACAATTCTTTCCCCCATATTACTTGATTCTTCAGGAGGCATTCTGAAGGCCTTATCTATCACAGGAACATAAATAAATTCAAATTACAGTACGAAATACTGTCCCTTCTGTATTCAGTGATTTTGTTACTCCTCTGTGGAGATCAAGCCTCCTTTCCTGCCTCTTGGCAGCAAATACATAGTCATAAATGTGTGCACCAATTTAAAATGGACATATGAGAACAGAGAGCAATGAAAATGTCAGCAAATGCATACAGGTACACTCTGTAATTAAAACAAACACCATGTCAGCACAAGCAATAAAATCTTTGTAGCTTACCTTTTGTACACATATTGAACTTTTTCCCAGAAGCTCAGACTTGCTGGTTGAAACATGAGGTGAGTGTCAAATACAATCCTGCTTCCTGACGACAGGCAGCTCAAGGCAAACATCTGGAATTGAATTCATCAAGATTCAGATTAGATTTTTCAGTTTACCTGAGAAAACATAACTTCGTATTCATTGTTTTCACTTTTTATTTTAAACTGAGTGGATTAAATATGTTTGGATTCTGACTACTCTTTTTTTGTACATGGTTGTTAATGTACAATCAATGTTTCATTTGGAGTACACCAGATACACAAGCTGAAGACAAACAAGCACATCAGAAGCTTATCAACACAGAGGAGTGAAACATCTATCAGTAATTCTCATGTTTTATATGGAGTCCTGAAAACAGATACAGTATTTTTTGTTTTGTTTTCCAAGAAAACTGGAAAATATTTGCTTCTAAACTCTAAATACCTTTGGATTTTATGTAGAGATAAACAACTATAAAAGGAAAAGTCAAAGATATCAATAAGGTTGATGAAAGAAAATTTGTTCAGTTATTTTAATTCATCCAAACGTTTTGGATTTTTTGTCTCACTGCCAGACATTAATTCATACTTACCTTTTCTTGTTTTAGATCGAATAAAATTACTGGAATGATTTCTATCTGAAAATTTTTGAATAACAGGGGCATTTTTTCCTTCTTCTTAGTTTTTTATTTGAGAAGTTGGCATAAAGTAAGACTGCTATGGCTTTATATAATTTTGGGAACCCAGGTGATGATTGGGCTCCCAGACATCACCTGACTGGGTGATATAAAGTCTTCAAGTCTATAAAGTTACATCAAGCCTTTATAAGACTTACAAAGTCCCGATAAGACCAAGACATTTTAAGGCAACACCTTTAAAAATATTTTGTGTGATCTTAACTAAATTTAAATATCTGCCAGGAAGACGGTCCTCCACAAATCTGGTTCATCATTTGGTTACCAATTCTAGACACTGTAAAATTATACATCTTACTGGTCAAAAAATTATATTCAAGTATAAACAATGTGAGAATTTTTAGTCGTCATTCTGTTCAGAAAGGATCCTAACATAACAACCCGGAACAAAAGCAAAATACCTTCTTATGAAAAGTTTGATAAGACAGCATCCTTTTCTGTGTCTTGTTTGTATTGCCATTGGCTGAAAGCTCACTCAGAGTGGAAGAGGCCATTACTTTAAAAGCAACATAAAAAACTACATTACAGGTTCCAAATGGGAATGGGAACATTAATTATAGGAGATATATCCTTTGGTCTGATGAGACCAAATGCAATTGTTTGAGCATAAAATCTATTGTACCATTTACTGAAAAGGGGAGAAAGTTTGTCAAATGTCTTAACTTTAGGCTCATTGATCAAGAGTACATTCTTCTAGAAGACGGAAGAAAATTTCTTCTAGATTGTAAAATCTGAAATGTTTAGAGTACTCTATAGAGACTTAGATGAAACTCTTTGCTTTTGAACCCTCCGGTGGTTTTAAGAAACGGGGTCCATTAGAACTGACAAGTTATATACCCTGTGCGTGTTCCGGCAGGGTCACACAGACAGGGCATGTCCTTTCACCAGCGTTTTTTGTGTTGTTGTGGGAACTGACAGGCTGACGGGACAAGCCCTCTCTTCCTTATATCCTCCAGAGCATGCAAAGACCACGGGAGGATTAAATTACTTTTCTTACATTCCTCTCTTAAGAGAATTGTCAATGCATTTAATGTTTCCTGAAAGAGAACACTCTGTATTTTAAGTTCACCTGCATGGCTTAAAAAATCTTTGTTTTGTTCTTTACAGAAAATGTCCAAGGCGGTCTCTGTATTCCTGGCAGTCCTCTGCTGTCTGACGTTCACATCCTCTAACTGTAAAGGCAGTAAGATCCTGGTGCTGCCTCATGATTGGAGCCACTGGATCAACATGAAGGTTATCCTGGATCAGCTTCACTCCAGGGGTCACAAAATCACTGTTTTGCACTCTGATAAAAGCTGGTACATCCCCAATAACTCCTCCATTTACAATTCAGTTCACATTCCATCACTCTTGGATGACCTGGACCCAAACTTTTACGTGACAATGATGCAGGATGTCATGGATTGTCGTGGACATCCTTCTTTTATACGCTCATTTTGTCAACACAGTTTGATTACATTGATGTTAAAACACAGCCATAAGAGTTTGGTGAACTTGGCAAGTAAAGTTTTACAGGATAAAGTCTTACTAAAGAAGCTCAAGGATACCAAGTTTGACCTCATGTTGACAGACCCTGCATTTCCTATGGGGGTTATTCTTGGTTGTTACCTCAAGCTGCCAATGGTCTTTAATGTCCGTTGGATCAATAATGCAGAGAGTCATCAATCCATAGCTCCATCTCCTGTCTCCTATGTCCCTGTATCAGGAAGTGAACTTCATGATCAGATGGATTTTCTAGAGAGGACAAAGAATATGTTGCATTATCTCTATAGTCTTTATGAGTTGTACATTGTTATTAACCCAACCTACACAGATCTCTTTCAGAAATACTTCCCTCCTGGGACTGATTTAGTTTCTTTGGTGCACCGAGCAGATATCTGGCTTTGTAGAGGAGATTTTGTGTTTGACTTCCCTCGACCCACAATGCCCAACATGGTGTACATAGGGGGTTTCCAGTGCAAGGAGGCTCAACCTCTCCCTGATGAGTTGGAGGCATTCATGCAGAGCTCTGGAGAACATGGGGTGGTGGTCATGTCTGTAGGGACAATTGTGTCAGCTCTGCCCCCTGAGATCACAGAAGCCATTGCTACTGCTTTTGCTGAGCTCCCTCAGAAAGTGATTTGGCATTTTGATGGTGACAAACCTTCATCTTTGGGAAGAAACACCAAGCTGGTGAAATGGTTTCCCCAGAATGATCTCCTGGGACATCCTAAGACTAAAGTTTTTGTAGCCCATGGAGGAAACAATGGCTTGTACGAGGCCATCTACCATGGTGTTCCTGTTCTCGGTTTGCCCCTCCTATATGATCAATTTGACAATCTACTCCGACTCAAAGTTCGCGGTGCAGCTAGGGTGGTGGAGCTCCGATCACTGACCAAAGACAATTTCCTGGAGGCTCTGAAGGACATCTTGGAGAATCCATCTTATCGTGAAAACATCCAACATCTCTCTCAGCTACACTGTGACCGACCAATGTCTCCAATGGACACAGCCATATTCTGGATAGAGTACGTCATCAGGAACAAAGGAGCCGCCCACCTGCAGTCCGCAGGTTTCGGTCTGCCTTGGTATTCTTACTTCTGTCTGGATGTAGCAGTCTTTCTTTTAGCCATAACTGGAACTTCCATTTGGGGTTTCATGTTTGTCTGTAGGTTAGTCTGCTGTAAGAGGTCCAGCAAGAAGATCAAACCAGAGTAATTAATCAAAAAAATGTCTTCTATTTAATAAATATACAATTTTGCTACAGGGTTCTGCCTGTAGCTGAACCAAAAACAATCAACTGTGCAATATACTAACATTTCTGCCTCATATTCAATGTTGCATTAAGACGATAAAACTTATCTAAACTGCATTTAAATGTTATTTCTGCATGTATTGAATTGAAAAAACTGAAGTGCTTTTTGCAACAAAAAATTGTTTCTGAAGGAAATATAAATAAAAGTTTACTTCCTATTTTTTTTGTCGAATTTGAATCTTTAAATTCTAATGATTACAAAACATGTATTGCTGAACATTTTCTGTCCACAACTGATTAAAGTTGTTGACTTTAATACTTTTTTGAGCTTGACAGTTCTTTCATCCACATTACTTAACCTTTCAGCGCTGCTGATTGTGACATCAGCCGAGCTCCTCTTGACTGGTTGCCAATATATAGCCATGAATGTGTGCAACAGTTTAGAATGGACATATGAGAAATGACAGTACTTACATACAATAAGGTGACAAGGCAGCATTTAAGCATAACTTTTCAGCTTTATTTGTGTCCATGGCAGTCCCATGGCACAGCGGTACGCACTTTGTAATGAACATGGCAGTCAGTCAAAACAGATTTAGTGAGGAACTCACAGTATGTCGTCACACAGAAATAATGAGTTCTTGTTTTTTTAGCTTAAAAAAATGACATGTCGAGGAAAAAGGGATATTGGATCACCTAAATTATGTTAGACAAAATAAAAATGATATTTGTTGGGTATGTAAGAGTTAATATGAAAAAAAAAACATCCTATGGCACTACCCACATCCAAACTCTTGACTAAACCCATACAGATATGCTACATGATTAAAACCAACAGCCTTTCAGCACAAGCACAAATGTTTTGTAACTTACCTTTTGTACATTTATTGGACTTTGTCCCACATGCTCAGGCTTGCTGATTGAGACATGAGGTCAGTATAAAATACAATCCCGCTTTCTGACGACAGACAGCTCAAGGCAAATGTCTGGAATAGGATTCATCAAAATTCAGGTTTGATTTTTCAGTTTTATATTAGAAAAAACACAACTCCATTTTGTTCACTTTCTAACTGCTTTTTAAGTTGATCTGAGTGGATTAAATACATTTGTCTTCTGTCATTTTTTTTACATCTGTGTTAATACGTATTCAGTACTTCATCATATTTGGAATACAACAGAGATCGTTACTCTAAAAGCAACATAAAAATCCATATTGCAGTTTGCAAATGAAAATGCGATCCCTAATTTTTGGAGTGATATTCTTTGTTCTGACGAGATCGAATGTAATTGAATATAAAAACCATTGCTAAACTTGTCAGAAAAAACAGAGGAAGCTTGCCAAATATCTAGCCTTCATTGATCCAAACTACATTTTACCAGAAGAGGAAAATTTCTCCTGGAAATTACTAAAATTTAAAACATGAAAAGTTTAGTAAACTCTTCAGACACTTAGATTAAACTGTTGGTTTTTTAACCCTCTGGGAGACTTAAAAGACCGTGTCATTGGACCCTGTAAGCGTTTTACCCTGTGAGGGAACTGGCGGGGTCATACTGATCCAGTGAAGGATTTTTGTGGGTCATTTCACAAACTGTCTGTCTGATGGGAAAATCTTTCTGCTTCCCCACTGTCTGATTGTGACATCAGTCAGACTCCTCCTGAGCGTCACACTTACCTTTACAATCTGATATAAATAAACTTGATAAGTCATACCCTCTTCCAAAATTCATTTCCATGACATAAAAAAAACCTTTTTGTTTTTCCTTTGCAGAAAATGTCCAAGGCAGCCTCTGTATTCCTGGCAGTCCTCTGCTGTCTGGTGCTCAGATCCTCTTACTGTAAAGGCAGTAAGATCCTGGTGTTGCCTGTTGATGGCAGCCACTGGATCAACATGAAGGTTATCCTGGAACAGCTTCACTCCAGGGGTCACGAAATCACCGTTTTGCACTCTGCCAAAAGCTGGTACATCACCAATAACCCTTCCATTTACACCTCAATTCATGTTCCATCAATCTTCGATGAGATGGACAGGAACTTTTACGTGAAAATGATGCACGATGTCATGGACTGCCGGGGCCATCCTACTTTTATACGCTCATTTTGTCAACACAAATTGATGACAATGCTGTTAAAAGACATTCATAAGATCTCAGCGATAATGACTAATGATATTTTTGAGGATGAAACACTAATGAAGACACTCAAGGATACCAAGTTTGACCTCATGTTGATAGACCCTGCATTTCCTATGGGGGTTATTCTTGGTGGTTACCTCAAGCTGCCAATAGTTTGTAATGTCCGCTGGATTAATAATGGAGACAGTCATCAATCCATAGCTCCATCTCCTGTCTCCTATGTCCCTGTATCAGGAAGTGAACTTCATAATCAGATGGATTTTCTAGAGAGGACAAAGAATATGTTGCATTATCTCTACAGCCTTTATGAGTTGTATGTTGTCATTAACCCAGCCTACACAGATCTCTTCCAGAAATACTTCCCTCCTGGAACTGATTTGGTGTCTTTGGAGCTCTCAGCTGATATTTGGCTTTTCAGGGCAGATTTTGTCTTTGAGTTCCCTCGACCCACCATGCCCAACATGGTGTACATAGGGGGCTTCCAGTGCAAGGAGGCCCAACCTCTGCCTGATGAGTTGGAGACATTCATGCAGAGCTCTGGGGAACATGGGGTGGTGGTCATGTCTGTAGGGACAATTGTGTCAGCTCTGCCCCCTGAGATCACAGAAGCCATTGCTGCTGCTTTTGCTGAGCTCCCTCAGAAAGTGATTTGGCGATTTGACGGTGACAAACCTTCATCTTTAGGAAAAAACACCAAGCTGGTGAAATGGCTTCCCCAGAATGATCTCCTGGGACATCCTAAGACTAAAGGCTTCATAGCCCATGGAGGAACCAATGGCATGTATGAGGCCATCTACCATGGTGTTCCTGTTCTGGGTTTGCCCCTCCTATTTGATCAATTTGACAACTTACTCCGACTGAAAGTTCGCGGAGCAGCTAGGGTGGTGGAGGTCCGATCACTGAACAAAGACAATTTCCTGGAAGCTCTGAAGGACATCTTGGAGAATCCATCTTACCGTGAAAACATCCAACATCTCTCTCAGCTCCACCGTGACCGACCAATGTCTCCAATGGACACAGCCATCTTCTGGATAGAGTACGTCATCAGGAACAAAGGAGCCGCCCACCTGCAGTCCGCAGGTTTCGGTCTGCCTTGGTATTCCTACTTCTGTCTGGATGTAGCAGTCTTTGTATTGGCCGTATCTGGAACCTCCATCTGGGGTTTCATGTTTGTCTGTAGGTTACTCTGCTGTAAGAGGTCCAGCAAGAAGATCAAACCAGAGTAATTTCTTAAAAAATTTCTTCTGTTTTAATAAATATACAGCTTTGCTACAGTGCCCTCCCTGTAGCTGAACTAAAAACAACAAGCTGTGCAATATATCAACATTTCTAACTAATATTCCATGTAAATACCATACAATTGTTAACTATCTTCTGACCTACATTAAAATATTATTTCTGGACATATTGAATTTAGAAAAAAAGGGATTTTGCAACAGACCTGTTTCTCAGTAAAATACAACATTAATACTAACATTAGAAGATGGCAGTATTAATGTTTATGAAGGAGGCCTGTCAAGAAAAGATGATAGGAAAAAGCCACTGGAAAAACATCACACTTTCAGGGATATTTGACTTTTTAGAATAAGCGGGGTTACTTTTATCAAAAGTTATTTCTCTGTGTAGTTGATCGCTCAACGACAACTTGTATGACATTGTCTGTACACAACTTCTAAAAGATGTTGGCTTTAATCCCATTTGAGAGTGGCAATTCTTACACCCAGATAACTTGGAGAGTATAATTGTGAAGGACTTTCTTGTCCTCCAATGAGACTTAGTAATTTGCTTCTTTGCTCTGAGAAGTACAGGTTTAAAAATGTTTATGTAATTTGAGTTGTGTAAAGAGGTTGTAAAGACCTTGTAAGAGTAGCAAGGCCTAGGAAAATTGTCTTGTAATCTTGAGATCTGTGTTCCTTGCACATCGTCCTGAAAAAGGTTCTGCTGTTGCATGTTTTTACTTCGTAGTTGGCCTGTGGTTTTCCCAACTGAAAATGGTTGTACAATTCTACTGATTTTATTCTGTATAGTCCAGAAGAAATGGAAAGTTAAATACTGTACAATGTGAGTCTCCTACACAATTGTATACAATCATAATGGGAAACATAAAATGTTATCTTGATGGAAGAGATTTAAATGCAAGACCTACATCTTGAAAAGCAACCAGAATTTTTTTTGCCACTGTCACAATAAATCCATCTTTGCAGTTTCTCTATTTATTGTCTTGTTGTCATTCTCTGACTCCCGACTGGATCAAACATTTTGTCCTTACGAAGACGACATGTCAAGGAAAAAGGGATGTTGACTCACCTTCATTTTGTTAGGTAAAATAAAACTTAAATTTTTGGTGTATTTTAGAGATAGTGTGAAAAAAAGGAAATGTAACCACACTTTCTGCAGCCAAGCTATTGACTAAACAGATACAGATATGCTACATAATTAAACCAAACAGTCTTTCAGGACAAGCAATAAAACTTTGTAACTTGCCTTTAGCACACATACTGGACTTTGTCCTACAAGCTCAGACTCGTTGTCTGAAATGTGAGGCAAGTGTCAAATACAATCCCGCTTCCTGACAATGAACAGCTCAAGGCAAACATCTGGAATAGGATTCATCTAGATTCAGGTTTGATTTTTCAGTTTACATTATTATGAAAAAACAACTCCATATTGTTAATTTTCTAACTGCTTCCCGAGATGATCTGAGTGAACTATATATGTTTGGATTCTGCATTTTTTTACATGCTGATAAATGCGTAATTGATACTTCATCAAATTTTAGCATAACAGAGGCGTTTACTCTCAATGCAACATAAAAAGCCATACTGCAGTTTGCAAAATGGGGCAGACACCTTAATTTTTAGAATGACATTCTTTGTTCTGATGAGACCAAATGTAATTGAGTATAAAAACCATTGCTAATCTTGTCAGAACAAAAAGAGAGGAAGCTTGCCAAATATCTTGCCTTCATTGATCCAAAATATGTTTTTCCAGAAGAAAGAGGGAAATGTTTCCTGGAAATTCCTGAAATGTAAAACATGAAAAGTTTAGTAAACTCTTCAGACACTTAGATTAAACTGTTGGTTTTTAACCCTCCGGGGGACTCAAAGGACCAAGAAGTCATTGGACCCTGTAAGCCAGTGGTCCCCAAACTTTTTAGTGCAGCGGACCGATCAACCCTTCATAAATTTCCTGCGGACCTGGGGAGGTGCGCGCATTATAAGGATCAACATCGATGCTGTTCTTTCTTACGACCGGGGGGGGGCGGGCATTGTGAGGATCGAGACCGACGCCGTTGTTTCTTACTCATTCTGCTGCATGTTGGCGAGCAAGACGTAACCGACAGCATCCGGTTTAGGATTTTCAAAATAAAAGCTCCTCCAGACTCAATACATAGAACGGACATATTTAATTATTCCTTGCGCAGCCCGGTACCAATTGGTCCACGGACGCCCGGTGGGTGGGGACCACTGCTGTAAAGCGTTTTACCCTGTGAGGGATCTGGCGGGGTCATACTGATCCAGTGAAGTTTTTCTTTGTGGGTCATTTCGCAATCTGTCGGTCTGATGGGAAAATCTTCCCGCTTCCCCACTGTCTGATTGTGACATCAGCCACGCTCCTCTTGAGCGTCACACTTACCTTTTCAATCTGATGTAAATAAACTTGATAAGTCACACCCTCTTCCAAAATTAATGTCCATGACATGAAAAAAAACCTTTTTGTTTTTCCTTTGCAGAAAATGTCCAAGGCGGTCTCTGTATTCCTGGCAGTCCTCTGCTGTCTGGTGCTCAGATCCTCTTACTGTAAAGGCAGTAAGATCCTGGTGTTGCCTGTTGATGGCAGCCACTGGATCAACATGAAGGTTATCCTGGAACAGCTTCACTCCAGGGGTCACGAAATCACCGTTTTGCACTCTGCCAAAAGCTGGTACATCACCAATAACCCTTCCATTTACACCTCAATTCATATTCCATCAATCCTCGATGAGATGGACAGGAACTTTTACGTGAAAATGATGCAGGATGTCATGGACTGCCGTGGCCATCCTACTTTTATACGCTCATTTTGTCAACACAAATTGATGACAATGCTGTTAAAAGACATGCATAAGATCTCGGCGATAATGGCCAATAATATTTTTGAGGATGAAACACTAATGAAGACACTCAAGGATACCAAGTTTGACCTCATGTTGATAGACCCTGTGTTTCCTATGGGGGTTATTCTTGGTGGTTACCTCAAGCTGCCAATAGTTTGTAATGTCCTCTGGATTAATAATGGAAACAGTCATCAAACCATAGCTCCATCTCCTGTCTCCTATGTCCCTGTATCAGGAAGTGAACTTCATGATCAGATGGATTTTCTAGAGAGGACAAAGAATATGTTGCATTATCTCTACAGCCTTTATGAGTTGTATGTTGTCATTAACCCAACCTACAAAGATCTCTTCCAGAAACACTTCCCTCCTGGGACTGACTTGGTGTCTTTGGAGCTCTCAGTTGATATCTGGCTTTGTAGAGGAGATTTTATCCTTGACTTCCCCAGGCCCACCATGCCCAACATGGTGTATATAGGGGGCTTCCAGTGCAAGGAGGCCCAACCTCTCCCTGATGAGTTGGAGACATTCATGCAGAGCTCTGGAGATCATGGGGTGGTGGTCATGTCTGTAGGGGCATTTGTGTCAGCTCTGCCCTCTGAGATCACAGAAGCCATTGCTGCTGCTTTTGCTGAGCTCCCACAGAAAGTGATTTGGCGTTTTGAAGGTGACAAACCTTCATCTTTAGGAAAAAACACCAAGCTGGTGAAATGGTTTCCCCAGAATGATCTCCTGGGACATCCTAAGACTAAAGTCTTCATAGCCCATGGAGGAAACAATGGCTTGTATGAGGCCATCTACCATGGTGTTCCTGTTCTGGGTTTGCCCCTCCTATTTGATCAATTTGACAATTTACTCCGACTGAAAGTTCGCGGAGCAGCTAGGGTGGTGGAGCTCCGATCACTGACCAAAGACAATTTCCTGGAGGCTCTAAAGGACATCTTGGAGAATCCATCTTATCGGGAAAACAGCCAACATCTCTCTCAGCTACACCGTGACCGACCAATGTCTCCAATGGACACAGCCATCTTCTGGATAGAGTACGTCATCAGGAACAAAGGAGCCGCCCACCTGCAGTCCGCAGGTTTCGATCTGCCTTGGTATTCCTACTTCTGCCTAGATGTAGCAGTCTTTGTATTGGTCGTATCTGGAACCTCCATCTGGGGTTTCATGTTTATCTGTAGGTTACTCTGCTGTAAGAGGTCCAGCAAGAAGATCAAACCAGAGTAATTCATCAAAGATACTCTCTCATTCAATCACAAGAACTGGGAGACAAACATTTTCCTGCACTACAATAACTAAACATATTTCTGCTATTTTTTTTTAAGTTAATATTTTTATTTTAATGTGGAATTCAGTAAGATGTGAAATATTCCATGTGTGGTAACCCGTGTATTGTACTGTTGTGTTGTGAACGATTATGTGTTTCAAGTATTGAATGTGAAAGTAGACACTATTAGGATAGCTGTAAAAATTTTTGATATTTTTGAAGAATATGATTCAGGAATAACAAAAGAATCTATTTTATTGGATGTAAAATGTATTTTTTCTCTTATATAAGATCAAGTTTGCTTCTGATTGGTTTATCTGCATGAGCTAAGCAGCCCCTGGCTAATATTACTTAAGCTTTTAATACACCCTTTTCCTTCAGCTTGGGATACTTTTTAGCACCATGCTACACCACATTTTGTCTATTTTTTTTATCTCTAAAAGATACATTTTCTCCATTTATCCCAGATGTATGTCCACTGTCATAATTATCTAAAAGTTAGTGTCATTAATCCTAAAGCACTAACCATAAACATTAGCACTACTAATGCTAAAGCACAATATTAACATAGTACATAGAAGAAGCTAACGCTAAACCACTAAATTCAAGCATATCTAATAATAGTCACCTTATACCTACGAAACAACGTGATATAACGTA
The DNA here is from genome assembly GCF_019740435.1 of Gambusia affinis. Lineage (NCBI taxonomy): Eukaryota > Metazoa > Chordata > Actinopteri > Cyprinodontiformes > Poeciliidae > Gambusia > Gambusia affinis. The sequence continues at coordinate 20,254,899 of NC_057885.1, forward strand.
GTATATTGTCTTCAACAGGGTCAAATGTGTTATAAGACAAGACCTTTCACTGATGGATCAGACTCCTAGTTGAATATTGCTCCTGATTTTAACCAATTGACCCAATTGCACTTCATCACAGGTGGAGAACACGAGGACAGAAAATGGAACTGCTGCCTCAACAGTCTTCAACTATTTCAAAAGAAGAGCACAAATATAAATTTCTAGCTACTTGGAGAATTCTTAGTAGTCGACAATCAAAACTACAGCACAAATGTCAAACTTAAATCAAATGAAAGTTTACAAAACAGCCAAGTAAAGTTATTTGGAAAAATTAATTTAGGGTTTGCTAATAGTGCTGTTAGCAAAGAAGAGCTAAACAAACAACTAACTCCGCTATTAGCGCATTAGCAGCAGTGTGCCCACTGAAAACACTGTTCCTTTCATATCCATCCTGATTTTGAATCCACATTAAAGAACCAGCAGGGGCGTGTTGTGGTGGCGCAGGGGGTTAGCATGTCCCACTCAGTCCTCGATGTGGACTTCGCGGGTTTGACTCCCGGTCCCGGCGACCTTTACCGCATGTCCTCCTCGCCCTCTTTCCTGTCTGCCTACTGTCGCAAAAAATACGAGCCACTGGCGCCACAAAAACTCTTTGGAGAAAAAAATGGAAAAAAAATGAAAAAGAACCATCAATGACGTCTTGTTGGTCTCAGAGTGATTTTTTTTTTCAACTAAAACAGCGACTAGTCCAGAGATTTTTTAATTCAGACAAGAAATGTAACTGATAGACACACATCTGGAGAAATCTATTAAGGCGAGTCCTGATTTTATACCAAGTCTTTATCATGCTTAGATTTAGATGAAAACTTTAATCTCAACATTAAACCATAAAACCTCATTAGATTCATAAGGGATCAGTAAATTTAATTAAATTGTTGTTTGAATGTTCATTTGCTCATTACTGAACTACCATATTTACTTCTTAAGTGTAAATATAGAAAATAATTTGTAAATCTTATTGTGCTTGGTTTTTTTTTTGTTTACTTATTTAATCATTGTGTGGTAAGTTTGATTATTAGTTACTGTAATTATTAATAGTTGCTTCCGTTGATTCTTCTTACTTTCTCAGCTAAAATTAAATGATCTTTGGTTCTTTTAAATAAATCCTGAGAATAACAGGGAATCTTTGTGTGTTATATGTTCCCGTGCAATGATTTCTGGTGTTTAAAAACTGGACATGGCCAATTATAAACACGTTATTGAGATCCATTGTTGTCTCTAATATTCCAGGAAATCAGACTGTTTGCTCCTAATTCAGGCAAAAATCAGCTTTCTGACCTCAGTTTGCACAACTTTTAGAGATGAACGCATCTAATTTTAAAGTCAGATCAAGTCTGGAGAAGATAATTAATGATGACTTTGTTTACAACGCTCATGTGTGTACAGTTTATGAAGGGACAGAAAGACTTAAACGCTATCTATATGAATTAATTATAGATATAAGTACAAAGTGGCAGCAAAAAATACAATAAAAATGGAGGAAAAGTTATTCAAAAGTCTAAGAATGAAGATAGATCATGTTGTTAATGATTCATTCATTCTGAAGATAACAGAAGATTTTAAATAAACACATTTTGACAGAAGTACCTCCCATATTTAAATAAACTACTAGAAACGGTTCATCTTGCTGTCGCCATGCCGGGTTGGACTCGAGGAAGAGGTCACATTCAGGTGGCTTCCTGTTTAATCGTGTTTATGTCCGACTGCAGGCTGAGCGAGGTTCACACCGGGGAACAGAGTGAGCTGCAGACAGGTCGAAAAGTCTCACAGGACCTTCGGCTCACTAGGTACCAACTGGAGTTATTCAATAAATCAGAGATCTGTGACATTTAGAAGGAAGCAATCTGAATGGCCCTGCTCCCGTTGAAACTGCGTGGTAAAAATACAGCAGCACACTTATTGTCTCAATAAATCCATTCTCCACTCAAACAATTTCAATTGTCTGGGACGTTTTTCCTCCTTTTGGTGAGAAAAATTACACAGGACAGAAATTTAGCTCACACAGTGTCTATAAAACTCTGTTTTGGAGTTAAAAATATTAATAATTACTGCTTTGTTCTGAAGCAGGTTGAACACTAATCGATTTCTGAGGTTTGACTTGTACACAAACACACCACAGCTTTCATTTTTCCATGTTTCGTCATTCAGAGTTGGATAGTAACTACTTACATTTACTCAATTAATTAAATTTATTTGAATAGTTTTTAGGAGTTATCTTATTACGCCTTACTTTTTATTTTTACTTGAGTAATTTTATTATGAAGTATCACTGCACAAACAAAATCTTACCAAGTATTTTTATCTAGTATCTATTACAAATATCTTCACATATTTAGAATTAAACAAAATTAACTTTGAAATTAGTCAAAGTCAGCAAGAAATTAGAGCTTGTTTTAAGTTTTAAAAATTATTAAAAGGGACCTTATCATGCAGAATTCACAATTTTTATTTCCATTTGAGTCTCAGCTGCTTCTAAAAGCAGCAGCTGCAATAAGTTTATGTGCTCTGATGTCTGGAAAATGAGGCATTTCAACAACCGTCCCAACTGTCAGTGTCAACAGTCACTGTGCCGTTACCTAGCAACCCAAGCTGAGCTCCAACATGTTTGGTCAGCTGGTTTTACTGCTGGAAAAAGTAGCAGCCATTGTTGTTGACTTATCCAGAAAACACTTGCTGCATTCTTCTTGGTTGTGCAGGAGGCTCCACTTCTGCTTTTCAAACACGTATGGTTGTATAATTGCGCATTTGCGTTTCGACTCACACGGTTACACTCCCATGCAAGTGTAAAAAGGGAGTCTGGGGGCGTGGCAAGCAGCAGCTAATTTGGATTTAAAGCAACAAGAATAATTTTACGCAAAAACTGTTTTGTATAACTTCTAGACCTATTCTAACTTGTTCAAGAAAGCATATTAGGCCACCTCTTAAAACAAGCTCCTTTTGCTGAAAAGTTGCTTGCAAGTTAATTTAGTCTTATAAGATATTTGTATCTTAGTTTACAAATATCTTAGTAAGCTAAGATATTTGTACTAGAAACGACGCCAAAAATGCTTGGTAAGATTTTGTGATTTGCAGTGAGGTCAGGATGTCTCAGCGGTCCACCTTCGGTGATTGTGACTACAGGGTGGCAGAGAAAAATAGAGAGAGCGTATGTTTTTGTTCTGTGGCAGAAAGGCGTTCTCCTGCCTCAGGATGTTGCCTTTAAATCTGAAGAAGTGAGCTTCCTGTGGAGGAAGCGATCACAGAATAGACAAGGCCCAGGCAAGACACCGTGTTCCCAGCGTTTCTGCAGCTCAGGTCACCCATCTGCAGAGTGCAGGACTCAGACACTGACAGAGAGCTGTGGGAGGTGAGTGGAAACTATTGGTATTTATTTCTTTTCATGCACCTGCAAGTATCAAACTATCTACACTGCAAAACAAACTAAATCTTATCATTTTTTTCTTCTTTCCAGTGTAAATACATTTGAAAGGGGATAAAACTAACATACAAATAATGCTTGAATATTGATGAAAAAGTACTATTTTCACTGGCAGATTTATAAACTTATGACCTGGTTTTGTCAAACTGTCTGCACTGCAAAAACACAACAGTCTAGTTTTTAGTGCAAATATTTTTTTATACTTAAACTAAATTTATTTACAAGAAGCTGTTCAGAAAGATGTAGGATATTGTTTTAAGTCAGTAATGATTAAAAAAAGTACTAGTCAAACTGACAACACAGGAAAAATGTCTAAGTGTAAAAATCTACCAGTGAACTTGCAATTTTTCATCAATATTAAACAATTATTGGCTGAAAATGAGATTACATATCATGCTGAAAAGTTACTTGTAAGTTCATTTTGTTTTATTTCAAGTGTACTAAGATGTTAAAAAAAGTACTTTGTAAGATTTGTGTTTTTGCAGAATAGTTTGACAAATTCTGATTAGAAGTGTAGAAATCTGCCAGTGAAGATGGTACTTTTGATCAATATTAAATTATTATTGACTTAAACATTAGCTTTTAGTTAATGTTGTATTATTTTAAGTGTATTCATACTAGAAACCAGAAAAATATAGGTAAGATTTTGTGTTTTTGCAGATACTTTAATAAGTGTATAAATCTGCTTACATGAGTCAATAATATTAAACAATTATTGACTGAAAACAAGCTACTATTTCTTATGTAAGAATTACTTGTAGGTTTTTGTTCTAATTTAAGTTTATTTACAATAGAAACCAGCCCATAAAAGATAAGATCTTGTATTTTTGCGGAGCAGTGCTCACAGTGTCCTCTTTGCAGGTTTTTTATATTTGTGGATGGATCCAGGAGGCTTTTGAAGATGTTTTTTATTTCCTCTTCTGGGTGGATTTGTGAACATTTCAAAATGAATGTACTAAGCAGCCTTCTGCCTTGAGTGAGTCCGTCGTCGTCTCCAGCGTTCCATGTCTGGACCTTAACCAGCAGAGACATGTCCAATGACACCTGCAGCCTCCCTCTGGACACGGACGTCTTTGCCCTGACCTGTGTCTACGGTGTCATCTTCTCCTTGGGCCTGCCCAGCAACCTGCTGTCTCTTTGGGGCTTGTACCACCTCGGTCGCTCGGGTAGCGGGGGCTGCCAGCTCATTTACATCCTCAACCTGCTGCTGTCGGACCTCCTCCAGCTGCTCACCTTGCCCCTGTGGATCCTCTACCTGCAGGGCGCCCACCGCTGGCCCTACGGCCGGCTCACCTGCGAGCTGGTCGGATACGTGTTTTACGTCAACGTCTACGCCAGCGTCATGTTCCTGTGTCTGATTGCCATAGACCGCTGCCTGGCCATCGTGTACCCGCTGAGCAGCCGCAGGGTGCGGACAGTGAGGGTGGCGGCGGTGCTGGGAGTGGCAGTGTGGATCCTAACCTTCCTGTTTTGCCTGAGCGGGTTGCTGCCGTCCGTGTTTGACTCTGAGCGGCAGCTGTGTCTGGAGAAGTACCCGGTCAGCCCCAGATACGCTCACTTTAAGATCATCACTGTGCTTCTGGGTTTTCTGCTGCCATGTACCATTCTAGGGTAAGTTGGTACTTCCAGTTATGGTAACAGTGAGTTTTCACATGTTTCTTATGGCTACATTCATAATGCATCCTGAAGTGACCCAATTTTGATTTAACGAGGTTGTTCACACTTCCAAATCTATGCGACTTGTATGTGATCTCCAGTGTGAACTGCAAAAGACCTAAGTGTCCACCATGCGCAGTAGAGGTGCAATAACATCACATAGAGCATGCTCAGTGTTTCACAAACCGCCATAAAAGTAGAAGAAGCAGAAGAAGAAGCAGTGCTCAGTGTTTGCAGAAGTAAACATGGATGGTAACGGTGGAGCATAGCTTATTGTTCAACCAGAGCCAGCACAGCAGCTTAATCTTTATCATAGTCCACCACGGTTGTTGTTTTTCTTCCTGCTTGTGCGCGTCAGGACGTAGGATAGTGACATTTGTCGAGTATCAAAGATGTTCAGGTCGGATGAATGCAACCTGGACGAACAGATTTTTTCACATTTGAAAAAATTCTAAACGTTTCGGATATCCAAGTGGCCTGGGTCGCATTTGAAAAAAAAATCTGATGTGTTGTCAGACTGTCACGAAAAGATCGGATTCAGTTGGCATTATGAATCCGATTTTCATAACCGATACGATAATTAAATTTTTTTTTTTTTTTTTTTATAAATTTCCCTAATAAATTAAGGAAAATCAAAAACAAAATCCCTTAATTTTTTAAGGGAAAAAAAATTTAATTGGGTCACTTCAAGCTGCCACAACTATCTCTTTTATATGACTTTATTCTCTGTAAAGTCATAAAGTATAATTTTATACTTATATAAAGTTACTACTATAAACTATGACTATATAGGACTATAAAGTCATGCTACTATTACTTTATCTCATAAGATTATCACAACACAATTTTATTCTTTAAATTTTTCTTTCCTGTTCTCATAATTTTCTTTTTTTTGTATGGTCCTAATCCTCCATCATAGCAAATATCACAGTGCACTTCACTAAGACTAATAAATAACTTTTCAGCAAGATGTAAGAGCTTGTTTTAAGTCAATGTTGAATATTGATAAAATGTGCTAGTTACACTGGCAGATTATTTTTTAATTATATATTTTGACTTTATTCCTGTAATTAAAAGAAATAAATCTTATCATGCCCTGGCCCTAATATTCCATCATAGTGAGTTCATTTAAATAAATAAAAGCTTTAAAACACACTTGTAAATAAGGTGACAGCCCTAGGTATGCTGACATCAAACCCAAACCCAAAAATGAAATCTTTTAAAGCCAAAAATTAGATTATTTGATAATACATTTATTGCCCAGTCCAAATTAGACACTTAAGTTTGTTTTTTCAAACTGGGACTGTGTGAAATAGTTATGATCAGTTATCTTACCTGCAGTAGACAGCAGCACTCACTTTATAAACTAATTTTATGGCTTGTAGGCCACATCTGGCCGTTAGATGTCCTTCAGTAGCCACAAAAAAAGGGAAATTAAAAGCTACGTTCCTCCACAAGTACACTAACGTCTAATCTTCTCGCAGATCGACCCAGAGTCAAGCTAACCGCTAATCGGTTGTCGCGCAGCTAGCTCTACGACAACAAGCTAACAGCTAGTAATAGTCAAACTATGCAGAAATAAGCCAACACCTGCTTAAAGTTTGATAACTAACAGAAACTTCTCTTTAAGCTAATTACAAAACAATCATACACAGAGGTATGCAGAGACAATCTAACTGTTAAGCAATAGAGCTACTTATAGTAAAGCTAACTGCTCGGTTATGCTAACCGCTACTTAGAGAGCTGCTCAATCTCAGCAAACAAAACCCAGAAAACATTTTTGAGTCACAAATTTAGAAGAAATTTTCAGAATTTTTTTCTAAAAAAAAAAAAGAAAAGAAAATTTCTGAGTTTGAAAATTAGCAGTTTTACAAGAAAAACTCAATTTTTTTATTAATCCCAGACATAGTTTAAAAAGTTGATAGTTTTTTACTTTTTTACATAATCTGAGCTGTATGCTTTATGCATTTAAACAAACAGGTTCATGTCTGATCTGAACCTCTTCTTCCCCCCAGCTACACCTCAGCTCACATCGGGGTGTCACTACGCCGGTCTCCATCTCTCTCCAACCACGAGCGCTACAAAATTGTTGGCATCCTGGTCGTGATAACATTCAACTTTATTGTAGTCTTTGGACCCTACCACCTGGTAGGTGGATACAGGTTTGTGTCCCTGTTGGAGACCGACGAGCCGTGTCTGTTTGAGCAGTCCATTTTCTATGTCTACCGCCTTTGCTACGGCCTGACCAGCCTCAACACTTTACTGGATCCCCTGTTTTACATTTTCCTCTGTCCTGACGCTCGGCTAGAGCTGCAGAGATCCCTACCCTGCCTGAGAAGAGGACAAAAAGGCCATAAAAACATGAGCATGAGCACCAGATGTCATCTGGACAAACAGAGGGAGAATGAAAACAGACAACTTTGTGACAATCTAAACCGGACTGTACAGGTGTAATATCAGATTAATGGCGCCATCTAGTGGACAACTGCTGGTGTTTCAGTTTCCTAATGAAAACACGAATTTGCTCCTGTAAAGTACAGAAGACTTGTGGAAGGATTTTGTTTCAATTTGTACCTCCAACACATTTATTTAGACTGCAGATCTGCTTTTTACTAGATTGGAGGTTTTTTTTTAAAGTTACAGTCCGTAACTTTCATATATATATATATATATATATATATATATATATATATATATATATTTGTTAAAACTTTCACCATAGTTTTAACAAATATATATGTTACAGTTTGCTATGAGAGATAATCTGTTGAAAGATCAATCCCCTCCACCTCCTCCATGACCTACTATGGCTGTCTGAAGAAATGCACCAAAAACATCCAATCAGAGCCAGGAGGAGGGGCTTAGCGCTGTCAATCAACGTCAAGTATTCACTGCTAAATGTGCTAGTGACGGAGAAACAACTTGCTGTTACAGGAAAACAGTTTAACTGCCGTCATGCAAACTAGCCTAGCATTCATAACAAGATCTGATGGGGAAAAGCTGCATTAGAGGGGGATGAGCAGAGCTGCATGGGATTGATTGACAGCACTAAGCCCCGCCTCCAGGCTCTGATTGGTTGTTTCTACTTAGAGAATGTGGAGCAGCTTGATTATTTGTGTCCTACTGTCATCACATAATGACAGTTTCAACAAATATGTAAGAAAATATATATATTTTTATAAACGTTAAATACTGCAGCTTTAAGGATACAACATGTTAAAACTTTGACTAGACCACTCAAAAACTTTCAGGATATTTTGCTGGCGTAAGAGATGAACTTCTGCTGCTGCATTATCCGATTTATTTTAAAATTAAAATGTTTCAGTTTCCAGTTGTACTTAAAAACAGAAATGTTGTGCTGTTATTTGTTGTGTCGCCTCGCAGCAACACAACGGCATCAATGTCTGTTTTCTCCATGTACTCTGATTTCCTCCCACAATGAAAAACATCAGTATGAAGGTCGTTTCCTTAAAGCTGGTGTAGAAAATGAATCATCTCTAATTGAAACACACTGGTGTTTTCCTCTTTTTTTGTTTTTTACAGTATATATTTATACATTTTCTTTTTAATGATAAAACCCATACAGGAATATAACATGATGCAGATTTACAGGCAGATTCTGAGTCATGGATTACAAAATGTCAATATATTTGAAAGAAACCTTATGGAAAATAAATCAGTTGCATAAACACCTGCAACCACTGATAAGATCTCTAATGAGACATATACAAGCCCCCCCTCCAAAAAAAAAACACATGGTAGTTTTGACTCAGCAAACCATGAACAATAAACATTCAAAACAAAATGAGGAAATGGCAAGACATTTGTTTTTCTTCTGTACAATAATAATGAAAGATTTAAGTACATCCTCTACAAGATTGGAGGCATCATTAGGTACCAAAAAAACCTTTAACAGTAACAAGTACAAAAGTAAGAAACTCCACACATCTATAATGATTAAAATGTTTTAAAACATCACTAAATATGGGCAGGCTGTGTTAAGTTTTTTAAAATGTCTTCATCAATAGTTATCCAATGTTTCTGAAATGGTGTCCAAAGAGTCAGAGAAAAAAAAAATGTTCGAGATCAACTCTATGGAACTAAATTAATGCCATAATTTTCTTCAAAAGAAAAAAATAAAAAGAAATTTAGGATCTGAAACTGCAAAAAAACTTGAATCTAAAAAGTAATTTTGAACATTTCCTGTAGTTTCATATAATTTTTTTGCAGTTTCAAAATATTTTTTTCAGTTTCAGAGCTTTTCTTTTTCATTTATTTTTCCTTTTCTTTTTTTTGTTTGCTTTGGACCAACCTTTATGGCCCCAAATTAGCTCCATAAGTCCCACAATTTTGAATTTACAAACTGAAAAACAAACTCATATGTCCTCAACTTGTATGAGGAACAATCGACAGATTCTGAATCTGACATTGAAGACAATTTGGTTAAAAGTGTACATAACAATAATGCTGTAAAAAAGCAATTAGTCACTCAAAAATGTATTTTTGTGCTTTTTTTGGTTACTAACATATTTCAGATCATTATCCAAGAATGAGTATAAGGGAACAGAGCAGAAGACGAATAGGTGGATTGGTGTGACGTTGTGAAATTCTTGATTTACAGGTCAGTCTTCATTCCTATCCTCATCAATGGTCATGAGATCTTGGTCGAGATTTAAAGAACAAAATACGGACACAAATGTCCAAAATATTTTTTGTCCACAGGGTATCTGAACTCTCCCTTAGAGTCATAAAACATAAAATACCTGTTGGCCCATTTTGAAGTCATCTGTCGTTTGTTGAGACGACGGGGCCAAACCTTGAGTTTCAGTGCCTTGATTCATAGTTAAGAGGCATTACAATCAACATTTCTGAGTAAAATTGTAAGAAACTGCGCTAAAGATGGGTGAAAAAGCAACCAGTCTAAAGAAAGACTTTGCTGATTGAAGATCTAAGAGATTCTAAGAAAGTCTAGGTTGTTGAAAGAAACTTTAATGACTGAAAGATGACAAGTCCGTCATAGGTGTTTTCTGAAACAGATGTTGAGATCAGGTGCAGTATGTTGCCAAGATTGAGTGGTTTCTTCTTTTCATCTTTAAAAATTCACATTTCAGATCTCATCTGTGTTGCTGGTATTTTCCGCCTGGTCTTTCGGATTTAATGCAGAAACTGAGCATTTCTTCTTCATGGAATATTCAGAGCTGCTGATGGAGCTGCGAACGGTGCTGCGACGCCGTGCATACTCGGCCAGATCCTCGGCAAGGACACTCTCCATGACCGCTCCGAGGGAATGCTTGATTTTACGACACAAGTCAGGGCAGCTGAAGACGTATAGGATGGGGTTGAGGACACTATTGAGGAAGCCAATCGTTGCTGAGATCGGAAGGACTTTGGTTGCCACTTGCTGCGCAGGGCTGCTTTTGGGAGCCATCACTTCTATGACAATGAAAAGGTGGTACGGAGCCCAGCAGAGGACAAAGGTCACCACCACAGCTATCACAAGTCGAACAAATCGGAAAGGTCTGCGACAACCTCTTTGTGCTAAGCTGGAATTCACTACGACATAGCTGACAATGATGATTGTAAGAGGAATCAAGAAGGCAAAAAACAGCTTCATAAAAGCCAAACCCACTTTGCGCTGCCTACATAGAGCTTTAAGGTCAAAGGGTGCGCTTGGGAGATAGCGGGAGTAATTGTAGTAGCACAGACACTTGCCTTTTGAAAGGGTGATGGTGTCACGGAACATAAAGAAAGGGATAGTGAAGAGTACAGCTAAGGCCCAAATCACACAACAAATCTTCCCCACCAGCTGTGTGCTTCGGTAGTTTTGAGCCCAGACGGGTCGCACCACCACCAGGCAGCGGTCCAGAGAAATGGCGGCCAGCAGGAAGGCGCTGACAAACATGTTGAGGAAAAAGACAGAGGAATAGATGCGGCAGAAGGTCGCACCCAGGATCCAGGACCCTCCAGAGGCATGGTAGAGACTGAAGAAGGGCAAGGTTAATGTGGCCAGGAGGTCCGACGCTGCCAGGTTCAGTATCCAGATGCTGATGATGGAGCGACTGACACGGAAGCCCACGACTGCCAGGATGAGGAGGTTTTCCAAGATGCCGATGACAGACACGACTCCAATGACAGAGGCGGTAAAAATGTCCATTGAGGTCAGGTTTTGTGCAACACATGTTTGGCTTGGCATAACAGAGTTGTTGGGAAGAACGTAGGCCATCTTGGAAGGATGAGATTACTTGGATTTTCCAAGAACTCTGAAATAAAAAACACAAGTAATTAATCATGAGAAGTGGTCACATAGTTTAAGCTATAGATTATGTGACAAAAATAAGCCTGCACAAAAATTTTAGATTTATAGTTATAGTAAAAAGGCTTCCATTGTCTTCTGCCTAGCTAAGGGTGATTTTACACCTGATAGACTCCGATCGATTGGGGACCAAAATTCCAACATTGTTGCATTTTCAGCTGCTGCAGCTCACTTTCACACCACACTTTGAGCAACCTGCTTTCCTTGTCACCTGTGGGAGTTCTGCACCAAGAAGCACCAAACGAAACGACACAAAAGCCTCGGACGAAGACACAGAGAGAAACGTCTTTCTTCACAAAAGCTAAACAAATGGAGTACCGTCAGATTTTAGCTGTTGTAGGATTTCTCTCTTGTATTTGGTAAAAGACCACAAGTCAATTCTCCTGCTGTCACTAGACTCACATGTTTGGTTTGGTTGTTTTTACCCAGAATGCCCTGTTCTATAGTTTCTGGTCTTAGAGCGGTCTCTGGCCAACTTGGCATTCACATATGCCTTTGAATCGCACCAGAGTTCACTTCAAATGAATCAAGAGTTAGGTTTGAAGAGAGACCAGTTCATTGTTTTGGTCCGCATCATTCTCTCCTGCCCAAACAAACCAGACTTTCTAGGCAAACAAACACAAAGTTTGACATCCGTGTCGAAGTTTTAGTCACCGACTATTAAGAGTTCTTCAGGTAGTTAAACGTTTATATTCATGCTCTTATTTTGAAGGAGTGAAGACTGTTTATGCAGCAGTTCCATTTCCTCTCCTTGTTTTCTACCTTTTTCTCCCCAATGATGTTTTTCAAACAGAAACTAAATAAAACATGGACAGTAAAGAACAAGATATGAACATAAATAGAATATCTAAAGGTATTTTAAAACACATAAATTATAATCTCATAATTAAATTAATGCTAGAGGGTTGTAGTCTTTTAAGAGCAGATATAATTTGAAAGGTTTTAGTATTACTTGATATTAATAATACAATAATAAAACGTAAAGGTTCTGTATCACCAAGGTCACATGTTTCTGTACCCAGAATGCATTGCTGTAGAGTCGCACCATGTAGCTCTAAACTCTAAAACTGAAAGAGGGTGTACTTTCTTTTTTTGCTGTGACTGTTTCCAATTCTATTATTGAGTTAAATTAGAAATAAGAACAATCAGAGGGGGACAGAGTTTCCAAGAAAAAATGTACGCTAGTAAAAGCAGTACTACTTCAACAAATTTTTACTGAAGAAAGAGTAAAAAGTAGCCGACCAGGAAATTACTCAAGTATTTGGTAAAAAGTCTACACAAGTACTGAGAAACTGATCAAATTACGACTCATTTAATGTTTAAAAATTACATCATCATACGGACCAAAATATAGTGAAGTGGAAATTTTGGTATTTTAAAGATCAAAATTACAATAATTTAAATAAGTAACAAAAGTTAACAAAATCAGCAAAATGAAATGTTTCCAAATCAGTTTCTTTCAATAAACAAACTTATGAAACATTAACAAAAACTGCAGGTGTGTGTCTGGTGAGTTTTTGGTTAAAACATGTTTGTTTTTCATTCAGTGGGTAGAAAATCCAGAAATTTTACTCAAGTAAGAGTAGAAATACTTCAGAATAAAATTACTCAAGTAAAAGTAAAAAGTACATTGTAGTAAAAATACTCCTAAAAGTACTTTTTTCCCCAAAAAAACTTACTCAAGTAAATATAACTAGTTACTACCGAACTCTGAAATAAGAAGAAAACTGAAATAACAGTGTAATAATCATGACATAACATGTTGAGGACATGAAGGAGTCTTCATGAATGTTTATGACTGTTGTCATGACGTGTGACTCAATAAATAATGACTTTATAAAGCAAAGTTGTATTAAAACTTGCATTAAAAGTCCATTAAAAGAGTCAACTTTGCATTAAAAGTGTCATTATTTACTGAATGACACTTCCTGACAACAGTCATAACCGATCATAAACACTCCTTCATGTTCATAACTGTTGTTATATCAAATTTATGACAGTATTGTGTCAGTCTTATGCACACCCCTTCAAATAAACGTCACCAAATATATTGTAAAGCTTCAGTTACTAAAACAAAGCGAGGCAGAAACCACAGGAATGGCCTCATCACAGACGATATCTGTTCTTAATTTCAGACCATATTTAACCTTCAGCTTGGTGTTTCACAAGCGGCTCTGTTTGCCTGATCCCAACTTTGTATAAACAAAACATGGACAGGAAATAGCATCTGCCAAAATAACCCGATAAATGATGGTCAACTTTGGGTCAGAATTAAGGAATGATAATAAAAATAATGATTGTTGCTATAAATGACACACACATGAAAAAGATTTACTGAATGTTGTCTGTGTTCTTTGTAAAATCATTTATTTAGTGATACTTACGGAGTAAAAATGAATTAATTTGTGGTATCAGAAGCTCCTCTGGGTTGGGTTGAGGGAGGCAGAAGGCTGATCCAATCGCTGTGAAGATGAAACATAAGCTGTGACGTTCACTCAACGCCTGTGGTTAATCATTAACTCTACAAACCACAACCTTTAGTTTTTTAGTTTTTTATCTCAGTTTGTAGAGGAGGCTTTTTTTTCTGTAGAAATGTACAAACCCTTGCAGGATGCTCATATTCTGTGGGGCCGAAACCACAAGCCTCAGTTTACTTACGATTATACTTGGTAGAACAAAGTGGTTGGGTAGAGGAAGAAAAGTGATAAGTTTTTTATTTTTCTTGTTGACGTTTTTTTGTATTCACTTCTGCTTTTTTAAATAAAAAATGTTTGGATATTTTTTTATAGCTTCCCTTAAAGTCCCTCCTTACAAATGAAAATAATCAGCTGTGATAAACCAAACAGCGGATAAAATGCATGATGCATTCCTGTCCCGCATGTTTTCTCTGCAGCTTTACTCTGGCTGCACATCCTCTGCAGCTGAGATGAGAAAAGATTAATTCATTAACTACCTCTTCACATGTTCATCTCTCACTTTACCCACTTCCTCTGAATAACTGTTCACAGCATAACCAGGCTTTTTATCAGGCACACCACAAAGTAAGAAATGCAATTTATATAACAGCCTAGCATTTTGTCTCAAAGATCTCCTGTTAACAAACATCGAAATATCAAGGAGAAGCTATTTATAAAAAAATATACGTTAAACAGATCAGACTGCTAATTTTGTTGCTACTATTATAGCGTAAACCAGATAAGAACCAGTCTGAACTACGATTAATTTAAATAAATAGAAATTATCCTCATAAATGAGTCTGAGAGGGGCAGGAAATCATAAGAGTTTGTATTTTCTACCTCCTCCTCTTCAAACAAATAATGTAAAACTGGCATAATAATTAGCTTTATTTTTATTATTTTCTGTTTTTTTGTTCAACATAAATAAATACGTAATATAGTCTCATTTCCAGGATGCATTTTTTTTAAAATTCAGGCCTATTAATGACACAAGAACGAATATTTAGCCGCTATCTCATTTGTTTTCACATAATTGTTCAAGTTCAACCTTTTATTGTCGTATATATGTATATATATGCGCTGTAGAAAACATTTTTAGCTGTCTGCAAGAATGCCTGACAAAAAGTCAAAATATAATAACAGATAAAAATATTGCTAAATACTTTCTACAAACACAAATAAGCAAGAGAAAATTAAGCATATTAAATACTGCAAATAAAAAATGACCATATTTTTGTTCGTTTATGTACAAATGGGGAAGAAAGAGTCGCCTCAAGTTCATCATAAAGGTAAAAATTAAGTTAAAATGCCTCACCGGTGAGCTGTGTTTGCTGCAGCGGCTGCTACAGAGTGATGCAGCGACTGATACGCGCTATGGTGTAAATATGTAAAGCAATAGGAAGTCTGAAAAGGAGGAACAATATTGTCACAGACGATGTGGAGCCAAGATGGTCAAACACATTCAAGAAGAAACTAGAACTGTTTGATCTGAAGCATGATGGGTGTAAGAAGAAATTCAAAGTAGTTTTCACACTAATTCCACTTCCTGTTGATACTGATCTCAATGTTTTGTTCTTTTCTGAAGCTGCTCAAAAGTTCACCTCATATATTCTCGACCTTTTCTGTGCAAAAGTCAAGGGTTTGTTTAAAAACTGATTGCATGAATATGTGCAGAAAACGAACGGATTGCTTTCCCACCTAAGATGTTCCAAAAAAAGGATTGAGGCAATGTGTTGTTTTTCTTCTACTGGAGACGAGCAACGCTACAAAGATGCTGATGTCAGCAAATATTCAACCACAGAAATTTGCTTATCAACCTGAGTGCTGATGCATCACCAAAGGTGTTACTTGAGTTTGCAAGAATACAAAGTTTCTGCTGAAGAACCGATGAGTGGCTCAGGTTTCTGATTTTGATCCACCTAGCTGTTATGGTTTAAGCATCTTTGCTGCCTTCTGCTTGCTGATTTGGCATTTTTAGATTCTATCATTACTAGACTGCTTTTAAAATTTACAGCAGGGTTTCTCAGGGGCTGATTGACATGAATTCAGTAAAACATGAATTTTTTCAAACCAACATCTAGGTGGTTTCGTCTATAAGTTGCTAGATGGGAGCTCCACAGGGACTGGACCGGGTCACCACTACTTTCTTAAAAGAGCACTTCTCAGTTCAGCTTCTGCTTTTTAGCCTTTAAGTTATGGTTCAACACTTTTTGTAAGGTTTTGTTTTGAAACTTGGAGTAGCTCGTAGCAATCAGTTCATCAACAGAAGTAAACTTGGCAACTGTAGCTTGGTTGGGAACTGTAGTGAGTTTGATTATATTTTAAACCTTTGAAAACACTAAATTCCTTGTTGCTCCATGAATCAGTGTGTGTGTGTGTGTGTGTACAAATGGAATAATGTGATTTTTTTTTTTGTAAAATCTGTTGAGATTCTGCAAAAAAAAAAACAACAACATTTATTTGTATTTCAATTTGTGTACTCATGATAGCAATACCATCGTATTGGATAAAAATATATTTTAAAAACTCTTTCAGAACATTCTAAGAGAAATATTAATCAGAGTGAAGTTTACCGTAAATCAGAATCAAGCTAACAGCTAATCAAAGGCATGTTACCTGATAATAAAAGTCAGGCTAGCAGCTAATCACAATGAAGTTTACCATAAATCACAGTCAAGCTAACAGCTAATCAAATTCAGGCTAACTTCTAATTGGAGTCGAACTGTTAATCTGAATTAGACTAGCAGCTAAACCAAATCAAACTAACAGCTAATCAAATTTAGGCTAAAAGCTAACCAGAGTGACTTTAACTGCTAGATTCAGGCTGGCCTGCAAGCCAAGAATGGTACAAATGTGGCTCATCTGCACAGACAGTTAATGCAGATGGAAAGATTTATATAACGATTTAGGTGAGATTTTTACTGCTAAATAAAAATGTTATCATAAAGATAAATGCTAGGTGCAACACAAAGAATTAGCATTTTTATAAATAGATTTGACTGACTGATACCCAATTGATTCATAATATAAATATTAAGTTGACTCGGCAAACAGAAAGCCACATACAGTAACGTGTGAAGGTGTATCAGAGGAAGAAGGAATCTGAAATGGACATACAACACGAACATCTCCGATTCTTTAAGACAGAGATGAATTTCAGCCCTCACATTCACTGATGGACCGGCTAGTTTCCAGTGATATGCATTTTTAATAGAAGTTGTGCTAACAATTGTTTTGTGGTGTAATCTGAAAGCACTACTGCGGTTCATGACTTGCAGTCGGTTGAAAACGAGCAGATTCGATGAAGACATTTCTCCGTTGCACGTTGGCTTATGTTGTGTCGCAACATCTGTCTGCTGTGAATCAGAAGTTAGAAAACATAAACAAGACGTCTACGTAATCACAGACGAGTACTGACAGTCCCTAACATTATAACTGTTGGTAAACACAAAAACCTTTTGGGCTGATGGAGTGTGGGAATCACACTGCCACCTGCTGTTGGGTTGGTGTATTGACACCACTAGGACTGTTGCCTTTCTGAAGTACTCTGTTTTCTTCCAAATGTAGATTATTTTACTTTCTATTGAATAAATGTCATAAGCCTATGAATTAAGTGTTTATGAGAAAGAAAATTTGAAGGCTTTACTTCTGCTTTGAGGTGTGCAGCAGTTTATTTTGGGATATAAACTGCAGCGCTGACTGTAAGTGCTCTTACACAATGCAGAACAGGAATTAGCCACTACAGTACCCTTTAATTTCTCTACTCAGTACACTGCGACTATCTGCAGGCTGCTGAACTTTGGTCTTCTCCTCCAGCACAGCGAAGCAGCTGCACTTACTTTGACTTTAATAAAGCAACATCATTGGCTCCATATGTGGAGACGTTTGAGAAGATTCCCATCCATCTGTACAACTATGTTTTTATTTAAAAACATTATTATCGATGTGAAGTTTGTCCAAATTGGTTAATTTACTCTTCAAATTAAATTGTCTTAGTAAAGAAGCTATCTTCTCCTGACTTTTGTTGCTGTGCAAGTTCTGTTACCCTGCTTTTGGCAGTTGGTGGTTACCGTAGCAACCAGTAACCGACAGCTCCTCCCCGTTTTCTGTTGCCGTTTGAAACTGTGGTCTGTTAGCTCTTAAGCAGCATTGAATTTTGAAGTACAGTACATTACAGACACATTTAACCGTATGCAGAGGTTCATGTTTTATGTCTATTTTTTAAATTGTGAAAATTAATGTCAACTGCTACAACTGTTATCTGCCGTCAACTGCCCAATGGGAACCATTGATCTGTAGGTTGTTCAGGGTTATTTATTTTATTCTACTTAATGTATTAATACAGAGAGACTGGACAAAAATAACATGTTAGCAACCGCCATGACAGCCATGACTACCAAGATGGCTGTCAGCTACAAAACCCCTTGAAGTGTGATGTCACTTGTAGTGTTGTTTAGATTTTCTTTTGAACCATATTAAATGGAACATTGACCAACATATTTGATGTTTGTTGATGATTTTGATGATGGCAGTCGGAAAAATTTAATATTTGTCACTGGTTTCTCAATTGGTAACTCCATGTTGGTTTTATAGCTTTTTAACAGAGCAACTTAACTGCTTTATTGTAAAAATGTGCTATACAGATAAACTTGATTGGTTGATTAATTGTATTTTCTATTTACTAAAGTTTTTCTCATTAAAGGAATATTTTTTCTTGTAAGTTTCCGTTTTTATTATGCTAATATTCTGGTAATGAATAACAAACAACAATAACGCTCCATCGTATATTTTTGTATGTTTCTGGGGTAATAAACTCAAAACAACACCAACAACACTGTTTAGAGGTGATATGGGGGGCGCAGAATCTGGGGCCCCTGTTGACCCTCATTTATCCAAGAGCCGCCACTGCAGAAAGCTACACACACACACACACACACGCACGCACACCCACCCACCCACACACACACACACACACACACACACGCACACACGCTTACAGCGAGCAATATGCAGAGGAATGTGGAAGGATGTCACAGTGACATGCATGCAGTGAGAAAACACGCAAACTCCACAGAAACAGCCGAGATGTGAAGAAACGGAGTCAACAGCTGCAGAGCTCATTCGAGACTCTTTCAGAACATATTATGACCGTGAGATAATTACCAAACTGCGTAAAATACCAGCAGTAAAACAGAAACAGCTGTAAATATGAGCTATTTGGCATGTAGCGCAAATAAAGTAAAGCTAAACCTCCAATGTCCAATCGGATGTAGCAAGTTAAAGTTTTACTTACTGTAAAAACTCGGTGTGATGAAAGTTGGAGGACTCGGGTCTTTCCGCTTCAGACTGTCTGCGGGTTTGTGAAAAAAACAGGCGTTTCCTCAGAACTTGCTGATCATCCAAATAAAGGTTCTGCTGAAGGGAAAACGATGGGGAAAGTTTTTTTTTTTTTTCACGTATTTCTAACAGTTGACTCATAGAAAAGAGGTGATTTTCCTGACTGGAGAGGCGTGAGGAAAGTCAGGAGAGATTGCAGCAGAAATCATTATTTCTGTTATTTCATGCTCAGACGTTCAGCTATTCAACTCTAACTTTGGTGCAGAAGATGTTTACTGACTGCAACCCCTAGGGTATCCCCCAGGGGGCGCCACAGCAGCTCATCTGCCTCCATCTCACCCTGTCTGTATATCTCTACATATCGAGCTTGATCTGAACATTGACAATCTCATATTATGGATTAAAATTCTTCTTGATTGATGTTTGTAAGTGATCAGATAATTATCACTTGCATGATGATATATGCCATGATTTGGTAACATGATGGAAGACCTGGCAAATGTCAAAAACCATGGCATACATCACAGAAACCATGATGTACATCACATAGATCCTGTCTTATGTCACTACCACGATTTGATCCTGGCCCTGCTGCAGTTTTGTAACCTGCCAAGGGGCTGCAGATGTGAATTAGTTTATGCTATAATCTGGTGCAGCACATGAAATATGCTTTAGCTGTACATTATCACTTTCTAAATAAAATTTCTATATAAAAAAAATAGATGCTGCAGAAAACGCTCCATAATGTTCTCAAATTAAACACGTGTGTCTGAACATGTGAAGACACATATAAACCAAATGTTGTTTTCTATTCACTGTGACGTCATGAAAAGTTAATCTTTAGCTTTCTATTTTCATATAAAACAACCCTCATTTTCATAATTGCTTAGTTCTAACTTTAAATCGCTGTTCACAGGTTGAGCTGTAAGATTTAAAAAAATATAGAAAAAAAAGCCCTTATTTTGGTTTGTGTTTGGTTTTCACTGGAAAACACCAGTCACTACAAAGAAAGAGTGGTGCAATGCGGAAATACGTCTCATTTCTGCTCTTCTTTACTTCCAGATAGTAAAATCAACCCAAACTGATTTGTCATATTTTCACCCAAAGGAAACATGACTCTCCATATTTAACCTGCACTTCCAGCTTTATGTGTCTGCATTTCTTGCAGCAGAGAAAAATGAGACTAACCTAAGATGTTAACTGATCCTGAACAGCTTGTGCAAATCTCTAAAAGATGAAAAGCAATAAAAAAAAAAAGAAAAACTATACAGGAACGCAGAGAGGAAATCTAATCCAACCTTGACCTGCTCACAGGAAAAATAAGAAACGTTCTGGTGTTTTTTCCTGCTATTCAAAAAGAAGTTCCCTAGAGAGCTGAAGTTCGAATAAAAAACCACCAGCACCCCGTAGATTTAGCAGAGAAGAGTTAAAACAAACAAATTTTCTAAGGTTTAAGCAGGAAATATTTCACAGAACCTTCTTTGCGCCGTTCTCGGTACAAATTGTGACTAAGGATTTTCATTAATGTTGTGAACTTTAGCAGCAGTTTGTCAAATGTTTCTGGGACTCACTGAGGGAGACGTAGCACTACTTCAATCTATGTTTACGCCAGCAGAAGTGAAAAGTAATAAATCTACGCAGATGGTACAATGTCTCCAGGGGACCACGAAGCCATTCAAGCGCTAAAATTGAGGTACCATAAAGATGTTTTAACCTCAAAAAAAAACAGAAGTGAAGTTATTATCTTTGGACTTAAAGAGGTACAATCTAGAGCAGATCTGTCAACCTCAAGGTCCGGGGGCCAAATCTGGCCTGCCGTAGCTTTTTATGTGGCCCTCAATAAGTCCATCCAGATTTCTACAAATCTGCAAAGTTCACACAAGATCAACAAAGTTTAATTTTACAGTAATTTTCTCTCAAAATTGGTCAAAAACATTGAGTTTAAGTGATTAATTTAAAAAAATCACATTTAACATCATGCTAACATTTCTAAATTGTCACCACAAAATCTGCAATTTTGATTGCAATATAACATCCTGGAGGAACAACTATTTATTGATATTTTAACAGTTTAATTGGTTTTATCAATACATTCTGGCACAACTGGCCCTTCAAGAACATTCAAATTTTTGAAATGGCCCAAAATGAAAATGAGTTCTACAATCAGCACACACCTTCAGTTATGACAGCTGGAAAACTTCAGAGCCACATAAAGACGGTTACAAAGTCGGCCTTCTGTCGCCTAAAGAACATTTCCAGGATTAGAGGACTGATGTCTCAGAAAGATCTAGAGAAACTCATCCTGCATTTATCTTGAGTCGCACTGATTATTGCAACTACAGGAGTGTTTAAAACAAAACCAATCAGATCCAGAACGCTGCTGCTGGTGTTCTGACTAAAACTAGGAAGATGGAGCACATCACCCAGTTCTACAGTCCTCCGCTGGCTCTCTGTAGTTCAGAAAATAGACTTTAAAATACAGCTGTCAGTTTATAAATCACTCAACAGTTTAGCACCACAATACATTAAAGATCTGCCGTTGTCATAGCAACCTTCCAGACCTCTCAGGTCTTCTGGTTCTGCTCTGCATCCCCAGAACCAGAACCAAACATGGAGAAACAGAATTCAGCTTCTATGCACCACAAATCTGGAACAGACTTCCAGAAAACTGCAAAACAACCGAAACACTGAGTTCCTCTAAATCTAGACCGAAAACCCACCAGATTAGAGTTGCTTTTGAAACATCATAAATGAAACATTAATCAATATATTTGATGTTTATTGATTATTTTTACAATGGTATTCCACTTTTCAGAATTACCATTATGAAATTAAATGCAATTTCAGAAGAAATTGCTTGTTTCCTCTTTTTATTTTTGTTTGAGCAATCATTTCTGCTGCGTTAACTTGTGTTCCAGTGAACTGCAGAGAAATACCTGGAGCTCTGGAGATGCAAACCTCACTGCAGCTGCAACCTGCTGCCCCAAAGCTCATAAAATACACAAAATGTTCATCTGGTTGAGATTTTTTAATTGAAATAAAAATGTTGAAATTAAACGGCAGGAAAGGTAGAAGAAGGGTGTCCAATGTGCGGCCTGGGGGCTCTTTGACCTCTTGGACAGATTTGTTTGTGGTTCAACATTGATGATAAACATTTGATCCGTCCTGCAGAGGTGGTTGATGCAGATGGAGAATTTATATTTTTACTCAGAGTATTATTATCACCACCGTAATGATACAAAACTAATTAAAACTAATATTTTAACCGTGTTTATCCAGACTATTTTACTGAAAAACTGACTTTTATGCACAAAAATAAGCTTTTATTAAATTTATTAAACTTGATTAAATATAGAAAGCATTCTGATCCTGTTTTCACAAGTGAGAATAAATTTGTGCAAATTTCTTTCAATACAGCAAAAATGCTAAATTCTTTTTACATTCTGGATCAAACATCAGTTTCCTTCAAAACTGGGTAACTTTATTTGCCTAATTTTAGTTTTTTTATTATTTTATTGGCCTTTTATTGGACTTAATGAAAAGCTTTGGACACCCTGTTGTAGGATGTAGATTAGCTCATTTGTGGTAATTTAAATATGTAATATTCTTTAATTATTACATTTATTAGTCTGATTTAATTAATTACACAACTGTGCAAAAGTTTTTGTTGTTGCACTTTATTACAGTTTAACGTCTCCATAAATGATAAACTAAACAAACGTCTGATTCCTGAAGTTTTTCTGACTTTGATTCAAATTCCATAATGGGAATTATTTCACAAGTGAGGAACTTTTAAAGAAGATAGAGGAGCTTGTTTAGAGTCAATAAATCCTTAATATTGATGAAAAAATACTTATTGCAGAAAAATTTCTTATTTTCAGTGAAATAATCTGAATGGAACAAGTACTTTTCCCATCAAGATTAAGAAATTACTGACTTAAAATAAGTTCTTATATCTTTCTGAAAAGTGGTTTGTGAGGAAGTTTTGTCTTATTCTAAGTTTACTTAGATATTTGCACTAGTAAATAAAATTACTTGGTAGGTCTTTGTGTTTTTGCAGTGTACTGGTAATTTAGCTCACCAGAGAAAACTTTGGATTATCTGTTCAAATCTCTTGGCTCTATGACATATAATGTTGGGATTAAGCAAGCAAAGATGAGTTTAGTTAAGTTTTCCACTAAATTCATGGTACTC
This sequence comes from Gambusia affinis, assembly GCF_019740435.1. Taxonomy (NCBI): domain Eukaryota; kingdom Metazoa; phylum Chordata; class Actinopteri; order Cyprinodontiformes; family Poeciliidae; genus Gambusia; species Gambusia affinis. The sequence goes on from NC_057885.1 coordinate 20,278,315, forward strand.
TACTGTTTTATTTATTAAAGTCTATGTTCAAGATGCTCAAGAGTTTCACTGTTTTACTTAGATACTATGAACCACAGAGACTGAAGGCTGAATGTACAGTATGCCAGACATTAATTTACTCTAAGACTGAAATAGCCACCATGTAGCAGATCCTCCATTAGATAAACTAATGTAACCCGTCAGCTGTGAAGAAATGTAAAATACTTGATGAGAAAGCAAAGTTTTCCCCTAACGTTCGTTCCAGCAGTGTGAGCTTATGACTCGACAGAGGAAAAGGACCGTCTGCAAACCAATTTCCGTTCTTAATCAGCCGGATCGGCTCTAGTTTCAGTTCCCTAAATCATGTCTTAGAAAACATTTTACAAAAACCAGCAGTCAAATGCTTAGTTTTCTGCTTAGAAAGAAAGAAGACAGGTCCTCTACATTAATATATCAACAACTCTCTATGTACATATTGTTTATGAGAAAATGAAACGTCTAGTTTCTGTTGGATCTGCAAACCTGTAATGTATTTATTATAATGCTTATTTACAATTAAAAGACAAAATAACTCTGTTTTACCAAATATGTTATAAATTATGCAGAGCTTTAATGAAGTATTAATTAAGAAAAAAACAGCAAGGGATAGAGAAGTAGCTCAGTTATGCTAGCTTGACTATGACAACCTTGACATGTAGAAGTGGTGTGGAACTCATGTTCTGGTTCGGTTAAAAAAATGCTGATTTAAAGACAACTCTGACAGATCAGCAGCAGAGCAGGTGTTTAAATTAGCTAATCAACCTCCACTGTGTTAGCATAGCTAATAGCAGCAGAAGCTAATCTACCACAGCAATCACTTATTATCCATCCATCCATCCATCCATCCATCCATCTTCTTCCGTTTATCCGGGGTGTCAGTAAGTTGTAAGGTCCCACCAAAACTTAGATCAAACCTACGCCCTTGACTGTACTCAATGTGTGTATTGTGAAAAGTGACATTTAAAAAGATTGTCATGCTCAATGTTTAACATTAACATTTCACAACAGCTATTATAAAGAAATAACATAAAACCTTAATCTGACTTTTAAATTTCTAGATTGAGAGACCACCGTCAGCCCAATACGGATAACTGGGAAACCTCAAGGTTGTGATCTCGGCCCACTGCTTCTCACACAGCAGTGAATTCACAGATAAGGCCTGGAAATTTACTTTATGGGTGATTTTCACGGTTGAGGGGCTCATTTATTGCAATGAAGACTCAATGAGCAGGGAGGAGATCCAACTGTAAGACTTTATATAAAAATAATAAACCATATATATATATGCACAGAGAGAGAGAGAGGCCAGATGAGAAGCTTGCAGTCCTGATTATTAAAAAAAATTTCTTAATACATTTATTTAAAAGGAAAAAAAACAAGCCGACTCCTAACAACTTTGTAAAACAACTTCAGTCGCTCAGTTCAATACTCCCGTCGCTCACTTCTCATCATGGCTCCTCGAATGATTAAGTGACGCTGTTGCAAAGGGGCAATAGTTTGGCTCAAGCAGAAATGATCTGACCGTTTCCATAGCAACAAGAAGAAACAAGACATTCCCCCAGTGACCTCATTGTAGTTATGACCTCATCTATGACATGCGGTTCTAGATCAAAGAACATCTGAAGTTATGAATGCTTGTGTCTCAAGACCTCAGTTCAGATCCAAGCAGCTCTTCGAACCTCAACATTGTTTCTCGCAAGGATTTTCAGGATGGCAGAGATGTTGGTCAGCGTGTGTTTTCCACTGGGTTTCGGCCTTGGATATTTAGTAACCACCAGTATGAAGAGAGTTTTTGACAAACTACTTCCTGGAAGTGATTTAGAACAAAGTAGTGCACAGGAAGAGAGCACTTCCTCCGAATACGATGCATTTGATGCATTTCTCTTCAATCCTTCTCCAACTGAGAAGCAAACCTCCCCGGCTGGGGAGGCAGACAAACATAGCTCTCAGGAAGAGAGCACTTCCTCCGAATACGATGCATTTGATGCATTTCTCTTCAATCCTTCTCCAACAGAGAAGCAAACCTCCCCGGCTGGGGAGGCAGAGAAAAGTACCTCTCAGGCAGAGAGCACTTTCTCCGAATATGATGCATTTGATGCATTTCTCTTCAAACCGTCTCCAACTGAGAAGCAAACCTCCCCGGCTGGGGAGGCAGACAAACATAGCTCTCAGGAAGAGAGCACTTCCTCCGAATATGATGCATTTCTCTTCAATCCTTCTCCAACAGAGAAGCAAACCTCCCCGGCTGGGGAGGATTGCTTTGAAACAGAGACAGTTGAGTCGGAAAGCTCTCCTTCTGTTTTGATGAAGACTTCATTTGAAGAAAGTAGCCACGATGAGAGCGCCCTTCAGACCACTGACGCAGGAAACAATGTCTTTAATCTTCCCAAAGTTCAAACTTCTGCGGCTGCAGAAGTTTGCGTCAAAACTGAAAACTGTGTTGCTTTGAAGAAAAAGAAATTTGAACACAGTACCAATGAAGAGAATGCAGACTTAGGGAATGATTTCTCTAATCCTGCCAAAGATCAAACTTCTGCGGCTGCAGAAGTTTGTGTTGAAGCTGAGACAGTTGAGTCTGAAAACTGTGTTGCTTTGAAGAACAAGGACATTGAACACAGTACTAATGAAGAGAGCGCTGACATAGGGAACGATTTCATCAATCATTCATCAGAACCAACTTCCCCGGCCGGGGATGTTTGCTTTGTAGATGAGAAGCTTCTCTCAGAAACAACAGATGTTTTAAATGACCAAGTCAGCACAAACGAAGAAAGCTACATTGACAATATTTGCAAGTTTTCCAACTCTTGCAAAAATGGTTGGATTAACGCCAGTTTTCAAGGCATATTGAATTTGAATTTTACTAGAAAGGTCCTTTTTCAGAATCCCAAGAAGTTTTTTGAGGCATCATCAGCCACACCATTATGTGCCAGTCTCATCTCAACAGCCGTTCACAATCCGGGAAAACATTTTACCCCACTGGAAATGGCCCGAATTCAGGTGGAACTGAGAGAAAGTGAACTGTCGTCTGACTTGGGTAAAGACTATCAAATGTCGTATTTATTGGAAGCTATTTTAGTCTGGCTAAACTCAAGTGACAGAAACATGGAAATGCTAATGGCAAGAGAGAAGACCTGCATGAAGTGTAAGGGAGATCTTATTGGACTCTTGAACAGCAGCCCCTTTGTTGCTCTGCCTTCAATACCTGCAAAGAGCATCACTTCTCTGTTTAGCTGTTGGTTGGAGTTTTGTAGGGAAACTCGCTGTTCAGTCTGCAAATCTGTATTTAACAGAAAAAACTTTCTAAGCAATAATGAAGCGATTGCCCTGTTCCGGCCACTGTCGGCCAGGTGCTGGAATCCAACACTGATTCCAAGTGCAACACTTGACGTCCCCGGAAAAGGTGGAAGTCAGACATACCATCTTTCTTCCATCATCTGCAGTAATTCAAAGCTGACCCACTTCTACACCTTCCTGATCCGGGGACAACAGATGTTTATGGCTGATGATGACCTTGTTATAACTCCAGGTGGCGACTGCAAGAAAGTAATTCATGAAATGGGATTTGTTTACATTTATGAGAAGGAAACAGCAAGTGTAACGTCTTACCCTGCTCTCCCTCTCCAAAGCAGAGGGAGAGCAGAATCGTTAAAAGATGCTGAAAACAAGGCAGAAACCATTTCTGAGGCTGGAGAGATTATTTTAAAAGACACAGAAAATGTGTTTAATAACCAAAAATATATATCTGTATGGGAAAATATATGTAAGAATATATCTAAGTGGGAGCCATTGTTGTTAATTTTGTGTTTATTTTGCATGTTCATGGTTGTTATTTGCTTTTGTGATGGTTTCATGCTTATATTTTTTCTCATTTCTGTCTGTGGATTGACTTATGTGTCGGCAGCATCATGCCAAGAATTGGATGCTTAGCTTTAAATTTAATGACAACTGGTGGAACGTATTCACCAGTTGTCATTAAATGTCCTGATTCAGTTTAAAAATACTTTATTGATCCCAAAGAAAACTGAATGTTCATCAGGATTCTTCAAAGAGCCATTGAAGACAAAACAATCCCAAGACAATCAGATGAAGAGGATGATCAGGATCGTCCCTAATTTTCTTGATCCTATGAAGAATCCTTCTCTGCATGACCATCTCCAGAGGTTTCCCAGAACAGAACCAGAACAGAACCAGAACAGAACCAGTCTTCTTTACCAGGCTGTTGAGCGTTTTTAGGTCCCTGGCGCTGATGCTGCTGCCCCATCAGATGGCGCTCTCAACAACAGATTATAGAAGATCTGCAGCATCTTGAAGGACCTTAGCTTCCTAAGAGTCCAGTCTGCTCTGTTCCTTCTCATAGACGTTTCCCTGTTGCGTCTCCAGTCCAGTCTGTGGTCCAGATGGACACTGAGGTGTTTATATTCCTAAACCACCTTCACTTCTACTCCCATGATGGAAACAGGCTTTGATCTAATCCTGTTTCTCCTGAAATCAACAATCATCTCCTTTGTTTGTTTCAGGTTCTTTCTCAGGCTTCCTCCATCAGTCCAAAAAGATTTTGTGCAAATTTGATAAAGAATTGGCAAAAAAATTTAAACTTGTTTATAACAATTATAATAAATAATAATATTAATATACCAATATTATTATATTAATGATAAATAATAATATTTATATACCAATATTATTATATTAATAATAAATAATAATATTAATATACCAATATTATTATATTAATAATAAATAATAATATTAATATACCAATATTATTATATTATTACTAATATTATTATATTGTATATATGTATGTATATATATATACATACATATATATATATATATATATATATATATATATATATATATATATATATATATATATATATATATATATATATATATATATATATATATTTATATATATATAAATATATATATATATATATATGTATATATATATACATATATATATATATATATATATATATATATATATATATACATATATACATATATATATATGTATATATGTATATATATATACATATATACATATATATATACATACATATATATATATATGTGTGTGTGTACAGAGTGATAGATCTAAATCTATTGATACTATAGATATAGATAATTAATCTATAGTACATTATATGCTACATTTTGATTGATCATAATCATATCTGTAACAATTTTGATCAATAGTTTTATTAATAACAGAGTTATTGGTAGACCCCAAAAATGCTCTTCATGTACAGGTCCAGTGTTGGTCCCATTTAGTTGATTTTTTCCTACCATTTTAATTTTCTATCTACAGATAAAATTATTTTAGTTTCATTTATATACTTGTCTGACAAAAAAAAAAAAATCAATTATTCAATTTATTCGCAAGCAGAAAAAAAAGCAATATAAAAATGTCAATATTTGTAACGTAATTCATCCTTAATATATGAAATAAATTATTTGGGTCCCAACATTCAACCTTGAGTGAAACCAGAACTGATGCCAAATCATTATAAGCAGTTGTCATTCAGATAAACAGTTCCCTCGTTATTATATAAATCTTATCTACATTTAGAACTAAAGGATAATGTTCCTTTTTTTTCCAGCACATAATGATCTATTATATCAGATTTCTATTAAATAATGCCAGAGATCTTTATCTGCTTGACCTGAAACCATGGTGACTGTCAGAGTAGATTATTTATAAATCTCTAAACATTTCTAGTTGGTTTACAGTTTATTGCATTTGTCCTTTTCAGCATCAGCTCGCCATCTAGTGGAGCAACAGTGTAACTGTTACCATTGATGCTTCACAGAAAGATTTCTACTTCATAATCTCTGCTTGTACTTTTTTTGTTTGAGATTTTTTTATCAAGATTTTTCTGTTTAAAAATATATTTTCTACTTAAACTAATCTAACATGCAATAACATCTCTTTTATGCATATAAAACATGCAAAAGATATAAATTCCTAAAGAAATTAGGAAATACAAAAACAGAGAAAAGGAACAAATGACTTGAAACTTCAGAGAACATTATATTGTTATATCCAGGTATTAAATACATGATTGGCCTCAGCGACTTGTTGCCACGGCCCTGAGAAGACGAACAATCATTGTTGGTGGCAGTCCTCGTCTGACCAGTTCATCTTTAATCTGCAGAGGAACACACAAGGCTCAGTTGACATAAAATCAGCGGCACTTTATGAATTGTTCTCAATTTGTGTTTATGTCAATCTGAACTACACTAAGTTGTTTTTAATAAGTGATGATTTGATTCTGCTCAAATTTAAGACAAGACATTTTAAAATCACCTTAGCAACAAACAAAACAGGCAGCAGAATAAACGTCATCAGGTTCATGATTCAAATTAGATCATGATGAGCATCAGAGTTCATGAAGTTACTGACCTGTTTCACAATGGTCTCATGATCATTTTCCAGTGACAAACTGGTGGAGATCTTGCCATTCAGAGCAACAACATAATCTGGAAGGAAAGAAATATTCTTATTAAGAACAGAACAGAAAATGAAAACTAGTTTAATTCCTATTTTCAGCATTATGGTGGACAAAACATGAACTTTAGTCAGACTTACACGGCCCTGAAGCAGGTGTTGAATTTGTAGGTGGGGTTGTTGCTTTAGCTGTAATCGTAGTTGGAGATTGGATCGTGGTAGTAGGTATAGGGAATTAAGCGATCTGGGTTGTTTTAATTAAGCAATTTGGCTGTTACATGCTAAATGTGAATTTGACAGTAAATCCAATATGGTTCTGCTCTGCATCCCCAGAACCAGAAGACCTGAGAGTTCTGGAAGGTTGCTATGACAACAGCAGATCTTTAATGTATTCTGGTGCTAAACTGTTCAGTGATTTATAAACTGACATCAGTATTTTAAAGTCTGAGCTACAGGGAGCCAGTGAAGGACTTTAGAACTGGGTGAGGATCTCTAGCTTCCTGGTTTTAGTCAGAACACCAGCAGCAGCGTTCTGGATCTGATTGATCTTTTAGGCCGACCTTTAAAGACGCTGTTGCAGTAATCAATGCAACTAAAGATAAATGCATGGAAGAGTTTCTCTAGATCTTGCTGAGATGTTAATCTTCTAATCCTGGAAATGTTTTTCAAGTGACAGAAGGCCGACTTTGTAACTGTCTTTATGTGTTTCTGAAAGTTCAGGTCAGAGTTATCCTCATGAAATTATCCATATTTTATTATGTTTTTCACACAGATATAAAAATCCACTGTACTATTTTTGTTTATTGTCATAACTAAGTTTAGTCGGACAACCATTGAGATGAGATATTTCTACTGTTGCTCGTTGTCACTTCTCGTCTCTCCAGGTCTGTAGATGCTGAACGTAAAAGTGAAACCCAGACAACAATCACAGATCAATCAATATTTTATTCAATCAATCAAATGCATGAAATCACACCAACATGATCATTGATTATTACAAACAAAAGGAAACATTAATCACCTTGATAAAGAAATAGAGAAGCGTCTTCAGAGAGCACCGTGTCTCAGCCGGTGATCTGACTGACTGTTGTAGCTCACATACATTTATACCTGGCTGTCCAGGTGGGTTTTCTACCTGGGCCTTCCTGACGTTGGCAGTCAGGAGATGGACGTTCTCCTTCAGGATGATTTTCTACCCAGAGATAATCCAGGTGTTATTTTGAACAAAATATTCTGATCAAGAACGTGGGACTGAGTTTATCAGTAAACTGGAGCGTTCCACTAAGTTGTCCTCCCTACCAACCTAATCAACCTCAGACTGGTTTCTGAGACCATACAGTGCTCTCCTTGACCCCTCGATGACCCCTTGATGACCCCACATGTCAGAGTTAAACAGAAGTTTGATTACAAACAATTAATACACATACCATATAATGTTCATAAAAGAAATTGAATAACATAATCAGTTTAAGATCAATACAAATTTAAAAATAAAGTGGATGAAAACCTACTAAATTAACTACAACGGATTAACCCATAAATGAAAGACTAAGTTCTGTTTAACATCACTTAAAAAATCACTCAAATCAAACTTGTATTCCCACACTAACTAAAACAACCATAAGTCCCCAGATTTATTAAAAAGTACAAGAAGTAAAACCAGATAAACCCAGTAATATTCCTCTGCATGGATCAGAGTCATTCTCATTTTTAGCCACTAGGGGGCAGCTGTTTCTTTAACCTGCACTGAACCGTCGCTCAGCAGGCGGACCTTGATGTCTGGAGGCAGCCCTCGTCTGATCAGTTCATCTTTAATCTGCAGAAGAAAACATGAGATGAATGTGAGAAACAGTCAGTGGTGAATTATAAAATATACTGAACAGAATCTGATTAACATTAAAAACAAAAACAGCTGAATTCAACTGCATCACTGCAGGTGATCACTTTGGGTTTTGATTTGACATTTAAGTGAAATGGGTTTGGATTAAATTCAGGTTGTGATGGTTTGTGTTAAAGTCCAGGACGTCACTGACCGCTTTCTCAATTTCATCTTTATTCTCTTTCAGTGACAGCGTAGTGGAGATCTTCATCTTCAGAACCGTAAGACGAGCTGGAAGAACAAGAGATCAACATGGTATAAAGAACTACTTCCTGTTACTTTCAGTTCTGTTTCCATCCTGCTTAAATGTTTGGGAGGAGGACTTGTAGTTGTCAAAGGGAGAGCAACAGTGGTTGAAGTCACAGCTAAAATAACAGAAACATGAGTTCAGGACATAAAAAGTAAAAACAAATCAAAGATGAAAAATAAAGAATTGACTCATCATCTTATTTACATGTTATAGGAGGAGGACTTGGAGTCGCTATGAAAGGTACTGGGATAACAACAACAGAAACATTATGAGTTCAGGAAATAAAAAATAAGATCAATAATCAAAAAGAAAGAAATGACTCACTGTTTCCAACCCTCACAATGACACATCGAAGCTCAGACTGGTAGACAGAACTGGAGGCTCTGTGGAGATAATTTAGCATCAAAACTTTAATGTTAAAGTCTTTTTGAAATGTTCATTTAATAATGTTACAAATAACACATCATGCAAAACCTACTTTTTTAGTCCTTAAATACTTGTTTTGAGTACTTTGAGTCTCTAGAGTGCAAAGTAATTAAATTTATTCTCTCCTGGTGCTGTGTAGATATCTTTATATTTGTTTATGGTTTTATTTTTCAGTTTGTAAATTTTTCTCTGTTTCCTTTTATTGGCTATGATTTCACCACATTTGCTGTGGAACTGCTGAAAAATGTCATGACTTCCAGCCAATCAGTGCTATGAATCCAACATTTTTTCCTTGCAGTCATTTTATTGTCCAAGTTCAGTTAAGCTGAAGATGCAGGTAAACAAGTCAAAATGTTTGGTTCTAGGGTTTATTAACACAGAAGCTTCTTTACATTGCTACTCATCAGAATCTCTTCAAAGTGTCTGATTGCATTTTCTTTTCTCAGTAATGTTCCCACATCAGATGAAAAAGTGTGTTTGCGGGGAGCAAAGTGATTCAGTAACATCTGCCACTGCACAGGGATTTTCAGGAAGATTTTTCTGATTCCTTCTCTACAGAAATTACAGACACAGTGAAGCAATGAGCTCCAAATAACACTAAAATGACAACAAAGTTTATTTTAGAGATGAATTTTATGTTTTGATCATGATGTCCTGGCCATTGTCTTGCTAGTAGCATTGAGCCTTTTGCTTCTGTTAGCACTGTGTGCTAACTGTTAGCTCCCTCTTTGAGGATATAACTGTACTGCATGTTTGTAATTCTTTGGCTTGTTTTTGTGCATTTAGATAACTCATGAATTATCTCGAGGCTTTGTTTACTTCATTCTCCTGCTCTGGATCAGACTCCGACTCCAACTTGTATGGATGATGGATGATTGTTGACATTTTTAATAAACTTTGGAGAAAAAAGTTTCTCTGCCAGTAGATGATGTGTTGTTGCCATCAAACTACAGAAATGGCCGAACGGGTCGTTGTCCTGTGTGACCTGGAGGGGGGCGGGGCTTGAAAAACGAGTTTCTGTAAAACCTCATAACAGGAGTAAACAAAGGGTCTGTGAAGCTACAATGACCAGGAATTCAAAATAAAACCATATGTCCACCATAAACCTAATGTATTTTTGCATCGCCAAGAAGTTATTTTAACTATTTAGTCATACTAAAAATGAAATAAAGGTGCCAGTTACTTTTTACTTTTGTACATAATTACATTTCAAAATCTGTACTTTGTACTTTTACTTAATTTTAATTTGTACTTTGTTACTTTTATCAGTCACTAGTATTTGTATTTCTACTTAAGAAGAAAATATGAGAACATTTGAAACTTCTGATCAGATCAGATACTGACGTTGCCTGGACAGCAAAACAGATGGGATGGCTTTCTTTATCATCATTTTGACTGACAGACGGCGTCCATCTCAGGGTGAAATTTCCTGATCCAGATGAATTCTTGACCATGTTGACCGGTCCACTGAACAGGAGCTCAGTGATCCTTTAACACACAGGAAACACATCAGTCTGTTTGGTTATATGTGCAAAATGCCCTGAAAAATATTCACATTTTGAATATAATATTCAAAATGTGATTTTTTTTCCCGTCAATTATGTCAAAACTTACCTCTGATTAGAAACAATATTTATTTTCTACTCACACAGACTGAGTCGCCTCTGCTCTGATGTTGATTTCTATCATCTCATTGATGTCTATGAAGAACTGAGCTCCATGTTCAGGAGTTGGAGGCAGAAACCTGGGCAGATATTCACCTGCTGTGCAGGACGGAGCTGCAGGATCCACTGGAGCAACGCAGGAATAAAATAAAACAGATTAACTAATGAAACACTCGTCTACTAAACACACAACTCTGCTGTCAGTTAAAAGATTAATTCAGTAAAGTTACACAGTCCATCTAAGATGTTAAAATAATATAGAAAATTCTTGTTGTCTTACATTTTGTATTAAGAAATGTAAAAGTAATTAATTATTATTGATCAGCTTTCAACAGATAATTATTTAAAGCTAAATTTATTCACACCAGTTTGGCTTTTTGGCAGTGAAGCAACATGATTAAAACATGAAATCAAACCTTTGAAAACAAACTGGACAGGGATTCTGCTCATAGAACTGCTGGTGCTTATCGACACTATAGAACCACTGTCATGAGTCAGAGTGATTGTCTGTCTGGGAAAATCCTCCATCATCAGCTGAACTGCATATGAACCTTCATCACTGCTGCTGTTGGTTGGACTGAATGAAAGAGAACAAGACTGGAAGAAAACAGAAAGAGAAATCAAAGATTTAACATCAAGTTTAATAATGTTTTATTTACTGTATTTCATTATTGGTTTTATTTGTGTTTGTTTATACTGACAATATTAATTTCTTTTTAAGTTAAGTTGCAGATTTTTGGCTCTAAGCACATCAACTGAGAGTTCATGCTGAGAAAACAGTGTGGTTAATTTGAAATATAAAATATTTTGTGGAACCACAAATATTTTTCCGATGAGTTGGACTCTTCAAACCCCTGGTATCAAAGGTAAATATAAATATCAAATCTGAGAATGAAAACAATTATTTTATAGATTTTTGGCAGTGATAAACAGGTCACTGAAACATTTAAGTAAACATGTAATAATGTTAGGTTAATGTATTAACAATGAAATGCAGCGAACTAATTTCAGATTAGTTTATGAAACTATTTAAAACTACGTCGATTATTTACAAAAGTCCAACAAACTACAAATTTCTGTATTTTTACGACTCCACCTCCAGGGTTTGATTTACCATTTTGTCCACCAGGGGGCAGTGTTCACACGTTTGTTTCAATCAACCGTTTGCTAGGATGTAGCTACATTGTAGCTCATGTAACAGAGAGAAAAGTGTGTATGTATGTAAATGTGAATTTTACCCAAAATAGTAATAAGAATAGTATTTATTTATAATGAGATTTTTAATAGACGCATATGTTTATGGCCACCTGGTGGTGCAATGAGAAACTGCATGTAACGGGTCCTTCAGGCGCTCTCACGGCTTCCCCACCAGAACTCTGAGGAACGCTGGTGGAGGTGAGAGTGAAGCAGCTCTTCACTACTTTTTTTTTTAACTTAGGGTCATATTTTTCTAGTTCAACAATTAATAAAATACTGTAATATCATTTAACATCTACAAATATAATTTGTAAAGTTTTCTCGTGGTTGGGCTGGATAAATATGACCTTATGAGTGGAAGCAGCACCAGTTGGTGTCGATGGCTGAACACTCAGTCACAACACTAACTGTGTTTATTTTACAGCTGTGGGGCCACTTGCAGGCAGTCAGAAGTCACATTGAGAAGATTTATTCTGTGTCGTACCAGGTGGGTTCAAAGTATAAATTTATGAATCTTTTTTTTATAAAAAATGTGTTTTGTGAAAGTTGTAAATGTTAACTTCTGTGGCAGTTGTCTGTTATTTTACTCTTTTGTGTTGTAGGATTTTGAGGAATGCTGGTGGAGCTGTGGGGCCACTTGCATGCAGTTAGAAATCATTATACTGGTTATACTGGTGCCGTGACCCAGATTATGAGTGAAGGCTACACTGATAATGTGTTTCGTCCAGGGGGGAAAGTAGCTTTGAGTTCTTGGCGGTACAATGACTAAAAAACATAATTGTCTTTTTGTTCTCTGTCTCTCTCTTTGTGTACAGTAAACCCTCGCTATAACATGGTTCACCTTTCACGGCCTCGCTGCTTGGCGGAGTTTTTTGTGCATTTTTTTTTTCACAGAAATATAGGATATTTACTTCCTCTCTTCTCTCTGTGAACTTCACATTTTCCTTTCCTGTAACTTGATATCAACATTTATTACTCACTGATGAGAGACTGATGACAGACGGAGGTGTGCAGGTGGAGCATTCATAGGAATTGGATCCATGTCTGCATTGAACATGGTCTCCATCAGGGTCAAAGGTCAACAAATTGATATTTCTCTGACAGTTTGAGGGAACTCTGAGTGAACCAGAAAACAAACATAATTACAAGTGAACTCTGGAGAACAAATAATCTGTTTAAATGTTTTCATTTATACAGAGGAGCTTCAGTTTATTGACTGATTTATAATAATAAGATTTATAAAATCTGGTTTTGTTTCCATGTAACTCTTTGGTCTCTGGTAAATTGATTCACAGTGTTTGAATCTTATTTTTCTTTTTTTTTAAAAAGGAACAGAATAACTTCAAAATCAAAATACTGTTTATGCTCAATCAAAGACATCAAAGGTTCCAGGTATTTCTTAATAAAATGATATAAAAACTGAATTACCTCATAACAGGAAGGATGCCGGTCTGTGGTGATGAGTTTGGTCTGTTAATGTCAGATCGTTTTCTCTCTTCAAAATATATCTTAGCGAGGCCAGATGAAACACCGTTTCTGTTATTTATCCAGGTTCCAGTATCCCATCTTTAATAGAAGATATTGGGAAGATTTCTGATGTTACAACGTTTCTAAAACACAGAAAACTTTACAGAACAGCAGACCAGAAAACTGACAGGAGGAGTTTTATACTTCTTGGGAAAATAGAAAATTATTAGATATATTTTTGTATGATGTTGAGATTCATTCACCCAGTGTAGTAATTGGAGAAATACCAACTGCCCCACCAGTTGTACTCTCCCAGACACCATTCACCGCTGCTTTCATCAATCTTCTTACTACAGCCAGAACAAACCCATGTCTCAGCCTCCGCACATGAGCTGTAGCCAGACTTAAAGCGACGAACAGACTGTAGATTGAAAGTGAAGAGCCGTTAGAGACAAGACATTTTTTTTAAAAGGTAAAATAAAATAAACTTCAGAGAATATGAACTTACTGTGAATCTGTCTCCTTGTACATATTTAGTGGTGTGTGTAAACACAGCACTAATATATTTCAACTTCTGTCAGCTGACCAGCAGCAGCACAGAGAAAACAACATGATGAACACAATCATTACAAGTGAACTCTGAGATCGGATCATCAGGTAACCTTTGTAACAGCTGCTGTCTCTTTGATTATACAACGTCTGAAGACTGATGACAACGTGTTTTTCTTCCATCATATTCTTAAACTTTTGTTTGAATGTTGTTACTTTGAGAAAATACCTTCCTATTTAATATGTTTTCTAATTTAATTTATTTAGGAATTAAATTTTATCATTTAAGTTTATATTACTTAAATAAGTAAAAATCTTAGTTATTATTTAACATAGATTTTTCTGTTTTGTTTCCATGTGACTCTTTGGTCTCTTTGGTAAATTGATTCACAGTGTTTGGATCTTATTTAAATCAAAAGAAATAAAAAAACTTCAGAATCAAAATACAGTTTGAATCAAAGACATCAAAGGTTTCAGGTATTTATTATTAAAATGATATAAAACTAAATTACCTCATAACAGGGTTTCTGTGTGGTGACTGCATTTACATTTGATCAGACAAACATTTATTTTCAGAAGATAACATTTTTGCAAACTGTGAAACAATAAATCTATTTTTATGTTTCCTACAGGGTTAATTACTATTCATCTCTTGTAACAGTTTTTGTCTCAGAAGATTTTAGTGCCACTGTTATAATGAGCATTTCTGAAAACACAACCTAAAATTTACTAAATCAGCAGACCAGAAAACTGACATGTAAAGTATGTGGTATATATTTGGAACAATAGAAAAATTAGATATTTTGTCAGAAATTGAGATTCAGTTTCACCCATTGTTATTCTCCGTTTGAAACTCCCACTGCCCCACCAGTTTTGCCGTGGTTCATCACATATTCACCAGTCAGCTGCTTTCATCAATCACCAGATGTTACTACAGCCAGAACAAGGCTATGACCCAAGTCTGAAGCTGAGTGGGGAGGGCTGCTCCTGGGGTCTAAGACTGTAGATTGAAAGTGAAGAGCTCTAGAGACAAGACATTTTTTTAAAGGCGGGTTGGGTCCCTCCAGGCATTTTGCAACAGCTGAATGGTTGCCATGGAGATTAAAGGATTTAGTGGTGCATGAAAGAATCAAAGCAACACCAGGTGTGTTTTAGCTGATAACATCATCAGCAGCAGCATGTAAAGAGCTCAAAAGGTCAACAAATCTTTCTCTTTGTTGATGATTTCTTTTACTTTCTATTAAAACCTTTTTTTACCTCTTTTGGTGTAATTTCTTTCATCATATTATATCCTCACATGTACAAATTTGAAAGTCAAGATTTTAAAGTGAACCAGTTGAAAGAAATGAAAACAGGAAAATATGAGAGCTGCTCTTCTGTTTGTTTTTGCACAAAGTTTTGCTGCATTTTATTTTGGATCAAATAAACAATATTTTTTGGTTGATGAAGGTCAGAATTACCTTAGAAAGGAGATAAAAGCACTCAAAACTCATCTCTTCTATTTTGGATTTTAAATGTAACTCTGTAACATTGTTAAATTAAAATGCATGGTTTGAAATAATTATAAGATGTAGAACAAACTTTGTGCAAACAAACTTTGTGTTTATTTAAATTATTGATGCAAATGTTACATTGTGGTAGCTCTCATTGTTTACCTTGCAAATAACTAATTGCATCACTGGTAGCATTTATTTTAAGAAGTTACATCTTACATGTTGACAGTGATGGGTTTTTCCAGTTTTCAGGGTTAATTATTCATCTCTTGTAAAAGCAGGGCTTTTTAGTGCCATATATATATATATATATATATATATATATATATATATATATATATATATATATATATATATATATATATATATATATATATATATATATATATATATATATGGTTTCCTTCTATATATATACTCCGTTTGTAGCTCTGCTAGTTTTTCACCCAGTTTTGCCGTGGTTCATCACAGGTGAAACCGGAAAAAGGCGCTATCCTGTCTGGGTCCTTAGGCAAGATCCTTGAGCTACAGCCTACCTCATAACATGAGGAGACACAAAGCAAGAATGCCGGCTCAGACGTCGCCCGGCCAAAGCTTTGAAGTTGGAACTGCAGGCAGACCTTGATGATAAATGGGCTACTGGAAGGCAGGCACAACTGAATGGGCAAGAGATGAAAACTTGGATCTGTTGTGCACTACTCAAGTAGCCCGATCGGAGGGCTATATGCAAAGACTGAGGAGGAATGGTTACGTGATGACATCCCCAGTCCACACTAAGTCAGCTTATAAGCTAGTAGCTCAGTGTTCCAACATCCGATTAGCAGCTGTTACTTTCTCACAGCTTGAGATTGACTGTACAACACAAACGCTTCTTGGTGAAAGGAGGAACCTGGATGTCAGAGAGAGGGCTTAACTACAAGCCCCAGCCCAGAGAGGGAATATGCAGCCACAATGGCCAGAAATGAAGGCTGGACCTGAAATAGAATCATGGAATGACAGACAGACCTCCTCGGCGCCAATTACAGCTCTGGTGAAATACCATCAGAAAGTCTCATTGAGAATGTGAATGCAGCAGTGAGAACAATCCCTACCAATACCATAACAGAAACCAACGAGCTGATTTACAACGCAGCATCAGTGATCCTTGAGCTGCTTGGCTATAAGAATAACAATAACAATAGAGAGTAAAATCAAGGCAACAAGGAGGGATGAGCCAACTATCAGAGCTCCATAAGGGAACAATGAAAAGACCAATACCGAGAAAGGCTCCAAGCCTTTTCTCCACTGAGAACAATACTGGAGATGTCTATATATATATATATATATATATATATATATATATATATATATATATATATATATATATATATATATATATATATATATATATATATATATATGAATAGATGTATGTTTATAGATGTAAATAAAGAAATTATGAATGAAGTCACTGACAAACCCGTCTTGGTTCCAATTACGCATTAAAACTGACTTCTCTACTGAAGTTGCAGTCAATGCTCCTCAAAACGCCATTTCTATTCGCTTAGCTTTTTTTTGTTATCTTCCTTCGTCTTATTGTGATTTCTGAGACGATACTGTCGACTATCGTTGCCCAACAACTTTAAGATCGACCCATACATTGCGGCATCCATTATTACTTCCGTAAACAGTGCCCCCCCCGTGTGACGTCATTAACGTTCGTCTTCTGCGCACGCGAGTCGCATTGGGATCGTCAACGTTCACGTATATTCCTAAAATAATGGCTTCTTTTATTCCAAAAGTGTTCTTGATTAAATATTTAAATTATTAATAATATTAATAATTACCACCTCAACCTTTCCACAATATATTTTAGGCAAAAAAAGCAAAAATAAACAAAATCCAGTATAAGCTAAACATCTAAATTTAGTATTGCCACCTGTTGGGTGAATATAGATAAAGATTTTAAAGTACTACTGCGCACTTTAACTTTTCTAACTAGATTACTTTTGAGTAGGGGTGAGAAAAAATATATTGCAAACTCTTTGTTATCACAATAAGACTGTACTAAATGTGTGTATTGTGAAAAGTGACATTTAAAAAGATGGTCATACTCAATGTTTAACATAAACATTTCACAACAGCTATTATAAAGAAATAACATAAAACCTTAATCTGAATTTTAAATTTCTAGATTGAGAGACCACCGTCAGCCCAATACGGATAACTGGGAAACCTCAAGGTTGTGATCTCGGCCCACTGCTTCTCACACAGCAGTAAATTCACAGATAAGGCCTGAAAATTTACTTTATGGGTGATTTTCACGGTTGAGGGGCTCATTTATTGGAATGAAGACTCAATGAACAGGGAGGAGATCCAACTGTAAGACTTTGTATAACAATAACAAACTATATATATATATATGCAGAGAGAGAGAGAGAGGCCAGATGAGAAGCTTGCAGTCCTGATTATTAAAAAAAGTTTATTAATACATTTCTTTTAAATAAAAAAACAAGCCGACTCCTAACAACTTTGTAAAACAACTTCAGTCGCTCAGTTCAATACTCCCGTCCCTCACTTCTCATCATGGCTCCTCGAATGATTAAGTGACGCCGTTGCAAAGGGGCAATAGTTTGACTCAAGCAGAAATGATCTGACCGTTTCCATAGCAACAAGAAGAAACAAGACATTCCCCCAGTGACCTCATTGTAGTTATGACCTCATCTATGACATGCGGTTCTAGATCAAAGAACATCTGAGGGTATGAATGCTTGTGTCTCAAGACCTCAGTTCAGATCCAAGCAGCTCTTCGAACCTCAACATTGTTTCTCGCAAGGATTTTCAGGATGGCAGAGATGTTGGTCAGCGTGTGTTTTCCACTGGGTTTCGGCCTTGGATATTTAGTAACCACCAGTATGAAGAAAGTTTTTGACAAACTACTTCCTGGAAGTGATTTAGAACAAAGTAGTGCACAGGAAGAGAGCACTTCCTCTGAATATGATGCATTTGATGCATTTCTCTTCAATCCTTCTCCAACAGAGAAGCAAACCTCCCCGGCTGGGGAGGCAGAGAAAAGTGCCTCTCAGGCAGAGAGCACTTTCTGCGAATATGATGCATTTGATGCATTTCTCTTCAAACCGTCTCCAACTGAGAAGCAAACCTCCCTGGCTGGGGAGGTTTGCTTTGAAACAGGGACAGTTGAGTCTGAAAGCTCTCCTTTGACGAAGACTTCATTTGAAGAAAGTAGCCACGATGAGAGCGCCCTTCAGACCACTGACGCAGGAAACGATGTCTTTAATCTTCCCAAAGTTCAAACTTCTGCGGCTTGCGTTGAAACTGAAAACTGTGTTGCTTTGAAGAACAAGGAAATTGAAGACAGTACCAATGAAGAGAATGCAGACTTAGGGAATGATTTCTCTAATCCTGCCAAAGATCAAACTTCTGCGGCTGCAGACGTTTGTGTTGAAGCTGAGACAGTTGAGGCTGAAAAATGTGTTGCTTTGAAGAACAAGGAAATTGAACACAGTACCAACGAAGAGAGCGCTGACTTAGTGAACGATTTCACTAATCACTCAGAACCAACTTCCCCGGCCGGGGATGTTTGCGTTGTAGATGAGAAGCTTCTCTCAGAAACAACAGATGTTTTAAATGACCAAGTCAGCACAAACGAAGAAAGCTACATTGACAATATTTGCAAGTTTTCCAACTCTTGCAAAAATGGTTGGATTAACGCCAGTTTTCAAGGCATATTGAATTTGAATTTTACCAGAAAGGTCCTTTTTCAGAATCCCAAGAAGTTTTTTGAGGCATCATCAGCCACACCATTATGTGCCAGTCTCATCTCTACAGCCGTTCACAATCCGGGAAAATATTTTACCCCACTGGAAATGGCCCGAGTTCAAGTGGAACTGAGAGAAAGTGAACTGTCGTCTGACTTGGGTAAAGACTATCAAATGTCGTATTTATTGGAAGCTATTTTAGTCTGGCTAAACTCAAGTGACAGAAACATGGAAATGTTAATGACAAGAGAGAAGACCTGCATGAAGTGTAAGGGAGATCTTATTGGACTCTTTAACAGCAGCCCCCTCGTTGCTCTGCCTTCAATACCTGCAAAGAGCATCACTTCTCTGTTTAGCTGTTGGTTGGAGTTTTGTAGGGAAACTCGCTGTTCAGTCTGCAAATCTGTATTTAACAGAAAAAACTTTCTAAGCAATAATGAAGCGATTGCCCTGTTCCGGCCACTGTCGGCCAGGTGCTGGAATCCAATACTGATTCCAAGTGCAACACTTGACGTCCCCGGAAAAGGTGGAAGTCAGACATACCATCTTTCTTCCATCATCTGCAGCAATTCGAAGCTGACCCACTTTTACACCTTCCTGATCCGGGGACAACAGATGTTTATGGCTGATGATGACCTTGTTATGACTCCAGGTGACGACTGCAAGAAATTAATTCAAGAAATGGGATTTGTTTACATTTATGAGAAGGAAACAGCAAGTGTAACGTCTTACCCTGCTGTCCCTCTCCAAAGCAGAGGGAGAGCAGAATCGTTAAAAGATGCTGAAAACAAGGCAGAAACCATTTCTGAGGCTGGAGAGATTATTTTAAAAGACACAGAAAATGTGTTTAATAACCAAAAATATATATCTGTATGGGAAAATATATGTAAGAATATATCTAAGTGGGAGCCATTGTTGTTAATTTTGTGTTTATTTTGCATGTTCATGGTTGTTATTTGCTTTTGTGATTTTTTCATGCTTATATTTTTTCTCATTTCTGTCTGTGGATTGACTTATGTGTCGGCAGCATCATGCCAAGAATTGGATGCTTAGCTTTAAATTTAATGACAACTGGTGGAACGTATTCACCAGTTGTCATTAAATGTCCTGATTCAGTTTAAAAATACTTTATTGATCCCAAAGAAAACTGAATGTTCATCAGGATTCTTCAAAGAGCCATTGAAGACAAGACAATCCAAGACAATCGGATGAAGAGGATGATCAGGATCGTCCCTAATTTTCTTGATCCTATGAAGAATCCTTCTCTGCATGACCATCTCCAGAGGTTTCCCAGAACAGAACCAGAACAGAACCAGAACAGAACCAGTCTTCTTTACCAGGCTGTTGAGCGTATTTAGGTCCCTGGCGCTGATGCTGCTGCCCCACCAGATGGCGCTCTCAACAACAGATTATAGAAGATCTGCAGCATCTTGAAGGACCTTCGCTTCCTCCAGGAGTCCAGTCTGCTCTGTTCCTTCTCTTAGACGCTTCCCTGTTGCGTCTCCAGTTCAGTCTGTGGTCCAGATGAACATTGAGGTGTTTATATTCCTAAACCACCTTCACTTCTACTCCCATAATGGAAACAGGCTTTGATCTAATCCTGTTTCTCCTGAAATCAACAATCATCTCCTTTGTTTGTTTCAGGTTCTTTCTCAGGCTTCCTCCATCAGTCCAAAAAGATTTTGTGCAAATTTGATAAATAATTGGCAAAAAAATTTAACTTGTTTATAACAATTATAATAAATAATAATATTAATATACCAATATTATTATATTAATGATAAATAATAATATTAATATACCAATATTATTATATTAATAATAAATAATAATATTAATATACCAATATTATTATATTATTACTAATATTAGTATATTAGTATATATATATATATATATATATATATATATATATATATATATATATATATATATATACATATTTTTATATATATGTGGTGCACCTAAAAATCCCACCACAATCTTTAGTTTTTTTTTTTAAATTAATTTGTAAATAAGTTTCAGATAGAATTTATTCTATGTTCTAAAAGAAATATAACAAATTGCATTTTTGTTTACAGTTTTAATGCTTTCCTGGGGTGGGGACGGGAGTGGTGGCGGTGAGGCGGAACCTTCGTTTGGGGGCGGGGCGTTGCTTCCAGGTTGGTTTTGGGATGGACTTCCGCTCTGCCCCAAACGCAATCTGGAAGCTAAGGACAGCGTTGCGCTTCACTGCTGACTCCTCTCTGTTCTTTCCTTTAGGTCAGTATATAGTGAAGAAAGCCCACCGGGGACGACTTTGTGGGATGTTTGTGTATTGACTGACGTGATGTGTCGCTGATCCGCGGTTTCTGTGCGCTGTGTTGTTAGTGTTTTTGGTGAGGGTGGTGTTGCTGTTGTGCTCTCTCGCTCTGGGGACCGTTATGTTGCGGTTGCTTCATTGGGGACCGTTGACCGTTGAAATATAACGTATTTTTTTTAGGACCGTTATACTTTAATGTGGAGTAATTTGCTTCTGTATATTTTAAAGGTTGTGTGTGTTCACAAATAAAAGAAAAAGCAATCTGGAAGCTAAGGACAGCGTTGCTTCACTGCTGACTCCTCTCTGTTCTTTCCTTTAGATTGCACCAATACTATTACAGTAGTTCTGATACCAGGACGTGTAATAGATTGTGGGTCGCCGGATCAGCACACCACACATCCATGGGCTACTGCTGATCCAATGATACTGATTGCCAGGACCTCGTGTTATATGTTCCTGGAGCCAGGAGTGACCCAGTCTTGTAAAGAGGCCAATAACCGTGAAAAGGGTGTATTAGCCTACAGAGTGCAGCACTGTGGACTCAAGCGTCCAAGATCAGCAAGATGTCTTCTGGTGAGAGAAAACAACTAGTATGGAGCATCAAGAAAAAGTTACACCAACTAACAGGTAGTGAAGCCCACCTCATCGCAACTTCTCTTGGAGAAATAGAAGGACTGGACTACAGTCAGCTGAATCAGAATGATGAAGAAAGTTGTGTTGAGTATCTGACTACCTACCTGACATGTTCAACAATCCTGGGTCGGGAGGACCAGGGCTTGCCATTATTAAAAAGACTGGAATGTTTCATAGATGGCGCTATAATGAATCGTGGGCATACTGCTGTACCCCTTGAAGCAGAAGCAAATACAAGTGAGCAGGTCATTTCCCCTGCTCAGCCACAAGACGGCTGCGGTGATACAGACGTACAGACATTATTGGCCCACTATGACACCATTCGAGCTCAACTAAACCAAGCCTTACCCACTTCTGCTTCTCCAGACCCACAGCGACGGAATCCAACACCACCACCTCGCACCAGCCAATCTCGCAACCAGCAGGCAACTTGGGCATCAGTTCCACCAGCTACAGGGGAACCACTTCTCCAGTCTTCCCAACTCCATCAACAGCTGTGCTCACCACAGTATTCTGTTCCTCATTCAGGGAACATTCCTAGTCACGCTGGTGAGAGTATGATAGCCATGAAAGATTTGCCACTGCTGTCCCGCAGAGAATTCAAAGTGCATGGGGGAATGATTAGTGACACAACATCAGAAATTTGCTACAATAGCATCTGTAAGCAAATAGATGAGGGTCTCGGGGAGAATTACACTCCAAATGAGGTGATTAGAGGAGTGTTACGTGCTATTAAGCCAGGTAACTTCCGAGATATGTTAACAATAAAAGACGACCTCACAGTTTCTGAGCTTAAAAGTTTCCTGCAGTCTCACTTAGGTGAGAAAGCACAGAACTCTTCCAAGATTTAATGTGTGCTAGGCAGTCTGAAAATGAGACCCCTCAACAGTTTTTGTATAGAATGATTGGACTGAAGCAAAGATCCTGTTCTCCTCAGACAACCAGACTCAGTTGTTAAGTATGATATTTCCACAATTCAATGCATCTTTCTCAACACTATTTGCCAGGGCATAGGGAGAAGTATGACAGTGTTCGAGACCTCAAGACCCTCCTAGGTGATGAAACTGTCAGTGATGAGGCACTGCTTAGGTAATAAAGACCACGGCAGAGGAAAGTGAGCGGAAGCGTCGACTTGGCCGAAGTTCTACCATCAAAGTGAGTCATGCCCACGCTGCAGACAGTGAGTTGAAAGAGAAAACTAAAGACAATGTGAAAGTAAATCAGATTAATAATGACTTCACACTTCAAAGACTAAGTGCCCAAGTAGAAGCACTGACACAGGCTATGGAAAGCCTGAAAGCTCATGTTTTAGCACCAGAGCAGAGGAGCTCAAAACCCCAACCAGAGAGAAAACCCCAAAGAGAAAGAAAAAGCTGTCAGAACTGTGCTTCTCAAACCAATCCGAACTGTAACCACTGCTTTGTCTGCGGAGAGGAAGGGCATCGTGCTGTAGGGTGCCTGAAGAAAACGTCGGGAAACTGGAGACGGTCAGAGCAGAGGACCACCCCTGATCGGCAAACCTCAGCAGTCCCGCTCAAAGAAAGAGTCCAAAACTACTGGCAAAGAGACGTTAGGTGCATGTTCACAAGAAACTGAAAAAGGAACACCGCGTGGTTTAGTAGCTCCCTTAGTAGGTCGCCAGTCCCTTCTCAAATGTATAATGGCAGGTTACCTAGTAACGGTGGTATTAGACACAGGGGCAGGGGTAAGTCTTTTAGATCATGCGTGGCTAAATAGATATTTACCCGGACAACAGGTTAGACCCTTAAGTGAACTGATGGATGACGATCTTAATGTAAAAGCAGTCACCGGGGACACAGTACCTTATGATGGGTGGGTGGAGGTTGTAGTCAACCTCGAGGGTAACGACCCAGACCTATCTGTACGTGTACCCTTCCTTGTGAGCCTTAAGATCGAGAGACCCATAGTAGGCTTTAATGTGATCCACGAGTTCATTAGAGACAATGGGGGGAACTACAAACTGATTGAGCTTATTGGTAGAGCAATGGGAATCGACACTTCTGCTGTAAACACCTTAGTAAGCTTTATCCAGACCCAAGAACGTCCCATACATGAGCCAGCTACTGTAAAAGTAGGCTTCAAAGGGGGGATTGTCTATCCTAGTCAGGTAGCTTATATTAAGTGTAGAGTCCCGGTGTGTATGATCTCCTCGGAGTCACTTGTGTTGTTTGAGCCAGTACTAGATAATGTCCATCTTGAACAGCTTAGTGTTGGAGCAGGACTTTTACAGATAGAAAAGACAGATAGACCGTATATTAAAGTGCCTGTGTCAAACTATTCCAGCCAGAGTGTGACTTTAAGTAGTCCAACAGTTTTGGGTTCTATTGAGCCCATTACAAAATTAGTTGAGACTGACCAACCCAAAGACTCTCGTGAAACACCAGTCTCCACCTGTGTTGTTGGCTCTGTGTCCAAATCCAGTCAGGACCAGGAGCAATTCAATACTGTCTACTGGCACCCCCCAGTGGACATTAGTCACCTAACACCAGAACAACAAAAACAAGTAAAGCAAATGTTATTTGAGGAATCAAATGTTTTTGCCCGAGATGATGGTGACATTGGAAATATTCAGAGTTTGAACATGACTATCAACCTGAAAGATGACATCCCAGTCCAACGCACATACACTGCCATCCCCAAGCCATTATACAAAGAGGTGAAAGAATATATCCAAGACTTACTGGCTAAAGGCTGGATAGTCAAGTCAAAATCACCCTTTTCTGCACCTGTAGTATGTGAGGCGGATGGCACGCTAAGACTTTGTATTGACTACAGACAGTTGAATCAGAAAACTGTGCCTGACCGTCACCCACTTCCACGCATCCGAGACCTCCTAGACACGCTGGGTGGCCACAGCTGGTTCAGCATCCTGGACCAGGGTAAAGCTTACCACCAGGGATACATGGCTGAGGGTTCCCGCCATATGACTGCCTTCATCTCACCCTGGGGATTATATGAGTGGGTGAGAATCCCTTTTGGTCTCAGTAATGCCCCTGCTGCCTTTCAGCAGTATGGAAGAGATGCTGGACACTCTGCGTGATGATTGTTGTATTCCATATCTGGATGACATTCTTTGCTATTCTAAGAGTTTCACTGAACATGTTGAGGCGCTGCGCAAAGTCCTCAGAGCTCTACAACAACATGGGGTCAAGCTTAACAACCAAATGTGAACTGTTTAAAGCAGAGGTCAGATATGTGGGTAGGCTGGTTTCAGAAAATGGAGTCCGAATCGATCCAAAGGACTATGAAGCTGTCAAGTCACTCAGTCAAAAGACGCCAACAAATGTGGGTGAGTTAAGAAAACTGCTTGGGTTCCTGAGTTATTATCGGGCCTACATTCAAGATTTTTCCAGGATCGCCAAACCTTTATACAGCCTCCTACAAGTCAAAGGGAGTCCTGAAAACACTCAGACCAAGTCCAGGAAAAGCCAAGGTGTTCAGCTGCCCTCAAAGACTCCTATCAGCTGGACAGGTGAACATGACCACATCCTGAGGCAGCTTATTGACACTCTGTCTGATCCACCTGTGCTCGCTTACCCTAACTTTGAGCTGCCTTTTGTTTTACATACTGACGCCTGTGAGAAAGGGCTTGGGGCGGTGTTGTATCAGAGGCAGGGGGGAAAATTAAAAATCATAGCATATGGCTCAAGAACTCTGACCCCCGCTGAAAAAAACTATTGTTTACATTCCGGTAAGTTAGAGTTCTTGGCTCTTAAATGGGCCATATGTGAAAAGTTCAGGGATTATTTATTTTATGCCCCAGAGTTCACGGTGTATACTGACAATAATCCTCTGACATATGTAATGAGCACTGCAAAGTTGAATGCGACAGGACATAGGTGGGTAGGAGAGCTTGCGGATTTCAGGTTTAACATCAAGTACCGGCCTGGTAAAGTTAATGTGGACGCTGACACTTTGTCACGCCTTCCGCTGGACATTGATAACTATGTCGGGGAGTGTACAGAGGAGCTTAGCCGAGACATTGTTTGTGCAACATGGGAAGGTAGTGAGGTGGCAAAGAAAAGTGATGTTGCCTATGTAGCTGTTTTAAATCTGGCTCAGGATGCTAGATCAGACACACCAGCCTTACCCAGCATTAGCCACAAGGAGCTAGTAAGAGCACAAAGACAAGACACAACAATAAAAGAACTTATCAGATTAAAAGAGACAAAACACACACTAACTGACAGAGATAGACAAAATGCAGATGGGTTAGTGAGGAGGTTAATGTGTGAGTGGGGAAAACTCAAAGTTGAGAATGAGCTACTTTACAGGGAAGCTGGGGGTAGGAAGCAGCTTATACTGCCAGCAGAGTACAGGTCCTTGGTGCTAAACCACCTTCATAACGACATGGGTCACCTCGGTGCTGAAAGAGTTATCAACCTAGCCGAGATCGCTTCTACTGGCCCTTTATGAAGAAGGACATTGAGGCTTATGTGACAAGACAATGTCCCTGTATAAAACAAAAGAAACCCACCACACATGTCAGGGCACCCATGGGGAGCATCAGCTCCAGTGCACCCTTGGAGCTAGTGTCCATTGACTTCATGCATCTAGAAAAGAGTAGGGGTGGTCACGAATACATACTTGTTGCAGTTGACCACTTTACGCGTTTTGCTCAGGCGTGGCCAACCAGAAACAAGTCAGCCAAAACTGCTGCGGAGAAACTATTTAGTGATTTTATTCCTCGCTTCGGTTACCCTGCTAGGCTACATCACGACCAAGGCCGTGAATTTGAAAACTCACTGTTTAGGGGCCTACAGCAGCTGTCAGGTGTCAACCACTCACGTACCACACCATACCACCCACAGGGAAATCCTGCCGAGCGATTTAATCGCACCCTGCTTCAAATGCTGAGAGCCCTGGAGGAGACGGAAAAAGATAACTGGAAAGACTTTTTGCCCCAGGTTGTTCATGCATATAATTGCACAAAACATGAGGCCACTGGGTTTTCCCCACATTTCTTAATGTTTGGACGGCACCCCCGCTTGCCTGTGGACTTCATGTTTGGACTCAACACAGAGAAGGACAGTGAAACACCACATGGATATGTGCAAAAGTGGGCAAGGAGGATGAAGGAGGCTTATCGTATTGCTACCAACAACAGCCAGGAGTCGAGTGCTCGCGGAAAGAAACACTATGACCAACATGTGAGAGGAGTTGTCTTAGAGCCTGGAGACCGAGTGCTAGTTCGTAACCTTGGAGAAAAGGGCGGACCTGGAAAGCTCAGGTCATACTGGGAGCAGACTGTGTACATTGTTAAAGAACAGATTAATGACAATCCCATCTACAAAGTATATCCTGAGAACAATGCCCAGAAAACCAGGG